>NC_139019.1:162835110-163353571 GCF_964374135.1 Grampus griseus | reverse complement strand
CCAGAACTCCATGCCTGTTTTGGGGAAAAGACACACACACACACATACACACACACACATTTTTCAGGCGGGCACCTATGTGGAGAGTCAGGGCAGTCAAAGGCAGGTGGTGAGGCTGCCCCACACCCCACACCAAATTAAAGCCACATCTGGGGACATTATTTGTTGTCATGACTGTAGGAAGAGGCGCTCTGATACCTAGTGTAAGTAGATAGGGTAGGGGGTCCCCAAAGAAAGAGAACCAGACATGGCTTTCTTGACATAAGTGAAGCCATTTCTGGCCTAAGCCACTTTGTGATCTAAGCCTGGCCACCACGCTTGCCCTTGAACGGGTCTCAGTAATCAGTGACCTTAAGGGAAGCGAGGGAATGCGGGAACACAGGAAAAGTAGTCAAGAAACAATATTTCAGCAATAAAATAGAGACCTAGCTCCTCCTGAAGGGATATACATAACAATCTGATACAGGTCTTTGAGTTCTGCAGAAACTAAGGCCCCAACCCAGGTGGAGGATAGAATGATGTTGCTGACCCTTCTGACTTCAATCAAGTAAAGCTTGGACTCCATCTACCTCTGCCCCAATTCTATGTTGAATTCTCTTCTGCTCAAGCCCCTTCCTAAATATACACGTACCCTTACTTAAAACTTCCCCAGTTTTGCTGTTCAGAGAGACACTGCTTTAGGAAAGATCTCTGGTATTCTCCTTACCTGCTGCAAAAAATAAATCCTTCCTTCTCCCAATCTTTACCTTGACACCCTCCTAGAGGTGATCCCAGTTTTCAGGTAACACTAGTGGATGGAGGCCAGGACTGCAGCTCAACATCCTGAGATGCACAAGGCAGAGCTCCCACCCCCAACAGAGAACGATCCAGCCCCAAATGTCAAGAGTCAAGAAACTGGCACTGGGCTTCCCTGGTGGCGCAGTGGTTGAGAGTCCGCCTGCCGATGCAGGGGACACGGGTTCGTGCCCCGGTCTGGGAAGATCCCACATGCCGCAGAGCGGCTGGGCCCGTGAGCCATGGCCGCTGAGCCTGCGCATCCGGAGCCTGTGCTCCGCAGCGGGAGAGGCCACAACAGTGAGAGGCCCGCGTACCGGGGGGGGGGGGAAAGAAACTGGCACTTTTTCGCTGTAAAGACTATATAGAGCAGGCAAGCTATCCAGCCTCCCTGGGCCTCAGTTTCAACAATGTGAAATGAGGATAAGGTAATAAATCTTTGCGGTGAGGACTCCATAGGTAAAGTGCCTCACTAGGAAGCAACAGCTGCTATGATGATTGTCATTCTTAAGACCTTAGGCTCCAAGGCTCCCACAGACCCCAGTTCAAATCCGAAATTCAGACAAGTGCTATCACTGCCTGTCTCAGAGTCATGGGGGGAGACTACTGGGGCACACAGCCTCGGTGTGGTGGTGGGGATTTAGGGGTACAGAGTAAACTCTCACAGAGCTCAGAAGTGCCTGAGCCTGGAAGGGGCATTAGGGAACATAAGACCATCTGGCTTCTGGGTACCACAGATGCCATGGCAACGGGACAGGACGGGCTCTGTTGCGATATGAATTGGAGAAGGTTTGGGGGAAGAATCATGCTGGCCTTGAGCACAGAGCAGGGAGCATGCCTGAGACCTGGCCCATCTGGTGGGTGGCTGGCAGGACGATGGTTCTGAGGATCCTTCCCTAGCTTTCTAGAACATATAGGGTAGCTGCAAGGAGGGAGATTCACCAAGAGCAGGGACAGGTACACTAGGGTAATCCAGGACAATCAGAGGGAACCTGGGCCATTCAGAGGGTGGGCAGAGAATTTCCCAGAGCCGAGAAGACCCAGCCTGCCTGCCCAGTCGCCCAGTCTGACCAGAAACCCAGGTCCAAGCTTGGGACATGTGGCCCTGGGGGTGCACCCTGGTTCCAGCCTCCAGGGACAGAGCTGGCTTTAGTCACAGTGGAATCACTGGGAGATTGGGCAACAAGTATGCACCGCCCACAGATGTCCAGAAAGTCGTGAGAAAAAGGGACAAGCCTGGGGATAAGGGAGGGGGGTCACGGGAAACAGAAGGACGCCCAGGCTGCAGAGACAGACACATTAGTGCCCGCTGACTGCAGTCCCCAGAGGCCCTCTCTTGCACATTCCCTCCTCCGTAGCCTCATCTCCGCAGCAGCAGCCAGAGACGCAAAGCCAGGAGAGGGGAAGCCCCCCTTCCTAAAAGGAAGGTTCTGGAGATCCTGGGGTAAGCCCCTTCTCACAGCCTCAGTTTCTCCCTCAGAGGGAATTCCCTGGCAGGCCAGTGGTTAGGACTCCGTGCTTCCACTGCAGGGGGCACGGGTTCAATCCCTGGTCGGGGAACTAGGATCCAGCAAGCCCCAGGGCATGGAAAAAAAAAAAAAGGAACTGGTTTCATACCCACCCCTCTCGGAAGGTAATGCCTTGTCCCAAACAACAGGAGAGTACTTTGAAAATCCGAGTATCTGTTTACAAGACAATATCCCTGGGTAGCCAGAAGCCAGCAGGGGACTACCTGGGGGTAGAAGCTGCAGACTTGAACCACCACTCCAGGCACACGGCCCGACGGGGAGGAGCTCCACCCCCGCCCCATGCTGAGCCTCCAAGCCGCAGCCGGCAGGGCCCCGGCAGTAATTGCAGGCTTGCTTTGGCCTTCCTGGTGGCTCCAAGCCAGGACAAGTTTCATTCCGGAAGGGCAGGCCACAGCAGGGGAGCGGAGTGGCGGTGGAGGCGGGGTGGGGGGGGCGGTACTCAGGTGGAGGCTGGTTGGCAGTGGGCTGGCCTGGGGCCCATGGGCTGAGGCCCAGACTCCTGCGGCCTCTAACACACCCCTAACATGGCAGGTGGCCTCTGATGGCCCTCCCGGCCTTCCCTCACCCCACCCCTGGGTCTAAAGGGTGAAGCAGTGAGCCATTTCTTGTTCCAAACACCTGCAAGGGGGCCCAGCAGCAGCCTTTCTAGTCTAGCAGTGTGGGCGGTTTGGATTTGCTCAGTTAATAATGATCACCCAAAACAAAAAGCAACAAAAACTAAAACCCAAACCCAACTTTGTCCTCATCAAGCCCCTGGGCTGAGCACGCACAGATTGGCCTCTGGGGATGTTTTCACCAGAGGAAACAGGAGAAAAGACAGTACAGAATCACCCAGCAAGTGGGTCTGCAAACGCTGAAGGAGGAAGCTGGTGGGCGAAGCTAGTGGGTGGCTAGCCCAGGATGCACGAGAGAAAAGGACGCCCGGTGGTGGCCAGAGGACCTGGACCATGGATCTCACCACCCTGAGCTCTCTTTCCTTATTTATGATAAGGTGCTGGGTATACACAAGCAAAAGTCCACTGGTCTGGAGAAAGATCGCTACCCACCCACCCCATCCTCTGCCCCCAAATCCAGGAGAGAAAGAAAAACAATGGGCTTTGTTTTAGTAGACACGTTTTCTCTGTGCCTCAACTCCCTCATCCGTAAAATGGTGCTAGTGAAAGTGCCTACTTTAATTCTGACCCAGGCTTGGGCAGGGGTTAACTAAGTGAATATGCAGAATGAGCCCAGCAAAGCACCTGGCGGGCAGTAACTATAAATACACACTGTCTCTTCTAAGAACAGGGCATGTGATCTGGTCTCTAACTGGCAGCCCCTGGGGTTGAATGCTGAGTCTTCAGGGGCCCTTCAGAGGCTCACAGAATCTTCTGAGGGTGCTTCTCAGGTTAGCTCTGTAAACACCCAGGACTTTGCATGAAGCCTCAACTAACACAGCGGCTAATTCCCCAACATGTCTTTCCAGGGCTCCAAGGAAGAGCAGAGCATTTCCAAGACTCCCCGCTCAGCTCACCCTGGCCCCCTAGGACCACCCTGTGCTCTGGTCAATCCCTTGGGAGAACTTCCCAAACTGAGGGAAACTGAGGCCCAGACTACCAAGGGAATGGCTCGGGGGAGCGCAACCTCCAGTTCGCCCGGCAGGGCAGTTAGAACAACCATGCTTGGCAAACATAGCTGTACTTTGGACTCACCTGGGACACCTGAGTCCCCTGCCCGGCCCAGCCCAGCCCAGCCCCAGAGATCCCGGGATTTCTAGCCATGCCCCGTCCCCTGATGGTACAACTCTCAGCAACAGAGGGGAAAAGAAACAGGCCCTGTGACTCCATTGAGGAGGACAAGGTCTGTATTCATCTCACCATTTCCAGGTACTTTCACAAACAAGTCGTGGAACAAGAGAAAAAGCTGTGCATTTGCTGGTTTTGTCATTCCCCTCGCCTTGCTCCCCCCTCTGCAGCTGGGCCCCGAGTGAAGAGTTAACAGGAAGTGCCTGGCGTCCTGCAGCCACAGAAGCCCATTGTTCTCCAGCTGGCCCCCTCCCCCTCGTCCAGGAAGACCCTCCAGGGAGCTCCTTCAAAAGGGCCGGGCCGGTGTCGCCATACTGCAGGCCAGCCAGTCAGGAGAGCCAGCACAGGAAAAGGAAACCCGCCGGGCGCGGGCTGGGGCACAGCTGTCACCGCAGAGTCTCGGGGGGTTTCCGAGGAAGGGGGGCTCAGCCTCATCCGCCCCTGGCGGGGGGATGGTGCAGCCCTCCCCCACAGTCCCCATCTGGAAGCCGGAAGGCTTTGATCTCAATTCTTTAAGTACAACTTAAGCTTCTGCCTCCCTCCACCCATTTGCTCCCCACCCCTCCCACCCCCAGCATCTCTGGGTTAGAAAGTTTCACACCGCACCCCTCCTCCTTCTGATTTCAGATCTCTCTTGCAGGCACTAACCGCCGGCTTTTTCTGATTAGCAGACTCGGATTGCGGGGGGCTGGGGAGTGGGCGCTGTGCTTTGGCGGGGTGGCCTGGATTTGGGGGGCCAAAGGAGGCAGAGAGCTGCGAGCAATTCCCTGGGAGACCCTGGGGGGCAAGCAGGGTGAGGGTGAGCAGCTGGCAACCAGATGTGAGTGGACAGGTTGACGGGGAAATTAATTGGTGCCAGTGGGGGTGGGCGGAGAAGGCAGGACCCCAGGGGGCCCCCGGGTAGCTACCTAGGTACAGGAGGGAGGGTGGCGAGACTGAACGCTGAGATAACTTCTTAAGTGAGAGTCAACAATGTGCTGGGGAGGGGGCGCTGATCTGAAGCCGATTGGGCCAGGAGGCTGGAAGGCAGCGAGAACAAAAGGGCAGGGAGGGGCGGCGAGGTAGGGACCCAGGGGAATTTCTGCTGAGAGGGGCTGCAAGAAAGGGGCAGCCAGGGAGCTGGCCTTGGAGAGGGTTCGGGCCTGGACATAAGGTGGAGGGCCTTAGGCCCTAGGCTCAGCTCGCCTGGACACAAATTTGGGGTGACCTTAGCTCCCCGGACACAGGTGGGCAAAACACCCCTCTAGGCTGAGCCTCAGAAAACAGATATGAAATACCCTAGTGAGAGCAGTCCCGGACACAGGTGGGGAAGGTCTGGGCTCCCCCGAACACAGGTGTGCGGATCTGAGCTCCACTACACACTGCTGTGGAGGTTCTGGGTTCCCCTAGACACCGGTGTGGGGTTCTGGGCTCCCCTAAACATACATGGGGGGAGGGTTTCAGTAGCCCCCACGCCAAGGGCGGGTAGCGTGAGCCTCAAACTCTGGCAACCCCCATTTCCCTTCAGCTTTTCTATGCCATTTACCTGATTCCGAGCCGACGCCCAGCCCCAGGAACCCCCTGCTCGACCTCTGCCTTCCTGCTCGGCGCCTAAACCCCGCCCCGTACCTAAACCCCGCCCCTACAACCGCAGGGCGCGCTGGGGCGGGAGGGGGAGGCAAGCGCCGAAGGTCTGGGCGGAATCCGGAAGGGACCAGTTTGGGGGCGAGGGGGCGGAGCCGGGGTCACAGACCAACACCTGGAGCTCTAGGAAGTACTTAGCTCGGTGCAGCGCGCGGGGGCGGGGCCCAGAAAGGAGTGCAAAGCGGGTAAATTTGCATACCCCGCCCCCGTCTGTGATTGACACCCAGATAACCCCGCCCCGCGCCCTGGCTACGTTACCCACCCAGAGGGCCCAGCCTCGGACTTAAATTTCCCAGCCTAGATCAAGTCCCCGCCCCGCGCCACTAGCAATCTGGACGAGGCCTGCGTTTTACCGCCGCGGGCGGGTGGACGTCTCTCAGGTTCCTGAAACCGGGTAAGCCGGTCTGGGAGCCGCTTCTGGGCTGGTCTCGACCTGTGGACCGGCCCTTTCCCAGCTCAGCGGAGTCCGAACTGGGGCATCTGTTCCTTGGGTCCCACACAGTGGAGGAGGCGGGGGTGGGGGTGGGCGTGGTGAGCGAATATCTTGATGGTGGGGGGGACACCACTAGACCTGTCCCGTATTTGCTCTCCTGCAGGACAATCTTCTCTGGACCTCGGTTTCCCAGTCTGTGAAAAGTGGACATTAAAAGGACCGACCTCAAAGGAAAGTAGCAAATGCATCATTCACTCACAAAAAACACTTAGTAAGCATCTACTAGATTCATCTCTGCCCTGATGGAGGCCACAAGCTAGAAGAGGAGACAGACCCAGAAAGAAATGTAACATTGCAGTTGTGATAAATACTACTGCTACCACCACTACCACTACCACTACTATTACTACTACAAAGTAGTTCCTGATCAGAATAGCAATAAATATAGGGGTCTTAGGCTAAAACGGAGGGCAGAAAGGTAAGTTCCCTGATGATTTGCCCTTGAGCTAAGCTGACTTAACTAGGTAAATAGGGAAGAGAAAAGACTCTTAGCAGATAATAGCATATACAAAGGCCCTGTGGCTGGAAAGATTGTGGAAATATAAGGAACAAAAAGCAGATCAGTGTGGCCAGAGAATGATGCAAGATTAGCCAGAGGTGGGCTGGGCACAGATCAAGCAGAGTCTTTCAGACAGTCGTAGGGGTTTTGTCCCTCTTCCAGAAGCAGAATTTTCCTAACTCTGGGACAGTGGGCAAAGTGATTCAATGTTATTTAAATAATGTAACGAATCCCTCAGAGTCTCTCCCTTTTCAGCTAGTCTAAGGATTGTCTTTGGCCATAATGTGTCTTTAACCTTTCTAATCTTCCTTTGTAACAAAGGAAGCTGTCTGGAACCTAACATTGGCTACTGTTTCAGCAGGGTCTTATGACAGTGTTTCATTTTCATTGTAACTTTTATACACTGTTACCTTCTAAGTATGGTGAGTGATTGACAAGTGGGTTAAGTTTAAAATATATATTACTTAAATAATAGTACTGTTGTTAAGCAGATATGACAAAAATCCTGACCCTCAACTGTCTGAAGTTTGGGAAATTCAATTCTAAGAGCCATGGGAAGCCACTGATTAATGAGATAATAAATATTAAGCATTTAGCACCTGCTTACCCCAGCCAACCTCATTCACTTACTCAGGACTGGACTGGGCATTCATGGAATTGACATTTATATGGGGCCATGGATGCTAAATAGAACTTAAATATATCCTTTCAGGAGGTGAGCAGTGCTCTAAAGAAGGCTGAACAGGGTAAAGGGGTAGGTAGCAGAGTGGGGTGCTATTTTAGATCAGGTAGCCAAAGAAGGCCTCCCCAGGGAGGTGACATTTCAGCAGAAAGTGAGGATGGACTTGTGGATGTCTGGGAGAAGAGCAGTGCAGGCAGAAGGAACAGCAGGCGCAAAGGTCCTGGGGTTGGAACACACCTGTCCTGTTCTCCAAGCAAAAAGGAGGCCAGTGTAGATGAAGCAGAGGAAAGCTGGGATAGTGAAATGATCCCGTTTGCATTTTTATAAGATCAGTGCAGCTGCTGCATAGAATAGACTGTGGGCATCAAGGGCAGGGAGGAAGCCACTGCCCTCACCCAGGTGAGAGGTGAAGGCAGCTCACAGCAAGGTGGGAGCCATGAGGATGGGGAAAAGCTTGGAGTGGGATGAATAGTCAAGTTGACAGCACCTGCGACTGGACAGGGTATGAAGGAAGGAGAAAAGGGAAGTCAAGGAAGATTCCTCCTCCGGTGAAAGGCTGGCAGGAAGCAGCAAGAATCCTCTTTAGGTCCTGCTAGGTTTGGAATACCTTAGAGCCTCAAGGGGAGACAGAGAGAGAGGACTTGGCCAGACAAGTCTGGAGGTTAGGGGGAGGTCCAGGATGGAGAGCAAAATTTGGGAGTCAGCATAGAGGTAGCAGTTAGGGCCTTAAGACTGAATAAGCCTACCTAAGGGTGAGTATAGACAGAGATGGACCCAGGGCCTGAGGCAGGAACCACAGGTGAGGTGGGAGTGTGAGTGTGGGGGCCTGAAAGCAGGAAGAATCAGCCCTGTCAAATCATTAGCATTAGACCAGACTCAAGCTGGGAGGGGAGCTCTCGTTCACACTGAGCTACTGGATGAGGAACCATTCTTCCAGCTCTCTGGGCTTAGCACAGTGTCTGTACACTTTCCCATACATATACATGTACTTGTATTGCTGTATGTGCTTTTATTATTTTTTTCAAAACAAACAACTTTTTTTAAATTGAAGTATAGTTGATTTACCATGTTGTGTTTGTTTCAGGTGTACAGCAAAGTGATTCAGAGATATATATAGACATAGATAGATGCACCTTTTTTTTTAAGTCTTTATTGAATTTGTTACAATATTTCTTCTGTTTTATGGGGGTTTTTTTGGCCCTGAGGCATGTGGGATCTTAGCTCTCCAACCAGGGATCGAACCCACATCCCCTGAATTGGAAGACGAAGTCTTAACCACTGGACCGCCAGGGAAGTCCCTAGATATATATTCTTTTTCAAATTCTTTTCCATTATAGGTTATTACAAGATATGAATATAGTTTCCTGTGCCATACAGTAGGTTCTTGCTGTTTATTTTATATATAGTAGTGAATATCTGCTGTATGTGCTTTTTTATAAATTTATTTATTTTTGGCTGTGTTGGTTCTTCATTGCTGCGAGCGGGCTTTCTCTAGTTGCGGTCAGCAGCCTTCTCATTGTGGCGCTTTCTCTTGTGGCAGAGCACGGGCTCTAGGCACGCAGGCTTCAGTAGTTGTGGCTCGCGGGCTCAGTAGTTGTGGCTCACAGGCTCTAGAGTGCAGGCTCAGTAGTTGTAGCACATGGGCTTAGTGGCTCCGCGGCATGTGGGATCTTTCTGGACCAGGGCTCGAACTCATGTCCCCTGCATTGGCAGGAGGATTCTTAACCACTGCACCACCAGGGAAGTCCCCAATTTGTGCCAATTTTGGACAATGCTGTAGTGAATACCCTTCTGGAACCTCTTTTTCCAGGCCTGAGGTTCCGTGGGGATCCACGGGCTATGAGATCTGTGACAGTTTTAGTTTTCACAGCTATTGTCCAATCGATTATTTCCCAGAGGGCTTGTCCCAATAACCCAATGCCATGTAATGGCGTGGAAAGTCCATGGCTCATCAGTGTCGACTGTTGTGACAAATTTTCAATTTTGTCTCTTCTGATGGGTGAAATGGGGTCTTGGGGAAGGGTATACGTTAAGCGGATGTATGTGAGGGGCACTTGGCCTGTCTCCCACAGCATCACCTCCAGCCCTCAGCCCCCAGTGACCGAGTACCGGAAACCCCCAGGCGGCCCGGGCGGGGGCGGGAGTCGGCCAAGCAGCTTCCCGTGGAAGGAAGCGCCCGGCGGTTCCTGCGACAGGATGCGCAGTGATGCCCCTCCCCAGCCGCCGGGGACTTCCCGGGGCCGGGCCAGGTTCTCGAGGGAGTTGCCCCCACGCGGACGCATTGAGCTACCGCGAGGGGTGTGGGGCTCCAGTCCCCCAGCATCCCACTGCGGAGCTGTGGGTCGGTCCCCCGAGTGGGCGGCACTAAAGTCTTTCACATTTCCCGGGAGGGAAACGGGCTGCGGTGGAGGCGAGATTCCCCTGAGGGGCCCTGAGGGAGGCAGGGAGGAGGGAGTGCGATGAGTGAACGACGCAGGAGGGGAGCCAGGGGCGGGCATTCGGGGGCGGGGCCTCCCCTCCCCCGCGCCCTCCTCCCTCAACCCTCGGGGTCAGGTCCCCCGGGTCTCGGGAGGCCAGCCGTGGCGGAGCCTGCCGTCTGGAGGCGGGGCGGGAGCTTTCCCGGCGCCTCCCGCCGCCTTCACCGCCCGCACCTGCGGCTCCTTTGTCCTCCCAACAGCCCCCACCCCCCACCCCCCAGTCCCAGTGCAACATCTACAAACGCTCTCCTAAACCAGCACTGGGGAAATTGTGAGGGGTTCCTCCTCTCTGGGGGGCTAACCTGGGGATGGGGTGGGGCCAAAGCAAACAAGCGCTCCCACGGGAATTTCTAAACCCACAGCCTCGCAGGGAAGCTGTTGAGGCCCACTTTGCAGATGAGGAAACTGAGGCTGGGAGCACACCTCCTAGCCTGAACCACAGTTATACCGCCAGGGACTGGAACTGGGCATAAAGTGTGCTCCAAAGCTCACCTCAGTTCCACCCCAGTTGTGGGATCCCTGCTGATTCAGTTAATCAAGCGGGGGGGGGGGAGGGAGGACTGTTGGGAGACATCCTTCAAGTCTCCAAAGGAAGTGTGGTCCCCCGACTCTGCTGCGGGCACAGTACCCAAAGTATCCCCCAAACGTCTGAACTCGGAAAGCACTCTGACCCAGCCAGAAATACAGGAGAATGTCCAAGGAACCCCCAAACGTGAGAGGGTTAAGGAAAGGTCAGAGCACCAGGCAATCAGCACTCAGTGCTCTGGCAAAGAAAAGGCGCCCGGCCCCTTCCCGCCCACTCTGCCCACGTGGTAGCCGGTCAGACCGGTTTCTGGGGCCCCAGCAAGCCGCCAGCCAGCTCCTGACCCCTTAACCCTGCCCCTCCCCCACCAGGGAAGAAAACCAGACGGGCTCCACAGACTTTTTCTTCAAATGGTCTTTATTTTCCTATCTGGCATTTCTAGCAAAAAGGCCAGACAGATGGAGTTAACAGAATCCACCACAGTAAAGGTAAACAGAACCCCCCTCCCCCAAAACTGGCCCAGTCTCACCAGCAACTGATCCCAGCTCAGCTTTACAGCGCTCTGAACAACCCCCTCCCCCCATTTCCGTGATTCATACCAGGAACGTCTGGGTTGATTGTGTCTGTAGGTCTGAGGGAGGCTCAAGCTTGAGACTGTCAACATATTCCCACCTCTCACACACCAGATGAGAAAAATTTTAACCTGAAATTTGATCTGCCCTCTGCCCCCGAAGGCGTAGGGGCTCGGGGCAATAACCCACACCACGCGGAGGCGAAGTGACTCAGGCCGCCCTCCTCCCATTCCCCTGGGCGTCCACACCCCAGATCCTCCTCCCAGGCCTCACACCCACGCAAGACAACAGGAAGCTCCCCACGTCTGCCCATGACGCAACGATGACCGTTTGCACAAGTATGTCACTGGAGGGGGAAGGGAAGTGCCTGGAATTCTCTGAGGTTGGAAACGCAAACACCAACTATTGAAAAACCTTGAAAGGGCAGCACAGCCCCCAGTAAAAAATAAAGTACGACCCTGAGGAGTTTAAAGAACCAAAGCTCCCTTCTCCAAGTCCCAGAAGGAGAGCGTAAGGTCCATATCCCAGTCCGTTAAGACAGCACCTGTGGGCGCGGCAGGTCTGGGGGAAGACGCCCGCGCCCACGGCTCAGGTTTCTTGGTGTCGCCGCTGCACACATGTGGCGACGGCACCCCGTGGGTAGAGTCCCTCTCAGGGCATCTCGGCAGCCAGGGCGGCTGCCCCTCTCCACGGTTTCCACGGGCGCTCCCCCGGGGGTGGCCCTCGCCTTGGGTCTGCTCACTCTGGCCGACGGTTCGGCCCGCGCTCTGGGCTCTGGTAGCGCCGCTCACGGAGCCTCAGAAGGCCACCACGGCCCGCACCAGCACGTTCAGCATATTGTCCGCCGGGCGGCAAGCCGGCTTCGCCTCGCACGCCGGCGGCGCCGTCGGGGGCGCGGCGGGGCTGCAGTTCAAAAGGCCGGAGAAGCGCCTCTGCAGGACACGCGCCAGGTTGGGGAATGCGCCCTCCGCTTGCGCTGGAGGGGGCTGCAGGCGATCAAGGACGTCCGAAGAGGCCCTTTCCTCCTCCTCCTCTTCTTCTAGGCGGGCTTTCTTACTCGGGACCAGTGCAGCGTCCCCACCGTCGCTCAGGCTGCAGCTCCGCCGCTTGCGGCTGACTTTGGCGGGGCGCTGGGCACTGCGGGCAGGGGTCTCCTCCGCTCTCGGTGTCTCCTGCGTGTCCATGGGTTCCGGAGAGGGCTGCTCACCGTCGCAGGGCGCTACCTCTGCTGCGGCTTCCGCTTCCCGCGGCGGGTGCAGGCAAGGGTCAGGGGAGCGGGCGGGCGGCAAGGGCACCTCGGGCTCCTGGGCTTCCACCTTGGCCGAGAGGTAGAGCTCCCGGGCGCTGCGCATGACCAGCGACAGCTGCAGACTCCGGTGCAGCCGCAGGCCACCGCGCTGCATGCGCGAATGGTACATCTTCCACACCGACAGGGTCATGATGCGTTGAGCCTCCTTCTGCACTTCCATAGCTGCTTGACTGAGGGGCGAAGGCGGCGGGGACACGCGGCTGGGCAGGGCAGGTGGCAGGTGCACACTGGACAAGGCGCTCGTTCACGCCTCTCTGTACAAGTCAACCCACACCGAGACGCTGCCAGGACGCTCTACCCCGGCGCCCGCCACCCGGGCCCTTTTGTACCTCAAGTGAAGTCACTGAGACGCCCCGCCCAATCAGAAAGTCGCATCCGGGCTTTCCACAGCTCTGAGGCGAAAGACTCCTTAAAGCGACAGGGTGGAATTTACCGAGCAAAGAAAAGGGACCCGAACTCGTGTGAGGAGGAGCGTTCCCCAGTCCAAGCTGAGCTCTCGGGGTGGTCTGCTTCTTCAGGGCCCCCCACTGCACCCGCGCGCGGGCCCAGGGGACAGGCGCCGTGGGTGGGGCTCAGGGTCCACCCACGGGTTGCATCTGGAGACCCCTGCGGGTCGTAGGCAGCACGTTTCCCTTCGCACCCGGGAAGACTTGGGTTCTAACTGATACATCCCCCGTGGGAACTGTGCCTAGCATCTACCAGGCGCCTAATTAATGTCTTGTTTGATCCCCCGTGGGAACTGTGCCTAGCATCTACCAGGCGCCTAATTAATGTCTTGTTTTTGTTTTTTTAAATCAATAACGATGCTTACACTTACTAAGCTCTTACTACGTGCCAGGCGCTAAAGGCTTTCCTTTCACAAACATCTCATTGATCTCTCACCTCCACTCCGCGGAGGGTAGTTATATCTTATTTCTTCAGGTGAGGAAACCGAGGCAGAATGACTCGTCCAATATTTGCTAAACGAATAAATGAGCCACGGCGGTGAAAGGGGACCACTGGAACCTGAAGCTCTCCTGTCTCTCCAGCGTCCGCCAGCCCCCGTCACTCCCCTCGTTTGGAAGCAGTTAAGAAAGCGGGACACGCTGGCTGGCTCTAGGGCAAAGTTGCCCACTACACGGGCGGCGGACGTCTGCAGACACAAGCGCAGCCCAGGCTGCCATCTCTGCGCTCCTCTTTGAGCATCCCCCCTCCGCCACCCCAGTTTCCGTTGGCACGAAATCCACGATGGGCGTGGAGCTCGTAAGGCGGAGGACCCGGCCGCAACACAGCCCGAGTGAACATGTGGCTGCGGTCCCCCAAACGACGCAGACGTTCTCCGCCTCTGATTCCCGGGAGGCGGAGTTGGGATAGGACCTAGAAACTGAGCCACGCACTGATAGAGCAGATAGATAGAAAACATCGGCCCCACCTTCCGCTACGCACTACAGTTCCAAGAAAACCTAATTCCAGTTCCTCAGAAAATGCAGAATTGTTCGAACAGCTCCATTCACTCGTGGTGCGGGCCCTTTAAGGGGAGGCTTCCCCCGCCACACACACACACACACACCCGCACTGGTGCGCGAACCTTCCCGCCACTAGATCTGCCAGACTTCCACAACTATATTTGGAAGTAATGACGTAGGGCATGCGCGCTAGCCGCTTCCGGCTGCCCATATAAGGACTGGGGCCAGGATCTCTATACAAGACTTCAGCCGGCTTTTTCCGGGCCAGCGGGCGGGCGTGGGTGGTGCCTTACCCTCCTGGCAGGCCCCCTCCGCTCTCCCTCTCCCAGCCGCTAGAGCTGGTTGGAGCCCCCGCTTTCAGGAGCGGCGTCCAGGGGGGGGCCCGCGGAGAGCGAGAAGAAACTTTCGCTTCCTTCCCTCCGGAGTCCAGGAAGGTGTGACGCCCCTCCGGAAAGCCCCCTGCCGGCAGGTAGGGGCCACCTCAGGGCTCACACTGACGCCATCTCCCAGAGACCTACACAAAGACCTTGCCAACACAAGCAGCTACTCCCTGAGGACCACTACATTCCTGTCCCCGCCCCTCCCCCCCATGGACACCCTGCCAGGCCCCCTCTCATGTATTCCTGCCCCTCCGCCAAAAAATTGCTCTTCTCGTTCACATTTGGAGCATGCTCATGTCCCCCACTCCCAACCCCGGCACATGAAAACAACAATTATTCTCTCTTCTAAAAGACTTCTCCCAAAACTGTCCCCATTCAACGATCCTGCCACATATTACGGCAACCTGCTGAGGACACCCCCATCCTCCCCCCCACGAAACTCCACAATGACATCCCCAGCCCAGACGCTATCTCTGACACACAACGGGGGCGACCCTCCGAGGACTTCTTCAGACATCCCGCTCCAGAGATCAGGACCCCACTCAGCCGACAGCTGCCTCCCGCCCCCATAAAAAAAGTGCTTTCCCGGAGACCCTACACAGAAGGGCTCTGTCACACAGGTGGCGACCCTATGAGTCCCTCTCCAGACATTCCTGACCCCTCCTCACAAGCAGAGGATTTCCCTGCAGATCATCCTCAGAGCCACCACCACACCCACTCCCGCACCCCCAGGCTCGCACCCAGAAAGACCTCACCCCCCAGAAGCATCTCCGGGCCCCCACTCGCGGCCAACCCGCCCTAGGGCGATCTCGAGGCGTCCCTCCTCCGCAGGAAAAAAGAGGAGGAGAGAGTCCAGCAGAACTCCCCACACTTCACCCTGACCCCGCGGGAAGGTGGGGATACCACCTCTCCCAATACTCCTTACCAAACCTGCCACTCCCGACCCTGGGCTGGGACCATCTCTCATCTCCCATCTCCTAGGACAGGATCTAGGTGCAGGCTCAGGGAGCCCATGAAGATGATCTACAAATTGAATGAGCCCCTTCCCCAGCCATAATCTCTCCTGATTTAAAGGAGACTATTATTATTTACATTGCCCGGAAGGGAAACAGGTTGCGCAGCAACAATCCGAGAGGTTGGGTCTCGAACCGAGGGATTTGGAGCTCTGAGTCGAACCCAGCCAGACGGAACTAGGACACCTCCGGGGACCAGGACGCGAAGGGGCGGTACGGGCAGACAGGAAGCCGTCTCTGCCCACAACAAAGATGGCGAAAGAGAGAGCGGATGTTTCCGCACTTCGGGCTGCCAAGGCCTCTCTTTCTCTCCTGGCGGCCCAGCTCTCAATGATGGCAGTGGTCACGTGACGGGGGCGGGGGTGACGGCTCGTTTTGCACCTCTTGGAGGGAACCAGCTTCCCAGGCCGAGAGGGGAGGGGGCTTGGCTTCGGGCGGGTGAGGGGCGTGACATGTCGCTCGAAGATCCGTTTTTTGTAGTCCGAGGGTGAGTGACAGCGATGGGGGAGGACAGAGGGTGTGCTGTCCCCCTGCCAGCCAGTGCCCGCGTGCCATACGGAGCATGTCAGGCATTCTGGGCACCGCCGTCGGGATCGCCCCGTGGCCGTGTGGGAGGGGTACGCAGTGGGATATGAGGGTCTCCTGAGTCCCCAGCTCGTTTGGGGGCGCAGTGGTGGGAGGGAGGACCGCCTGCCCCCAGCCGCGCCCGCTGTGCCCCTGCCCGCAGCGAGGTGCAGAAGGCGGTGAACACGGCCCGCGGGCTTTATCAGCGGTGGTGTGAGCTTCTGCATGAGGGCGCGGCGGTCCGACGCGAGGAGCTGGACTGGACGACCAATGAGCTGCGGAATGGCCTGCGCAGCATCGAGTGGGACCTCGAGGACCTGGAGGAGACCATCGATATCCTGGGGGGGGGGGTTGGAGGGCGGCATGGGAGAGCCCATTGAAGTGGCAGTGGGCCGTGGGAGCCAGCCCTCGGGGAGGCTGGACACCTAGGAGGTGTTTGAGGGCTTTGAGGCAGAGGAGGGCGTTCTGTCGGGCTCTGGCCTTGACTCTTGACTCGCGGCTTACGCATAGTGGAAGCCAACCCAGGCAAGTTCAAGCTCCCAGCCGGAGACCTGCAGGAGAGAAAGGTGTTTGTGGAGAGGATGCGGGAAGCAGTCCAGGTGAAGAGAGTTTCCAGTGGGGTGAGGGTGGGGAGGTTAGGGTATCATTACTCTCTGATGCTGTCCTTACCCCTAGGAAATGAAGGACCATATGGTCAGCCCCGCAGCCATAGCCTTCATGGAGAGGAATAATAGAGAGGTAAAGGCATCCCGACCCAGTATCCTCACCCCCTGTCTCTCGGGGTGACCCTCCCCTTGGAGTGCAAGCCACCCTCTGTGTCAGTGCTCATCTTCTCTGTGCACAGTTGTCTCCATGCTGTCTACCCGCCTGCTCTTTCTGGATGTGAGCTCCTTCTGTGTGTATAATCTCTTCTGCCTTCTCCTGTGGGTCTATACTGGTTTCCTGTGGGGGGGGGTGGCCTATCTCTTTTCTTTTTTTTTTTTTTTTAGCTCTCTGTGTTACTGTTTTCAGGATTTGATGCTTACCTTTTTAATCTGTGTATGCACTTGACCTCTCTGAACTTGACCTCTGAGTGGATCCCCACCTGCCTTGTGCATGCACACCATTTTCCTCTGTGGGTGTGCGTGCCCCACGTGTGTACCCACTCATGCCTTTTGTGCGCAGTCTCTCTGCTGCCTCTGTCTGTACACCTTTTCCCTCTGTGTTGTGTGTTCGTTCTTGCATGTTGTAAACAGCAGCCTCACCCATTAAACCCACATGGGGTCTGGGAGGGTGGAGGGCTGAGGTCTGCAGCAGCTTGGAGTCCTATAGCAGGGTCCACATGCCTTCCATGTGTGCTGCTTTGGGTATTAAAGTTCAATTCTTAAATACATGTGTTTATAGGATAATAAGTGTTCTCCCTGGATTAATTCATTAAATCCTTATTCCATCCTCAGGAAACAGGAATTATAGCTCTCCCCATTTTACAGATGAGGAAACTGAGGCACAGGGAAGTCAAGTGATATGGCCTCGGGGTCACCTTGCTAGTAAGTGGTGGCTCTGAGGAACCCAGGCCGTCCCACTCCAGAGACTGCCTTCCTGACAAACCACCATCTAAATTTGCCACAAACCTTGTCTGTCTCTGCCGTGAGTGGGCGACCCTCCCTGAGCCTGTGGTCTTGGCCTCCACAGATGCTGACAGGCAAGCCAGCCACCCTGAAGTCAACCAGCGACTTGCTGGACGCCAGTGTGGTCTCAACCACCTCTCGCTACATTGAAGAGCAGCAGGCCACACAGCAGGTGTGTGTGGGTGGCTGGAGGCTCCGGGCTGGAGGAGCCTTCAGGCAGCTCAGGGCTCCCTGCCGACCGCAGTTCCCACCCCTCCAACCTGCAGCTGATCATGGACCAGCAGGACCAACAACTGGAAATGGTGTCTGGGAGTATCCAGGTTCTGAAACACATGTCCGGCCGCATCGGGGAGGAGCTAAATGAGCAGGGCATGTGAGGCCAGGACCCCGGGGGTGGGCCAGGAACCCTTGGCCGGCTGCACTGGTGTGCACAGACCCTCCAGGGGCTGATTACCTCCTGATCTCGGCAGTATGCTGGACACCTTTGCTCATGAGATGGACCATACCCAGTCCCGGATGGATGGGGTCCTCAGGAAGATGGCCAAAGTATCCCACATGACCAGTGGTGAGTCCCGTGGAGGTGGGGGGGGGGCAATTCGGCAGTGGGGGGAGGGGGTTGTGGGTGGTGCTGCCTCCCCTCTGTGAACTCTGACCCTCTTGCTCCCAGACCGCCGACAGTGGTGTGCCATTGTGGTGCTGCTGGGGGTGCTTCTCCTGGCCCTCATCCTGTTCTTCTCTCTCTGATCCTGGTTCTCCCCAGGAAGCTGGTCCCTCCAGCTGGGGGGCTCAGCAGAGCCTTGCCCCCTGGGAGGAGGGGGATCATGCCTGGGGAGCGGTCCCAAGGCTTCATCCAGAGCCAGTAGGACCCTCATGGCCCTGGGTGGGAGCCCCCACCACTGGTTCTGTCTCAAGTGCGCTTAGGGGGTGGTGGAGGTAGGGGGACCTCAGACACGCCCCTCCCCATCTCTCCTTCCCATGCCCCAAAGCCATCGCTTTGCCCTTGTGCCTTCTACATGTGTCAACTTGGAAATAAAATCCCAGCCTTTGTTATATACATTTGTATCGTATGATGTGTCGATCTGAACTTGTGGCTGTCCCTGAATGGGAGCTCCTGTTCTAAGCCCCCTGCTTGCACACGCTGGGGCCAAGTGTGCATGTGTGTGCATGTGTGTGTTAAGGATTTCAATGGTTGATATTTGGTGCAGAAAAGACTGTTCTGGTTTATTTCTTGGATTTCATGATGGATAATTTTATTACCATCGAAATTCCAAACACTGATTCTTCTTGAGTTTTTGAAGTTCAGCCTAAACGTCTTTTGCTTGTTCTTTGTCTAAGGTAGGTAGGTGAGTCCCTTAGCTGTGGAACTGAGCTGTCACTTCCGAGGGGCCTCTGAGTACCACTAGGCTCCCTCATACACCTGGTCACTCTAACAAGAAAGCATTTGTCAATTTAAGGGCTTTGCCATAGAGCCTTCCTGAGTAGGAGAAATGATTCCTATAAGCCAGGTAAACTTGTAAGTGCTGTGAATCTTAACTTATTGTCTTAGATGTTTCCGTCTTGAGCATTATGTAATCAGGCATCAGGCCCACCCTTCTCAGTCGCTCATTTATACATTGGAAAGTGCTCTTACAAGGATGTCTGTCATTCCATTAGGCTGATTTGTCAAAGAGAACCAAATATGTTCAGATTATTTTTTTTTGGTCGCACCATGTGGCTTTTGGGATCTTAATTCCCCGATCAGGGATCGAACCCAGGCCCCCTGCAGTGGAAGCGTAGAGTCCTAACCACTGGACCGCCAGGGAATTCTGCTCTCCCCCCCACACACACACTTATTTTTTAAATGCAAAACCACTACCACTAATGCTGTGGTTCAGGTTGTCTTGATCCATTCTACACTTGGTTCTAAGTCTTCCTGGGGTTAAAAATATGTGCTTCTGGGAGTCTGACAGTGTTTCCACCTACCTGGGCTTGCCTACATGTTAAGACAGGCAGACTTCCTGTTACTTGAAGTGACTCTGGACCAGAGTCACCTGAGGATTTTTGTTGATGCTGCTGTTGGCTCCCCCAAACCCCTGCTTTCTGTTGGTTGAAGCTGGGCTTCAGGACTCCAGAGGGGGCTGGTCTTATTGAAGCATGCCCAAGTCACCCTGTGAATTGAGTCACCCTCAATCATCTGCCCCAAGGAAGTCTGGAGCTCCCTCCAATCATCATGGGGTGGTGAGACCTGGACTGGGCGGAAATGAAACCCCTTGTCCACCTCCCCAGCAAAGATCTTTTGATTTGATGGAATCCCTAAGGTCTGTCAGTAGTCTTCCCACACTGCTTGAGATACCTCTGAATCAATGGGACCCTAGGGCACGTTGCATCTTTTCTATTTCGGTTGTTAGAACATTTTCCCACTCATATCCTCAGGGCCCTACAGCTCTTCCAGTTTTTTTTGTTTTTTGGCCACCCTGCACAGCATGTGGGATCTTAGTTCCCTGACCAACCTGTGCCACCTGCAGTGGAAGCGCAGAGTCTTAACCACTGGACCACCAGGGAAGTCCCTCTTCCAGGTATTTTAAACAACCACCGGCTGATTTTAGGCTTGCCATCCCGACTTTAGTGTTCCTTCTGACTTTAGTGCTCCTTCCAGACGCAGTGGCTCGGGATGGGGCGAAGGGTGTGGGCTTACGTTCAGGACACGTTTCTGCGGCTGGGAGTGTCAAATACCACGGAAGGGCAGCAAGTGGATCTGTAATACAGATAATTCCATGGAGCAGCTGGCCTTCTAGCTTTGGAGGGGCTCCCGTGGGACACCCATGCAGGATTTAGGGCCCACACGTGTGAGGGAAGAGCCTAGGGAGGGTGTTGTTTGTACATACTGGGGCAACCTGGAAGCTGCTGGAAGCTGTTTTCCCACCTAAAGAGGGCCCTCCCCTCAGGCCGACATTCTGAGGCATGACGTTTGGCATGGCCGTTCTGAGCACACCCCAAGCCGGGCCCCCACTGCATTTGTCAGTGTGAAGCCCTGGGGAATGGGGATGTCGCTCTGCGGAAGGAGGGGGGCCCACCACCCCGCGCCCCCAGTGAGCAGCTTGCAGCAGGGCTGTTACAAAGGCGTTTAGTTTATTCTCCTCATCAGTATCACTGATATTCTCATGGTTCACATTTCCCAGTGCGGCTCCTCTTCTTACAGTAGTTAATGTGCAATCTCACTTATGGGCCCGGGGAGGAGGGGCTCGGCCCAGGGCAGGGAGGGTGTTGGCACTCCACGCGGACAGGGCGGGTGGTCTGTCCTGCGTGAAAGAGACGTGGGTGAATGGGCGGCCGGGGGAGGTGGAGGGGGGCCCCCAGTCTTTTTTGCGTTGGTCGGTGATCCTCCATTCATGTTCCTTCCTGGCTGCCCCGGGGGGTGGGGGGGTTGTGGGGTCCATGCAGCTCAGGGCAGGGCAGGGCCAGGGGAAGGGAAAGCAGGAAAAGCAGCAGGCCGCCCAAGAACGGGGAGGGCAGGGCGGGAGGGCGCAGGGGTGGCTCCTGGGGTAAGGCACAACCCTGTCTTTGGCTCTCCTGGTGAGGAGTTTCCTCCCCTGCGCCCCTGCCCAGCCCCTCTCCCCCGCCCCCTCCCCAGACCTATACACACAGTCCAGGGAGCCAGGGGCACCTCCTGGAGTCCCTGAAACAAGAGGGCTCTGCCACCCAACCCAGTGCTGCAGGGGCTCGGAGGAGGGACGGGGCAAGCCCCACCCGAGGACAAGGCGAGGAGGGGCTGGACAGGGGCCTGCCCAGGACAAGGGGGTGGGGAGGGAGAAGACCCCAGTCCCAGAGAGCTGGCCCCCGCTGAGGCCTGGAAGGAGGGGAGCGCCCGGAGACTCCTGCTTCCTTTGGGGTCTGGCTGGAGCCCCAGCCCACCCTCGGCCTTGGTCGGCCCGGCAGCTTGCCGAGTGCCAGGATATTGTGCTTTGGGATCTACGCTGGGGTGGGGTGTCGAGGCCAGGATGAGGGCGCAGGGGAGGTGCGACTAAGGTGCTTGTGCTTTAGCTGGGGCTGTCGACTCCCCCCACCACGCACTCGGACCGGCTGAGGGCTAAGGTACTGGGGCTGGGCCAGGAAAGCAGAGCGCCAGGGCCCCGCTGGTCTGACCCCACCCCCACTCCCACCCCCCCGCCCCTGGCAGCAAGCAGATGTCAGGAAGGACCCGCTCCCCGCAGGCTGGCAGGGGCTCCTGGGGGGGGCGGGCAGGCCTCCAGGTCAGATCCCAGTGGTCCAGCTGGCCACCACCCCACCTCCTGTAATCCCCTTGCCTTTGGAAAGAGAGAGGCTGCTGGGAGCAACGGGCTAGTCAGACTGCGGGGGAGACAGAGGCGGTGAGAACCAGGGCTAGAGACAAAAATGTGAAATTGCAAAGAAATGGACACCCAGCATGTGTGGGGAGGGGTACGGGGGGGGGAGTTAAAAAAACAAAAAGAACCCTCTGAGTTTACATGTAGAACTCAAAAAAAAAAAACACAAAACCACTCGTGGAGCTAGGCCAAGGATAGAAAGAGAGGAATGGTAAAAGAAGATTCTGCAAACAATCTTTAACCATGAAGCGGACCCGGCCCTGCCAGGAGCTGGACTCAGCCAACCGGACAAACCAGGGACACCCTTGCAATGTAGCCCTTGGGGGGAGGCCCTGGGGTTGAGTGTGAGCCGGCCAGACCCACGGGAGCCCAGGCAGAGCGGGGCCTGGGGGGTCCCCCCCTCGGCAACGCGCACCCCCACTCCACACACACGCGCACATTCAGCCTGCCCCTGGCTCCCCACTCCGTCCTGCCTTCCACAGCCCCGAGGACCGAAGGGGACATCAGACACGGTCCCGTTGGTTTGAAAAATAAAAGGAATCTTATACTTCAATATTTCATTAGCTAAAAAAATGTTTTAAAAAGTATGTACAGGGGGTGGGGGCTGGGAGCCCTGCCGTGGGGGGTGGGGGTTGGGGAAGGGAGGGAAAGGCAGCAGCACCCCCCAGCCTGCTCCCCTGGGTTCCACCCCTGGTCCTACTGCCTCTCACGTCTTCATCTGTTTAAAAGCAAAACTTCTACACACGCACGCGCACACACACACACGCACACCCACACGCTTCTGCGAGCCCCGGAAACCTCTCCTATTCTCAGAGACCCTCGGTCTGCCCCCAAGGGCCCCCTCTCAGGACTTGCCCCTCTCAGGCCCCAGGGGGCTGGTGGCGGCAAGAGAGGCTGAGCACAGGTGGGGGAAGAGAAGGGCGCTGGGCCTGCCACCGCCCGCCACCTTAGGTCGGTCATGGAGTTTCTCTGAGCCTCAGTTTCCTCAGCTGTAAAACGGGCAGTCCTCACGGCCTCGCCTACCCCAGCCCCCAGGCGCAGGGACAGACAAGGGAGACAGGAAGGCGCTTTTGGAAACGTGGAAGCACTGGGAGGTGGTGGCGGGAGGGGTCCTGAGAACCCGGGGCCCCTGTGAGTCCCCAAGGGGCTGCAGTGGGGGGCGGAGGCTGAGGAATGCTCCGGCTAGGTGGCCCAGCGCCTGGGAAGGGGGTCTTCCCAAGCCCCCCAGGCCAGCCCCTCCCTGTGCCTGGCCTGGTGAGTGGGGAGACAGTTGCTAGGGATTAGGAGAGGGGGAGCAAGAGCCCCCCGACTGTGCACGAGTGTGTGCTAGAGAAGGCAATGCAGACCTCGCACCACCTGCCGTCCTCTCCCAGCCCGGATCCCTGATCGGATTGGGGTCAGGGGGTGGGACGGGGAGGCAGAGGGGCCAGGAGCATGCAGTGCCCCCCGCGGGTCCTGGGGAAGGACAGACAGTAGCTCGTGACCAAGATGGTGGGCGGGTGTGACAGGAGGGGGAGTGTGACAGCCCCGCGGGAGGGTCCGCTGGGGGTTACTGGAGGGCCTCCTCGGCCGAGGGGCCGGCCTCGCCGTCATGGCTGGCCGTCTCGAAGCCGTGCTCCACACCCATCATGTCCGGCTCTATCTTGCCCGTGTAGCTGATGAAGGTGGTGTACGCGTCACCCTCGGCCATAAGCGGCTTGACCTTGGGGATCCAGCTCTTCCTCACAACGCGGCGGGCATTGGTGCACATGTCGGCTGCGATGGCGTTCATCTCGCTCTCCTTGAAGTTGGGAGCAAAGTTCTGGCAGTAGTCTGTGCGGGCAGAATGGGTAGCTCATGCCGAGCGTAGCCTGGGCCTCCCACCCTCCCAACAGGCACTCAGCCCCCACACTGCTCCTGAACACCCCCCGGAACCATGGCACCCCTGAATGCCCCCCTTGGAGCTGAGGAAACTGAGGCCTTGCGGACAGCACGCTACACCACATCAGTGGGCCCAGGACTGACAGAGCTTGGCCATGCGTATGGGATGTGTGGATTTGATGCGGGATGGCCCAGTGCTCTTGAAAAACGTGGGTCATTCGCCAGAATTCAGAAACTGGGAGATTCCACTTGAAAACCTAGACTTCCCTCCTGACAACTGGCTGAGGCCTGGCCACTTCATCACTCTGATGACCAGGATAAGTTTGAGACCCCCCCCTCCCATAGGCTTCGTGGCTTTCCTTCAGTGTCCTACCCACCCCCTCAAGAAATCTCTAACCAAGAACCCTCTAACCAATCACAGCCCTCTTCCCACAAGCCTAGACTGAACCTCAGAATCCTTCTTAATACCAAACCCTACCTACCCATCCATCAGGGCCAACACCAGAGAAAAGGACCACCTGCCCGCCCCAGACCTCCATCCCCCAATCCCGACTCCAGAAAGGTGGACACTTACACTTGACAGCGTGCAGGACGCGGCTATCCAGCGGTTTGCGGCTGGGGTTGTTACTGGAAGAGCGGATGCCGGTGCCACAGCTATTGGCCAGCGTGTTCCTGGGCGAGGGGTATGGGAGAGGGGAGTCAGGCCCCCTGTGGTGGTGGTGAGGGGCATGGGGCACCCCGTCCTCCCCCACATCTGGGCTCTGGCATGGGCCTCACCGGTCGAAGAAGGAGGCCAGGAGGCGCCGCAGCAGGACCTTGTGCCGCGTGCCCGCGCTGACGTGGCAGTTCATGAGCTGCGCCCTGGTGATATACACGTTGGTGCCTGGGGGGGGGAGCCAGAGGATGATGGGCAAACCGCCATGTTCCCCACTCGGCCAAGCCCCGTCCTGGGCCCAACCAAGACCCCCCCACCCCGCCCCAACCACTCAACTTAGAGCGTCCTCCTCAACACTCAGGAAAGGACAGAGACTGTGGCGCCACCATCCACAGGGCACCCAACGTGCCGGGGCCCTTGCCCACAAAACCACCAGCATCAGAAAGAACAGGCAGCAGATGCTCGCACCCTGACACCCTGAGTCCGAGGGCCAAATTCTTAACCACCGTGTTGATCAACCCTCAAACCACGCTATGAAGCCACTGATCTACTCCCATGTGGCCAACAATGCTGGCCCACACTTACACCAGACTCCGGGGTGGAAAGCTACAAGCCAGTCTTTGATTTGTATCAATGCAAAGAGGTGTCAGCTGCCCCAGGACACAGCCAGTGGGCGGCAGGGCTGGGGTTGGACCTTGAGCCTGGCTCCTAAGCACTGTGCTGCAGGCTGCTGGCCCAGAGGGCATTGAGGCCCAAGGTGGGGGAAGGGGGAATTCAGGGAGCAAGTGAGGCCAGCCCACCTGTTACCAGCTCCAGCTTCTCAGAGGGGTCACCCTCATCGTAGAGCTTGGGGTGGCAGCGGTTGCCGATCTGGTTGATGAGCTCAGCAGGGAGAGACGCCAGGTCTTGCCGCACTCGGATGCGGTTCCGGGACTCGGGGGCCACCTGCTCAGGGAGGGCCTCCACCTTCTCGGCTGTCAGGGGCGAAATTGGTGTGTTGGGGGCAGGGCCGGGGGCGGGGGCGAGGGGCCAGGCTTGGGGTTGTGGTGGGGCACCTCACCGGTCTGGCCGACGTTCATCATGCTGTACATGGTGTACATATTGCAGATCTGCCGGTACTGCTCGTCTGTGCCCTCCTCGCCCGCGTCCTCCTCCTCATCTTCCTCGTGGTAAGAGCCAGGGCTGTCGCTGGTGTAAGCGCTTGAGGTGCCCGGGCTGGTCCGCTCCGACGTGCTGGGCCCACTCACCACTCCGCCTGCCGCTGCTGCCACGCCCCCTGCCGGCTGCCCGGCCCCGGGCCCCCCCGCCACTCCGGTGGGCTGTGCTGCCGCCACGACCGGGGCCTGCTGGGGCAGCCGGTTAGCGGCCAGGTCCGGGGTGGAGAACTTGGCCATCTTGCGGCTGCCGTTGCCACTGCTGCCACCGCCGGCCTCCTTCTGGCTGCTGTCCCACAGCCGCTTGGCCACGGGCGTGCACTGCACAGAGTCCGACTCCTGCTGCTCTGTCTTGACGCGAGACACGAGGGGCAGTGGGGTGCCGCAGGCCGGCCAGCTCGACGTCTGCGCCACAGGGCTCTGGGGCTCGGATGAGGGGGCCTCCTCGGCGTGCAGGCCCTGGGAGTCACAGCTGGGGGAGCTCACCTTGAGGAAGAACTCTGTGCCCTTCTCCATGATCTCCTGGATCTGCAGGAAGCCCGCTGTGTACATGAGCAGGAACTGGTCGCCCATGTTCATGCTCAGCCGGCCCGTGTAGCAGAAGCTGAGGATCTGCTGGAAGGACTGGGGCTGCACAGCCGCCGGCAGCTCCACCACCGCACTCCGGCTGCTGTTGAACAGGTCCCGGAAGTAGGAGCTGCTGGCGGCCAGCACGGCCCGGTGGGCCTTGAAGGCATGGCCCTTGACCACCACCGAGACATCACAGTACAGGCCCTGCAGCCGCTGCTCGTTGAGGCACTCCAGAATGCTGTTGCCGAAGTTCGGGATCTCCATCTGCAGGGTCTGGGCCATGGCGGCGGCGGCTGCGCAGGGGACAGGGAGAGACGGAGGGACAGGGTCAGATGGCAGACTCAGCCCGCTGCAAGGAGACACACGGGAGCGTGGACAGCCACATGGTGGAATTTGCCACGACTGTAAGAATCACAGGTGCCGCCCACTCCTGTCCCAGCATGGCCTTTCCTCTGTGACAGACTGTCAAATCAGCTAAGTCAGCTATAGGCCGGGGTGGCCTATGCCGTCCCTTTGCAGAAAGGAGGGCAAAGGCATACTCACACGTCTGTGCTTGAATATTAAATGAGATAACACAGTGAGCCCCCCGTGAGCATTAACCACCACTAGCACTACACACATAGGGTAACAGGCATAGAGACACCAAGAAGGCAGAGTCATCCGATTTTTCACACTGCGTTTGCAGTGCTGAGCACGTGACGCTCAATCACCATTTGCTGAATGACTGAATGACCACTCGAGAAACCCTGAAACTGCATGAGAACATCACTAGTCATCAGGGTAATGTAAATCCAAACCACAATGAGACACCATTCCACACCCACTAGGCTGGCTAGAATAAGAAAGATAAGTATTGGTGAGGATGAGAAATGAACCGGAACCCTCCTACACTGCTGGTGGGAATGTGAAATGGTGCAGCTGCTGTGGAAAACCGTTCCTCAAATGGTTAAACATGAAGTTGCCATGTGACCCAGCAATTCCACTTCTAGGAATTATTCCTGAGAAATGAAAACATATATCCACACATACACCTGTACGTGAATGTTTACAGCAGCACTGTTCACAATAGGCAAAAGGTGGAAACAACCCAAATGTCCATCAACTGATGAATGGATAAACAAAATATGGTCAATCCACAATGGAATACTACTCAGTCATAAAGAGGAATGCACTACTGCTACATGCTACAACTTGGATAAACCCTGAAAACATTATGCTAAATGCAAGAAGCCAGACGAAAAGACCACATATTATACAATCCCATTTATATGAAACGTCCAGAACAGGCAAATCGATGAGAGACAGAAAGCAGATTAGTGGCTGCCTGGGGCTGGGGGTGCTTGGAGGATTAGGGGAGTGTGAGCAAACAGGTGCAGGGGTTCTTCTTGCCCTCGTGAAAAATGTTCAGAAATCGTGGTGATGGATGCACAACTCCGAATATACTAAAAACTCCTGAACCTGTACACTTCAAACGGGTGAACTGCTTGGTATATGCATCTCAATAAAGCTGTAAAAGGACGAAAGAAACCATAAGACTAATGTCCTCTGTGTAGAACTGGGGATGAGACTTACCATGTACATTCTTAGGGTCTTTTTTTTTTTGGCCACACTACACGGCTTGTGGGATCTTAGTTCCCTGACCAGGGATTGAACCCAGGCCCTTGGCAGTGAAAGCTCAGAGTCCTAACTGCTGGACTGCCAGGGAATTCCATCTTAGGGTCTTTTAAATTTTGAACCTGGTGAATGTATTACCTATTTACAAAAGTAAATAATATTTAAAATAAAGTGTGTGGGACTTCCCTGGTAGCGCAGTGATTAAGAACCTGCCTGCCAGTGCAGGAGACACGGGCTCAAGCCCTGGTCCGTGAAGATCCCACATGCCACGGAGCAACTAAGCCCGTGCACCACAACTACTGAGCCTGCGCTCTAGAGCCCGTGAGCCACAACTACTGAAGCCTGCGCGCCTAGAGCCCATGCTCTGCAACAAGAGAAGCCACCGCTCGCCTCAACTAGAGAAAGCCTGTGCACAGCAACAAAGACCCAATGCAGGCAAAAATAAAATAAATTTTAAAAAATAAAATAAAATAAAAAAATAAAGTGTGTGAAATCACACCACAAACAATTCACCCCAAAGTGCTTGAGGGGTGGGTGGAGAAAGAAATGTGAATTTAAGGAACTGCATGAGATCCTGCTCAGGGAGCCCACCCCCATCCTGACCTGTGAAGTACCACCTGGGGGGCCCTGGCACCTCTCAAATGTGTGACCTTCTGCATCAGAGCCTATTCCATCAGTGCATGTTCCAACCCAGGAGGAAGAACTGGTCGGGTGAGGACAGCATGTCTGATGCTCTGCAGGCAATCATAAAAGGGCTCTGGGGGAAGATATGGCTTTACAAGTGCCCCCACTGGTAAAACTGAGTCCCCTGCCATTCTATAGTTGTGGAGGGCAGTTGTCCTGAATGGGCAGGTATGGGTGAGAAGAGAGGCCTGAGCAGAGTGTCAGGCTGGTGAGAAGAAAGAGGAAAAAGGTGAAGAGTGTGTGCAAAGGCCCTGAGGCAGGAACTAACTAGAGCCCCCAGCTGTTCATCTCTCACTCCCATGTTAGCTCTCATGCATCTTTCAGTTTTTTTTCTTTAACCAGTCTATTCTAAGCTGCCTCGATGGGCTGAGGATTGGGGATGCAGTGAAGACTTGGGCCCTACCCAGGTTCATTCAGAAAGGGCTACCTGGAGGAACACAAGGGGCCATGCGCCCATGGGCTCAGAGGTGCACTTCAGGGCAAGGGTGAGTCCTGGCTCCCCCAGATCTGTCTGGGCACTGAAATCCATGATTCCCCTCTGCTGTACCCTCCTCTTCCTCATCAAAATCATTGTCGCCACCGCGAAAAACAAAAAGGCAATCAGGAGGGGGAGGCAGAGACAGGGAAATCCTAATTAGACGGCAGCATGCACGTCCCAGGAGGTCAAACTAAGGGCCGGACAGGCTAGGAGCTGGTGCTTCAGTTTCCCCTACCGCCTCATTCAGAGCTGGGCCTCTGAATGAGGCGGTAGGGGAAACTGAGGCACCAAGAGGAGGCAAAGGATAGAGCCCAGAGAGCCTCCTCCAGGGCCCTGGTAGCCCTGACCCGCCTCCCCAGGCTGCCAAACAGAAGACCCCCCGGGTACTAGGGCCCAAGTGACCAGGGCCGAGGCAGCCAAGGAAGAGGCTGCCTGGCCTCTAGTCCCTGGAGGGGTGCTCTAGACCCCTGGCTTGGAAGGCTTACACCCCAAGGGGGAGGACCAAAGCAGGACATGCATGCGGTGGAGCTAGAGTCCCTCAGACCTGGGTTCTGCTGCTAGCCCCACTCTGAAGCTGCATGACGTCAGGCCAGCCGCTCACCTCTCTGTCCTTCAGTTTATGTGTAAAATGGGGAGGTATACATCCAACCCACCCGATGGACTGCAAGGTGCTGGGGACATAGCCCTGAAGAGGACTGGTTGTGCCCACATGTAGCTCACTGTCTAGTGAGGAGCCACAGGGCGTGATTTTAGTTGGGGTGAGTGTGTCACTGAGTGAGCGAGGTAAAGATGGGGAGATGGAGAGAGCAACCAACAGTCCTGGGCAGGAAGGAGCCAGTGTGGCTGGAAAGCGGCACAGGGTGTGGGACAGGTGGGCCCTGGCCTGGTGAGGATGAATGTCTGAGAGTGAGCAATGGGAAGCCCGGAGCAAGGGAGACTGGGCCCAGACCAGCTTTGGGAGAATTCCCAGCATCAGTGGCGGG
The DNA here is from genome assembly GCF_964374135.1 of Grampus griseus. NCBI lineage: Eukaryota > Metazoa > Chordata > Mammalia > Artiodactyla > Delphinidae > Grampus > Grampus griseus. Next base: position 163,323,980 of record NC_139019.1, on the reverse strand, counting down.
GACAGAGAGAAGCGGGTGAGTGACTCAGGAATGAGCCTCTACGGGAGACAGGGTATTGTTTTAAAAGTTGTAGACAGGGGACTTCCCTAGCAGTCAAGTGGTTAAGACTCCATGCTTCTACTGCAGGGGGCACGGGTTCGATCCCTGGTTGGAGAACTAAGATCCTGCATGCTGCATAGCGCAGTCAAAAACAAGTTGTGTAGATAGGTACTCCGCAAGGAGACTGTCAGCTCCAGAGGGGGCAGGCATGCTGGCAGATTTGCTCATGATTAGCTCATCAGAACAGAGAGAGGCGGTCAATAAATATTTGTAAACGTGTCAGATAGTGTACCAAGGCAGGAATAGACTGCTCCTGTCTGGGAAATGGCAGCTGCGGGGTGGGGGTGGGGAAGCATGGGGGAACGGGGGAAGGGGGCTGAGGCAGTACACATATGGGTGTGGATGCTTCTGGGGCTACGGAGGGCGTTGCAAAGTGTCCTCCTAACTGTGCTCGGTGTGACGGACACTGTTGCACGCATTTCCGGAAGGCTACCAAAGTGCTCACAGCACTCCACAGTGAAGGCTAGCAGGGCCCCACTTTGTGCGTGGTGATCACAGCACCGCCCTGCCCCGTCCCAAGCAGTTGGACTTCAGGGTCTGACCCCTCACCGGGAATTGGTGCAGGATGGCTTTGTGGTGAGCGCTCAGCATGGGGGCGATAAGGTTCTCAACAGGAGGGAAAAGAGATGCAAGGAGGAGGGCTCCCGAGGGCGAGAGCCAACCTGACACTCAGTCTGGGGTCCCCAGGCCTCGTGAACCCCATGGGGCCTCAGAGCCCAGCACCCAGGGCTTTGAAGCCTTCAACTAGCAATGGCGGCGGGGGGCGGGGGCACAACTTCTGCAAAAGGCTGATGCAATCCGTGCACAGGCACGCACCCTCTGCAGTGACAGGGAGTGGGGTGCTAGGTCTGCCTCGCTGCCCCTGTAAGTAGGACAGGGTATGGGGTGGGGGGAGGTGGAAGAGGCCACTGGAGACCACTAGAGACCCACCCCTGGATCGTGGCACCAATCCAGGCTGCCAGACTCAGAAGAACAATGGCCGGTGGTCCTGCCCCTCACCTACACCAGCTGTGAGGGAGGAGCCGTGGAGCCAGATCAGGCTTCCAGAGGAAACAGGTCGAAAGCAGCTGGCGCTCGGCCTGGGTCACCTGCTGGTTGGGAAGTGGTAGGATGGAGAGCCGGGGTGGGGGTGGGGGTGGGGGGCGGTGCGGTCCTCTAAACCAGCCAACAGTTCTGTCCTCACCAGCCCGAGTCCCTCGCCTGTACTGCACGGTTCCCCTCAGCCAGACCTTTACCCAAGCTGTGCACCCTGCCCGGAGCGCCCTTCTCCTCCCACTACCCGCATCTTCCTCATTCACCCTCAGCTGCCCCGTGCTCTGAGAACTCACCAGACTGGAGAAGATGCCCTCTTCGGCACTCCCCGCAACCCCCAAGCCACAGGGCCCTTATGCTTACCTCTGAGAACATTAAATCCCACTTGACTATAATCTCCCCAGGGGCAGAAAACCGTATTTGAATTCTCTCTCCTCACAACTTGGCACATGAGCCGGCACATCTTCTGGGGTGCCCAGATCCCCCTGCAGGGAAGGGGCGGCCCCCAGACCCACACAAGGCCAAGGGGACCCTTCCATCGCTACTCCTGGCCCCGGAAGAGAGTGGGTTTCCTGACGAGACGCAAGGGCACGACACAGGGTTTCCATGACCTCTCAACAGTCACTCAACAAATATTTGCCAAGCGCCTTGCCTGGGGCAGGAAGTGCCCAGAGCCTGAGGCAGGCCACCACTAAGACAAGGCCCTGCCTCCGGAGCTCATGGTCCAGGAAGAGACATGACCATTCATCCAGGGTCACACGGATCAACGAGCTGCAGGTCTGCGCCTCTGACCTCACCCGGAGGAGGGGACACTGGAGCTGAGGTCTGGGGGGCACAAGGGGGTGGAGGTGGGGGGTGATCTAATGGGGCAGTGGTGGGCTGGGAGCGTGGTCCTCAAGGAACAAGGAAGGTGTGCAGAGCCCCAAGGGAGAAGCAGGCACGGCCCTTCCAGAAACTGGAGGAAGGCAAAGCTGGCTCTGGGCTCAGTCTTTAGTCTGCTTCTCTCCTTGGGGGATCACACCCAGTCTCAGTGCTCTGATGTGGACTAAATTGTGTCGCCCACCCCAATTTCTAAGTTGAAGTCCTAATCCCCCGGGTGGCTGTATATGGAGACAGGGTCTTATTTGAAGGTAATTAAGGTTAAATGAGGTCATAAAGGTCGGGCCCTAATGCAACAGAACTCTTTGTCCTTATAAGAAGAGGAAGAGAGAGTTCTCTTTCTCTCTCCAAGCGCAGACACTAAGGGCCACATGAGCACACTAGAATCCAACCAGAACCTGACTGCGCTGGCATCTTAGACTTCCAGCCCCCAGAACTGTGAGAAAATGTCTGTTGTTTAAGCTGCCCAGTCTATGGTATTTTGTTATGGCGACCCAAGCGGACTAAGACAGGCTCAAAACACCATCTACTTGGACTTCCCTGGAGATCCAGGGAAGTTAAGACTTCATGCTCCCAATGCAGGGGGCACAGGTTTGATCCCTGGTCAGGGAAGATCCTGCACGCCGTGGCCAAAACCAAACAAACATCATCTACTCACCCCACAACTCCCTCATGGAGCCCCTGGCCTGGACCTCCCCTTGGACGGCAGACTTGCACATACCCCAGATGCCCACACAATGCATCCTCAGCCGAGCCCTTCTCCCCTCAAGCCTGCTCTGGCTGCAGTGCACACAGGCTCTATCTAGCCCTCCTTGCTTGGGTGAAGAGCCTAGGATTCACACCTCCGATTTCTTCAAAACCAGTTCTCACCACCTGTGCCCCTACGATGTGTATGGGGGTCCTGCACAGTAAGGACTGCCTGCTCTCAGACCTCTTACAAGGCAGGCCCCAAGATGGTCACACCCCTGATCACCTATCTCAGATTTCCAAAGACAGCCTTTGCCAACCCCAATTCCTCCGGCCACTTCTGCTTCACTTTTCCTCCTTGGCACTTCCCACCATCTACCAACTAGATGTGTCCCTGGCTTTGTGTCAGCTCCACCAGGGCAGGGCGACTGCCTGTCTGGTTCACACTACTATGTCCCCTGCCCCTACAACTAGACAGGCACACAGTGGACGCACAATCGTTGTTAGCGGAATGAATGAATGATTTGTTACTTCCAACTACACTCCCCTTTTAGTCGCACTGTGACTAGAACAGAGTGGGACTTGGAAGAGGTCTCTGAGGCTGGGCAGGGGTGCCACCCGCACCGCAGTGGGGGCCGCCGGGGCCAACGCAGAGGGTGCTGCTCAGACAGACACCCTCCTCTGGCAGCCATAGCAGGTGGGTGGCCTGCAGTCAGGGTCCCACTTGGGGCTCAATGTAACTGAACTTGGGATTCCCACTGACTGCTGTCCTACTGCCGGATCCCGCTAGGGTGCGGCAGGCTTGAAACGGAGGTGCTTGTGTTGCAGTGCAATTCCTAGGGGTGGAAACTGCCAGCTCTTTGAAGGAGCTCCGAGTACCCCAGCCAGCAGTGGCTGGGGGGCAGATCTATGTCTGCCTCACCAAGGACTGTCTTTTCTGGCTGACTTTCCAGGGAAGTGGTGAGCTGCCCATTGACATGTAAGCTGGTTAAGGGAACCCACTAACTCCAAGCGTAAGAAGGACAGAGGCCCCTGGAAAGCCCCACAATCCTTCACCCAGCTCAGCATGAGGTCAGAGTGACAACTGGGGGCAGGAAAGTGGCACACCCCCCAGGCTGCTCGGAGTGCATTCCTGGCCCAAAGCCATTCGGACCCTCTGCAGGAGCCGAACTGGAAGGTAGTTTAGGCAAACATTAGCTAGTGAAGAACAAGGCGATACCCGATTGTACAGATCTTTTTAAGGTACATGCACATTTAATTCATTTTCTTTTTCCCTGAAAAGCTCCTGTTAACTCCACAGTGGGTGACAGGATTAGCAATGGTTGGTGGCATGGAAGTTGCCCCTACTGTGCACCAGCACCCGACGAGGGCTCAGCTATTCCTCTCACCAGTTTCTGAGGAAGAAATGAGTCTTCCTGCCATTTTACAGATGAGGAGAGCAAGGCCCAGGATGGCATCCAGGCCACGTGGCTCCTGTCCAAGAATCAGGAGATAATGGCAGTTGGGGCTCCCTGACCATGGCTGGCCCAGGCTGCACTCATCCTCCGCATGGCCCTGCTGCTCCCTGTGGCAGGCGGCCACCACAGCTAGACCCATTTCATGACTGGGAAAACTGAGAAACCAGAGCTGAGAAGGGAAGCCGAGACCCGAGCTGGGGTCTGCTGCCCACCTGAGGCCCCAGCCCAAGGGTTCTAGGTGCTATTCCCGCTCCCCCTGAAGCCTTCTTCTTTCCCCCAGCCTCCCCCAGCTACTCTCTACTCTTCCTCCCCTCACTGCCACCTCCGGGAAAGAGCAATCCAGCCTGCTGCCTCTCCTCCCTCCCCCCTCCCACTCTCTCCTCGAAGTCCTCAGCAATCTGGCTTCTGCCTGCAGCAGCTCCTAAGAGAACCCAGCCAGGCCCCACCCCCTTCCCACTCTGACCTCAAGCCCACCTTTGTGAGTTACCTCATACTCCCGGTGTGCCTCCAGACCCAAGGACAAGGGGGCAGGGCAGCAGCTGCACAAAGGGTGGAGGGAAGTGCAAAGGCCCTGAGGTGACCTTGGGGAGGCTAACACAAAGGAGGCTGGGCGTTACTGGGGATGGGTCCTGGAGATGTGCTTGGAGACCCTGCAGGGCCTTGGCAGGACAAAAGAATCAGAATCCTGTTTTACTAGCCTCAAATATCCCTTACAAAGCTTCCCCGCTTAGAATTACGCTTTCCTTCCTCTACGCTCCCAGAAAACATTTATCTGTACTAGTGCTTACCACCCCCCACGTCAGTCTTTCCCAACTATAAAACAAGCAGCCGCCTCACAAGGCTGTTTTGAGGATTAAACCACCTTAAGGTAACACAGGTAGGTAGGCTGGTGCTGACTTTGCAGTCAGTGCTCAGCTGCTATTATTAGTTATGTTCCCCCTTCTGTCTGTCCCCCTAGCCCCTCACAGGACTGCAAACTCCCTGACAGCAGCAGAGGCATCTTATACCGCTCACCATCTCCCAGAACCTTAGGCCATTTCATGAGCTATCAGGCCATACTTACTGAGGGCTCCCTGCACTGCCTTCCCAGCACCAGCTGATCACACCCCAGACACCAACGTCTCACATGACCCTCCCAATAACCACGCAGCGGGGAGCCCCAACTGAGGCCCTGCTGCCACTGGGGCCAGATCATCCGCTGTCGTGGAGGCTGCCCTGTACATTATATGATACTGAGGGGCATTCCTGGCCTCTACTGTGACAGCTGTGACAACCAAAAATGTCTCCAGACATTTCCCAAGCATCCCTTGAGGGGGGCAGAATCACCCCTGGTTGAGAACCACTGCAGTGCAGGTATGCCTGCTTGTCCCCACTTATCAGATACTTAAACTGAGGCGCCAAGGCCACAGCATTTGCCCAGGGTCTCCTGGCTGAGCAAGGTGGCACTAACAGTGGAATCTGACTCTCCACTACACCATGTTTGCTCACCTTTACCCACCCTCTGCTTACTTCAGTCACGGTCCTCACAGAGGGCCCTCGGACCTCTAAGGATGCTGAGACCTTCACATCCTGTCTATCCTGAGGAGACAGGGGCAATGATCACAACCAGATACTGGACACAACGAGACAGCCACCTGTTCAGTCCCACCTCACAGCCTCTGTGGCTCAGAAGGCTCTTCAGGAGGAGACAGAGGGATGACACTCTTGCCCAAGGGGACCCAGGAGCAGAGGCAGGGAGGCGGGCCTGCGTGCTCATGCTAGGCATAGGCTTAAGTGATTTACAAATGGGTGAAAGTGCTCAGAGCAGCGTGACACCCAGGAAAGGGATGGGAGTGATGAGAGGCAGGGAGGACCCAAGAGAAGGAGCAGAGGCTGGTGCAAACACCACCTCCATGTCTTCAAGGCCGGCTCACCTTTGCCTCAAATGCTGCAAGCCCCACCTGAACCTGGCAGGCCCTCCTCCACCACAGTCTCTGGCAGTGACACTGATGAGCCGGGTCAGACTTTCCTGGACCAACCCGCAACCCTCTCCAAACCCCATGCCTCCAGGCTGACCTCCATGACGGGTCCTGCCAAACTGACCGAAACTCATTTCCTTGCAGCCCTGTGCAAGAACCTGCTGGGGCTCCCCACTGCTTGGCCGGGGCAACAGATTTTAGAAGGCCTTGGATGTAGGCCAAGGGGTCTGGACTTGCATTTGGGGGCAATGGGGTGATCCAGGACACCCTGAGATCAGACGCTTCTTTTCTGGGAACGGCACTAAGGGTCTCTTATCTCCACGCTAGGGTCACCCTTCACTCCTTCCCTCATGAAGACAAAATGTTTAGAGCACTTAGCAGGAGCCTGGCACATGCTAAATAAAGGCTTTCAATGTGTTGTCCTGTCTGCCTAGAACATTCGCCCCTCCCTGCCGCAGCTCCCCCACCAGCAGGCTGATCTCTTATTATTCAGAGCTCAGCTCGCCTGGAAGCCTTCCCTGACCACCCAAATCTAATGCTTTCCACCCACCCCAGCACCATCACTTCTCTTGGTTTTACTATATTCATGAACGCGCGGATATCAGAAATGAGCTTGATCATTTGTTTGTCTGAGGTCAGTCACCTTCAGACAAACCTTTGTCTAACCTTCACTAGAAGTTGCTGAGAGCAGTTCTAGGAGCTGCTTTTCAGGGCTGCTCCCCGGGCCCCAGCAGGGAGTTGGCACCCATGTGAAATCAAACTGTCCCAAGGGTCCCTTAACTTGTTGCTCTTGCCTGCCAGGCTATTTTGGCCTCCTCTGGCGCCCCAGGTCTGGGCACCCTAAATCCTCACAGAAAAGCAATTATTAAGAGTGCTTTCTCCAGCTCCAGGCACAGGCTCGGACTCACTGCCCCCTTCTCTGCCATCACACACAGCGGCCAACTCCTACCAGTCTCTGCCCCCGTTCCAGCTCTATGACTGGAGGCAGCTGTGCCCAATCCTAAGTACCCAGCCCGGAGCCCCGGCCGAGGCCCCAGGCTGCGCCACGGCAGCCAGCCTCAGCCCAACCAGGCAGGGGGAAGGCTTCTTTACATGGGGCTGCTGGCCCAGTTTCTACCCCTCCCAAAACCAGGAGGCCAGCCAAAGAGGGAAGGAGGGCCGAGCCCAGGTGGGGGCAGTTCTAGGAACTACAAGGAGATTGGGGGAAGGGAGGGAATGAGGTGACAAGCCATCATTAAACCCAGATCTAGCTGATACCACTCGACCCAGCAGTTTGTGGTTCCTGCCTCAGGTACTGAGGCTCCCAAGTCAACGTTCCCAGGACACATTGGTAACAGCTTTGCAGTTAGCCCAGAGAGAAGGAACAAAAGCAGGGGTGGTCTGACTGGGGACCAAACAGAGGGAAAGATAAACCAGGAAAAAAAGCAAAAATCCAGCTCCAGAGCCAGGTTCCATCCTCATAACCACCTCCCTCTGCCAGCCCACAGCTCTGTGACCCCTGACCTCTTGGCTCCCATTATAACAGGGATGACCTTGCCTCTGGGAAAAAAGCTTCCACTGATCTGGCTCCCCGGGACACCAGCAAAACTGTCCGCAAGGGATGGGCAAGAGAAAAGTCCTGGACAGAGAATTCCCACCAGGGAATCCAGAACAGTGGGCTCTTCCAGTCACGCTCCTAAAAGGCCAGCTCTAGGGGACTGCGGGCTGGGGCGGAGGATCAGTCAATCCCAGTCGGCCACTGTCTAGCTGTGGGACCTGGGACAAGTCATGGGGTCGCGGCTTCATCCCCAGTACCATGAAGAAGGCCTAAGTTGACCTGGTGGTGGTGAGCAATCAATGAGCTCATCTAACCAGCAAGCTCAGCACAGGGCCTGCCCCAGGAAGAGCACCGCAGAGGCAGAGCCCTGGGACCCGGAGCACCAAAGGCCTGGGCCAGGGTGTAGGTGCCTGGTTTGATCCCTTTCTTGGTGACCTGCCTTCCCCCCATCAGGAGCCTTCAAGACACAATGAACAGAGCTTTATATGCTCACCTCCCAGTAACTCACCTGCGGAGAGCTGGTGCCTGAAAGGTAGTGAGGTCCCAACCCCTAGGCTTGAGCCTCAAGGCTCTGGTCACAAAAAGTGGAGAAAGAATCTTAGGACCCTAAGATACTCAGGGGCTGGGCTGCCTCCCTACAGATATATGGGGTGGAGGTGGACAAAAGGGTGGTAAACAAGATGCCCGAGCTAGGTGTTCCAGACGATTTCCCAAGCTGCCCACACAAACGCCCAGGTGGGCGGGCTAGCACCTTGGAGCAGCCAGCAGAGGCTTGCCCAAAGGGTATGTCAGGACCCAGAGCCTGAGACAGGCAGGGATGAGGTGTGAGAAAGAAGAAACCCCTCAGATTTGGCCCCAAGCTAACGCCTGGACGGGGAAGGGGGGAGGGGGTGCACCTTGGCACTTGCCTTTTGATCACACTAGTTTCTCCGGACCTGCTCCCACATCACCACTAGCCTACTTAGCGCAAAGGCTCTGCCTCCCCCGGACTCCCAAAGCTCCTACAGTAGTTCCTCAACCTACCTGATCGCCTCCGTATCAGGTCCTCGCCACCCCCTCCCCACTCTCCGAACTGAAACCTCATGTGACCCCTGCAAACATTTCAGGGATCTCCTAACCGCCCCCACTAGAACTAACTCCGCCCACACCCACCCTGCCCCACTTCCTGGGCTTCTCCTCAACCGCCCCCAGGCCTGTAACCTGACCCACCTCCTCCAGCGCCCCGACTGTACCTGCCAGCCCGGCCCCTCCCCGCCCCCCCCTCGGGGCCGTTTCCCTCCGGCCAAGCCACTCTCCCCTCCTCCGCCATTCGGCCGGCCCAAAGCCCGACTCCTCCTCCCCCTCCCCCTCCGGTCTCCCCGGCGCCTCCTCACTTTTCCTCCACCGGCCCTCCCTCCAACTTCCCGGCCCCCAGCCACCCCTGCACCTGCCCGGGCCTGGTCTCGCTCCCCTCTCGCGGGGAATGACAGGAGGAGGTCTGGGCCTGATCCCGACGCCCCCAAGCTCCGCGGCCCGGCCCGGGGCTGGACGCTCAAGGCCGCTCGCGGGGACCGGGACTCTCCGCACTCGGGCCGGGGCACAGTGCAAGCTGCTAACCAGGTTCCTCCCCGGTCGGAGGAGGCCCCCATGTCCTCCCCCCTCAACCCTTAGCCGGACCTCGGATGCCCTCCGGCCGTCCCGGCGAAAGGAGGCCGGAACCGGGCCTGGGGCGGGCCGCCTCACCTGCGCCGTGGCCGCGCTCCGGGGGCTCCCGGCGAGCTCCGCAGCGGCGGCTGGGGCCGGGCCTGGGCCCGGGGCGCGCCCCCCTGCGCCGGGGCCTCGGCGTCCGCCTCCGCGGCCTCCGCGGCCTCCGCTTCAGCAGCAGCGGCAGCCGCGGCGGCCATTCATTGTGGGCCAGGCCGCCCCAGCCGAGCGCCGAGCGAGCGCAAGGCGCGCCGCCGCCGCCGCCGCCGCCGGGCCGGGGAGGAGCGGCCGTGGCCCCGCCCACGCACCGCCCCCGGTGCCCGCCCCCGAGGCTAGGCCAGCCGAGCGCCGAACGCGCCCCTTCTCTCCTCAGTCTCTTCCCTCGGCCCCTCGGAATCCCCGTCTGGACCTTGGCTCTCCTACAGAGTTCGAGTCCCGACCTCGCCACCATCTAGTCCCGCGACCTTAAACAAGTCGCTCTGCCTTTCGGAACTTTAGTTTCCTGTAAAAACGCAAACAATAATATCTGTTGTTTATTGTGCCAGGAACTGTTTTAGGTTCTTTACGGGATTATCTCGTTTAAACTTCACAGTAGTATCTTTAGGTAGGAATTATTTTATAAACACACACACACACTTTATAGAAAATAAGAAAGGGAGGCACAGAGAGATGAAGAAACCTGCTCCAGGTCACACAGCAAGGAAGTGGTGGCGGGTGCCAGGATTCAAAACCGGGCCCAAGAAGAAACAATAAAAGTTAACACTTGTCCGATGCTTATGCGACGCCAGATTCCATTCTATGCATTCTACCTGCACTAACTCGTTTAATTCTCATCACAACTAAATAACGAATGTTAAAAAGTTCTGCCCATTTTGCAAATGGGGAAATATAAGCAGAGAGCATTAAGAACAAGTAGGAAGGCAAGCTGGGGCTGGAACCAGTCAGTACCGACACTACGGTCTCTTTTCCTACACCGGTTAGAACGTTCTGAGGGTTTGCTATGTGAGAGAGCCTACTTTGCACATTTCCCAGGCATTCTGTCGTTTAATCTCTGCTCTATCTTGGAAGCTAGGGCTCTTATTTAACAGGTAAGGAAAGTGAAGCCCAGAGAGTTTAAGTAACTTGTCAAGAGCATGTGGTAGGACTGGGATTCAAACGCAGGAAATCTGATTTCAGAGTCTGAGTTATTCCCGCAGGGTGCCCTGACATACTGTGTTTACAAAACCCAGCACACGGGAGGCGATCAATAGGTGTTGGATTTCTCCGCTTACCGCCCCTTTTCTGAGTCTCACCTTCCTCATCCGTGAAATGGGGCTAGTGTGGTGTCCCCTCCCAGGGGAGCCGCAGTGATTAAGGCCGTCACACACCACGTTCAGCGCTTTCCGCCGTGCATTTTGATCCCAGCTGCCCACTATAGGTAGCATCAATGATTGACTAAACTCTGTCACATGATCTGCCCTCCCACTGTGCCAACATGGCGGCGCCCAGGTCCTAATCTGGGGAAACGTGCACCGAGACCGATTTGGTTTTCGGTGCCGCAGGAGAAGGTGAGGGGGGCCTGGGCGACGCGGGGAGGGATCCGGAGCATGGGTGGGCCCGCTCGAGGGCTTCCGGCTTCTCAGGGACAGTCCTCCAAAGACGGGGGGTGGTGTCAATTTACTGAGGTCACAGGGTTTCCTTAGTCCCTACTTTACACTTGTGTAGGCCATCCGGCCAGGAAAGCAGCTCTCTGATGCTTTGGCTATTCTCTCCCCCGCCCTCCGAACTAGGCTTGGCGGGCAGAGGCGCCCGCGGATGTCCCGTGCGAGGATCGTTCTGTGGCTAAGCCTGAGTCTCCGCTCCGCCCGCAGCTTCTCTAGAGCCCGGTTTATGGAGGGGCAGCCCCAAGGGCCGCCAAATCCAGCGGCAACGGAGAATGGCACCGAGCCCTGCGGAGAAGAGCGCCCACCTGAGGTTCAGGAGACGACGGTCACTGAGGGGGCCGCCAAGATCGTCTTCCCCAGCGCAAACGAAGTTTTCTACAACCCAGTGCAGGAGTTCAACCGGGACCTGACGTGAGCAGAGTCCGGGGTCAGCTTGGCAGAGGGCAGTGGGTCTATGAGGATGAAGGGGTGTGAGCTGACTCTCCGTTTCCCGCAGATGTGCTGTGATTACCGAGTTTGCTCGCATTCAGCTTGGGGCCAAAGGAATCCAGAGTGAGTAGAGGTCCAGGCTCCTGGTGGGCAGGGGTGTCACGCAGGGCTCTCTCGTTGCCCCGCCCCTTCTCTCCCTTACCTTCCAGAAAGACTCCAGCCGTGTAGCAGGCCCTGGGCTCTGCTCCTCTGCCTTTCTCCAGGGACTTCGGGGAAGATTTTCTTCCCTGAATCTTCTGTATTCTGAAGAGTTGGGGGAGGTTTCTCAGATGGCGCTTTGATATCCCCTAACTCGTGCGTCTGGATGGCTGCAGTCAAGGTGCCAGGTGAGAAGGATTTGCAAAAGGTGGTCGTGGACTTGTCGGAGCAAGAGGACGACAAGGCTGAAGTGAAAGAGGGTGCAAACCTGGCCCCGGGAGACCAACCTCGAACAGCTGCCGTGCGAGATATCTGCGAGGTGGGGCCTGAACGTGGGAGGTAGCAGCCCTGGAGTCCGGTGGGTGGTAAAAGAAGGAAGGCTCCTGGAGGGGGAGAGCGATAGGAGCTGGGAGGGGGGGCTCCTTGGCGCCCAGCAGAGGATGGAGGCATGGATGTGAGTGGGGCTCCCTGCTTACTCCAACAGGAAGGGCTGCGAGTGCTGGAAGGCCTGGCAGCCTCCGGCCTCCGTTCCATTCGCTTTGCGCTAGAGGTGCCTGGGCTCCGATCCGTGGTTGCCAATGATGCCTCTGCCCGAGCCGTGGATCTCATGCGCCGTAATGTGCAGCTCAACGATGTGGCCCACCTTGTACAGCCCAGCCAGGCGGATGCCCGGTAGGTGCTGGGCAGTAGAGGCTAGCTGCTGGAAGGTGCTTTCTGGAACAGAGGTCCCTGGGGTCAAATCCTGGCTGTGTCATAATCTTGCTCTGTGACCTTGGGGGAGTGGCCTTAGCCTCTTAGAGCCCGAGTTTCCTTGTCTATAAAACAAGGACAGTAGTTTTATAGGGGTTGCTGTATGTTATAGGGGTTACTGATTATACCTGTGTGGCTTGTGCTCCGAGGTGGAAATAAGTACCATTATGGTCTCCATTTTAGACTCAACTTCTTGTAGTTTTATTCAGTCAAGTGAACCAGTGTATATCCAGTGCCAGGCACCATTCTTTCTTTTTTTTTTTTTCATTCTTTCTTTAAAAAAATAAATTTATTTATTTATTTTTGGCTGTGTTGGGTCTTCGTTGCTGCGCGTGGACTTTCTCTAGTTGCGGTGAGCGGGGGCTACTCTTGGTCATGGCGCACGGGCTTCTCATTGCGGTGGCTTCTTTTGTTGTGGAGCACGAGTTCTAGGCACGCAGGCTTCAGTAGTTGTGTCACGTGGGCCCAGTAGTTGTGGCTCGAGGGCTCTAGAGCACAGGCTTAGCAGTTGTGGCGCACGGGCTTGGTGGCTCCGCAGCATGTGGGATATTCCTGGACCAGAGCTCGAACCCATGTCCCCTGCATTGGCAGGTGGATTCTTAACCACCGCACCACTAGGGAAGTCCCCAGGAGCCATTCTGCCTGTCAGGACTGCATCGGTAAACAATACAGACAAAATCCCTGACCTTGTGGAGTTCATAATGCAGGGGTCAGCAAACTGCAGCCTGCGAGGCCCACGCCTGTTTTTTTATGGCCTGCCATCTAAGAATGTTTTTCACATTTTTAAAGGTTTAGAAAAAGAAGAATATGTGATAGGGACCATATGTCTCGCAAAAAGCCTAAAATACTTACTACCTGACCCTTTACAGAAAATAAATGAATTAAAAATGTTTGCTTTCTTGACCATATTAGAATCTAATAGGGGGACTTCCCTGGTGGTCCAGTGGCAAAGAATCCACCTTACAACGCAGGGGACGCGGGTTCGATCCCTGGTCAGGGAACTAAGATCCCACATGCCGCGGGGCAACTAAGGCCACGCACCACAACTACTGAGCTCGCGCGCCTCAACTAGAGCCCGCATGCCACAAACTACAGAGCCCACACACTCTGCGACCCGCGTGCCACAAGTAGAGGAGAGAAAACACACACCACAACTAGAGAGAAGCCCATGCGCCAACGAAGAGCCCGCGTGCCACAACAGAGACCCGACGCAGCCAAAAATAAATAAGTAAATAAATCTTTTTTTTTAAAAAAAAAGAATCTAATAGGAAACACAGATGATAACCAATAATCATGACAAATAAATAAACTGTGTAGTAAACTAGAGGTGAGAAGTGCTGGAGGCAGGGGTGAAATAACAGGGTACAAGGGATGGACGAAGGAAGGGTTGCAGTTAGAAATTACACGGTCAGGAGCATTTGCATTTTCTCACCTGCAAAGAACAACAATAGTTTCAAATCTGTGGAAGATTGTGTGATTAGATGAGTTAATACATTTATAAACCGCTTGAAACAGTGTCAGGTAAATATGTGCTGCATCAGTATTGGCTATTATTGCCATCTTGTTTTTCTGTTTTTGGGTTTTTTTTTTTTTTTTTTTGGCCGCGCTGCATGGCTTATGGGATCTTAGTTCCCCGACCAGGGATTGAACACAGGACCTCGGCAGTGAAAACACGGAGTCCTAACCACTGGACCGCCAGGGAATTCCCTATTATTATTGCCGCTGTTGGATAGGTAGACAGACCCAAGAAGGAAAAGTTAATATAGTTAGCAGATGGATAAGCCAGGATCTGAAGCCGCGCAGCTGGCCCCCAAGTCCAGGCCAAAACCATCACATTGTGTGAGTGAACGTGTGTAGGGGACAGCACGGGTCCCTGGTGCAGGGGATTGAGGACCTGGCCCTCTCGCTCCTAGGATGCTGATGTACCAGCATCAGAAGGCGTCGGAGCGGTTTGATGTCATTGACCTGGACCCCTATGGCAGCCCCGCCCCCTTCCTGGATGCAGCTGTGCAGGCTGTGAGTGAAGGAGGTGAGGCCAGCCTGATGCAAGGGCGGGGTGGGGATGGGTTGGGGGGGGTTATGTACTGAGCAGGGCTTGGGGTGTTGGAGGGTCCTCACTGCCGGGTCCCTCCCCACAGGGCTGCTGTGTGTGACCTGCACAGACATGGCAGTGCTGGCGGGGAACAGTGGGGAGACATGCTACAGCAAGTACGGGGCCATGGCCCTCAAGAGCCGGGCCTGCCACGAGATGGTGAGGGGCCTCCCAACTCTCCTCCCACCCCCAGACCTGCTTGGCCAGATCCATCCCAGGATTTCGATGACAAGCACGTTCTTTGTTTTTTTAAAAATATTTATCTATTTATTTTTTTGGTTGTGCTGGGTCTTAGTTGCAGCAGGCGGGCTCCTTAGCTGTGGCATGCGAACTCTGAGTTGCGGCACGCATGTGGGATCTGGTTCCCTGACCAGGGATCGACCCCGGGCTTCCTGCATTGGGAGCACGGAGTCTCAGCCACTGTGCCGCCAGGGAGGTCCCAACAAGCACGTTCTTTAACCCGCATAGTTCCTGAGAGCATGGCTGCCAAATATGGTCCTTTGGGGGCGGGGTGGGGCAGTAGTTTTGCCCAGGATAAGAGTGGGTGATTACATTATTCTTTCTAGTATTCTCTACTTCAACAACTTTGCAATTTTCTTTTCTTTGTTTTGTTTTTTGTTTTGTTTTTTGTTTTTGCCGCACTGCATGACCTACAGGATCTCAGTTGCCCGACCTGGGATTAAACCCAGGCCGTAGCAGTGAAAGCCTGGAATCCTAACCACTAGATCACCAGGGAACTCCCACAAAATTATTATTATTATTATTATCTCTAATTTTATACTTCTTATTTATTTATTTATTGGCTGCTTTGGGTCTTCATTGCTGTGCGCGGGCTTTCCCTAGTTGCGGCGACCCGGGGCTACTCTTTGTTGTGGTGCGTGGCTTCTCATCGTGGTGGCTTCTCTTGTTGTCAAGCACGGGCTCTAGGCGCGTGGGCTTCAGTAGTTGCAGCACACGGGCTCAGTAGTTGTGGCACGCGGTCTCTAGAGTGCAGGCTCAGTAGTTGTGGTGCATGGGTTTAGTTGCTCCGCAGCATGTGGGATCCTCCTGGACCAGGGATCAAACCCTTGCCCCCTGCATTGGCAGGCAGATTCTTAGCCACTGTGCCATCAGGGTTGTCCACAAAATTTTTTTTTTTTTTTTTGCGGTACGCGGGCCTCTCACCGTTGTGGCCTCTCCCGTTGTGGAGCACAGGCTCCGGACGCGCAGGCTCAGCGGCCATGGCTCACGGGCCCAGCTGCTCCGCGGCATGTGGGATCTTCCCGGACCGGGGCACGAACCCGTGTGCCCTGCGTCGGCAGGCAGACGGACTCTCAACCATTGCGCCACCAGGGAAGCCCACAAAATTATTTTTTAAGGCAGTTTTTCCAGGTTTGCATTTGGCTCTGGGTTCAGGTCCTAGTTTTGCTGGTGGCTTTGGGCAAGTGACTTCACCTTTTCTGGGCCTCTGTTTTTGCATCTGTGAAATGGGTATGATGATGACCCAGACCCCACCAGGTTGCTATGGGGATTCAAGAAGGTCGGGTTGGCGATGTTGAGGGGCTGGGAAAGGAGGGCTCTTGTCCTTGTTCCTTAAGGACCTTGTTGTCAGGTCAGTCTGGAAAATGCTGCCTCCTTTCCCGTGTCAGAGTCTTACTGCAGCCTCTGGCAAGGAGAAGGCCCCAGTAGTTCGCAGCACCCAGTATCCTGCCCAGAGGAATGCAGGTCCTTGTGCCCCATCACACAGCATGGGGCATGCTGAGAATGCTAGTTGGAAGAGGTTTGGTTTACTGGGCCTGTGCTTTCCTTAATCATTTTGGGGGGGGGGCGGGGCGTGCTGCACGGCACGTGGGATCTTAGTTCCCCGACCAGGGATGGAACCCATGTCCACCGCACTGGGAGCGCGGAGTCTTAACCACTGGACCGCCAGGGAAGTCCCTTCCTTAATCATTTAGCGCCAGGGCCTTAAAGAGACAGACTGGTGTGATTTCATAGATGAGGGAACTGAGGCTCTCACTTGCCAAGGGTCACTCAGGGCTGGCCTGAGAACCCGGGGAGCCGGCCCTGACCCTGTACTTGCGAGCACCTTGTGTGGCTCCCTGTAGGGGAGGTGGCGGCGGGGGCAGGACTGATGGCTGGCACCCGCCCCCCACGCCAGGCCCTGAGGATTGTCCTGCACAGCCTGGACCTCCACGCCAACTGCTACCAGCGCTTCGTGGTGCCCCTGCTCAGCATCAGCGCCGACTTCTACGTGCGCATTTTCGTTCGCGTCTTCACCGGCCAGGCCAAGGTCAAGGCCTCGGCCAGGTTAGCCTGGGGCAGGGAAGGGTGATGGATGAGGGAGGTCACGGGGCCTTTCCCGGGGCGGGGGGAGGGAAGGCTGCCCTGGGGAGCCCAAAGGGGACCCAGTCAGCCTGAGGGAAGAGTTGGGGTGCGGTGGCAATTCCAGGAACTGGTGGCCACCCTGGTCTCCCACAGCAAGCAGGCGCTGGTGTTCCAGTGTGTGGGCTGCGGGGCGTTCCATCTCCAGCGCCTCGGGAAAGCAGCGGGAGCCTCCGGTGGCCGGTGAGCAAGGGGGAGCTGGGGGGGAAGGTGAAGGGGGCATCCCAGCCAGGGTCACCACCCCCGACCTCACCCCTCTCTGTGCAGGGTCAAGTTCTCTGCAGCCTGCGGCCCCCCCGTGGCCCCAGAGTGTGAGCACTGTGGGCAGCGACACCAGGTGGGGCTGGGCGGGGGTGCGGGGGGGAAAGGCCAGGGGGAGGTGGGGGTCCTGGCTGTCCTGATCCCTGCTTATCTGGTCCCTGTGTGTCCATAGCTTGGTGGCCCCATGTGGGCGGAGCCCCTCCACGACCTAGACTTCGTGGGCCGTGTCCTAGAGGCTGTGAGCGCCAACCCTGGCCGCTTCCACACCGCCGAGCGGATCCGCGGGGTCCTGAGCGTCGTCGCCGAGGTGGGGACCGCGCCGTGACCGGGAGGAGGCCCCGCGGGTGCCCAACCATCCTTCCTCGGTCTGCCCCACACCCATCCCGTCCTCTCTGGCAGGAGCTCCTGGATGTACCTCTCTACTACACGCTGGACCAGCTGAGCAGCACCATCCGCTGCAGCACACCCAGGCTCTTGCAGCTGAGGTGAGGCTGGGCCCGGGGTGGAGCCTCGGCCTGACCCCTGGGTGCCCTTGGGCACGTCGGCTCCCTCTTGGACTGGAGTCCCCTATAAAATGGAGGTCAAACATAACCCCGGTCTAGGGCTTCTCATGCACAAGAGCTTAGAACAGCTCTTGGAAGCCATGAGCCCTGGCCACGGGGATAGTCTTACTGTGAAGGTGGTTGGCATTATGCAGGCAATGTAGTCACCAGGAGACGTGCAGCCATGCCAGTCTGTGAAACAAGGGTCACACTCACAGGTCAGCACCGACCTTGGGGTCCAGCCTTCCCCTCCCCCTCACAATCCCTCCCGGTCCCCAGGTCTGCCCTCCTCCATGCTGGCTTCCGGGTCTCCCTCTCCCATGCCTGTAAGAATGCCGTGAAGACGGACGCCCCCTCCTCGGTCCTCTGGGACATCATGCGCTGCTGGGTGAGGCCAGGCCTGACCAGATGGAATTGGGAAGGCAGGGGACGGTCAGTGCCAGCATCCTCTGACCTCTGACCTTTGCCTCCCAGGAGAAGGAGTGTCCGGTGAAACGGGAGCGCCTGTCGGAGACCAGTCCGGCATTCCGCATTCTCAGTGTGGAGCCCAGGTAGGGGCATGGCACGGATACGGCTGCCCGCAGGCACGGGAAGTAGACGACACAGACCCTTCTCCTCACAGACACACGCTCATTCTTCAAGTGAGATCCAGAATCCATCCACTTCTCTCCCTCCCCTTCTGCCCTCACCCTATTCTGGCCCCAGTACTGCTCAGCTGGACCAGTGCAGTGGCCTTCACCCTGGTCCCCCAGCTCTCCTCCCCCCACATTCTGTTCCCCCCCGCAGTGGCCAGAGGGCACCTGTGAGCACAAGTCAGATCCCGTCCCTCCTCTGCTCAGAACCCTCCGTGGCTCCCACCTGACTCACTAGAAACAATTCTATCTGCAGGCCCCGCACCATCTCCCCCTCACCTCCCTGCCCTCATTCGTCCACCACCCACCCCCCCAACTCCACACTGGCCTCCTCACCCAAACTCACCAGGCACAGCCCCTCCTCAGGGCCTCTGCATGGCTCCCAGACTCCCCATTCCCTCTACCGTGCTCTTTTCCCCAAAACTCTTAATCTCATGCCCTCACACGTTATAATTTGCTGATTTCTGATTTGCCCCATTGCTTGCCTCTCTTGTGCATTAGAATGTCAGCTTTACTGGCAGCAGACTTTAGGCACACCGTAGGCACTTGATAAATGTTTATTAAATGAATGATAGAAACCTGACGTCTGCAGACACAGTTTTCCCAAAGTACGTTGAGCTGCACTGAGGTGGGCAGGTGGCCTGGGCGGTGTGTGCCCGCCTGCCTGGTAGATGCCCTTCAGCCCCCACCCTCATTTCCCTAGGCTGCAGGCCAACTTCACCATCCGGGACGATGCCAACCCCAGCTCCCGCCAGCGAGGACTCAAGCGCTTCCAGGCCAACCCCGAGGCCAACTGGGGTCCCCGGCCCCGCGCCCGGCCACGGTGAGTGAGAGTGGGATGGGGGCGGGGCTGGGCTGGGGGGAGTGGGCACAGAGGCCAGACGGAGCCTCCGCTACTCGTCTCCCTACGCAGAGGCAAGGCGGCAGGCGAAGCTGTGGAAGAGAGACGCAAGCTGCTCCAGAATAAGCGAAAGGAGCCGGAGGAGGACCTGGCCCAGCGGGCTGCCCAGCTCAAGACATTTCCCTGCAAGAGGTTCAAGGAGGTGAGGGGCCCCCCAGCCCCCACTGAAACACACATGGGTTCGCCTCCTGGCAACAGGGCTGGGCCAATGGGCAGGCAGGGCTGGGAGAACTGGGGCCAGGCAAGTGTGTGGGAGTGAGCTCCCCATCCAGGGAGGGAACCCAGCAGAGGCTGCTGAGCTCCGGGCCAGGGTTCATTCACACCCATCATACTCCCACCAGGGCACCTGCCAACGTGGGGAGCAGTGCTGCTACTCGCATAGCCCCCTGACACCCAAGGCCACTGCTGAAGCCACCCCCACTGACTGTCCAGAGGCCCCCGATCAGAACCCCCTTGGGCCTGGGGCTGCTGCTGGTCCAGGCGAAGACTGAGCCAATAAAGACTTTTCACCTTCCCCTGACTGTCATTTGTCTGAATGGGGAGGCTGCCTGTGGTGTGTCTGTCCATCTGCTGGAGGGGCTCTGTCCATCTCTTCAGCTGCTTGTCTGGGGTCTGTTCCTCTGTCCATCTGTTTTGACTCCCTTGGGGAGCTCTGTGCATCTGGGCTGTGTTTGTCCCTGCCCGAATGAAGTGTTGTCATTGTTTCTGACGGGAGTGTTCTGTCTGTATTGGAGAGGTGGGGAGCTGATCGTCTTCCTGCAAGGTGCTTAGCCACCCATTTGCTGGCGCCTGCCATTCCCGAGGTGGCCACGGGGCGGCAGCCGTGCGCTCACGCCCGCAGGGACCTTTACCCCCTTCCCCTTCCTCCCACCCTCCCAGCGTGGGCGCGCCTCCTGGACGCAGGCACGCGCGCAGGCTGGTGTTCTAGACCCCGCGCCCGCTTATGGACTCGCGCCCCCGCCGCCGCCACCTCGCCGCCTGGTTTCTCTGGCCCAGTTCCCGCCAGGGCCCCGGTGGCGGAAGCCGGACCGGAACCAGGCGCCTCATGCATCCGCTCCAGACCAGGTGCTTCCTGCCCTGCGGCCCCTCGGGCTCGCACACTGAGGCACCCGGCAGCCTGCTGCAACCCCTCCCCCCAGGGCAGGGGCGGGTGGCAGCGTTAACGAAGAGGCCTGGGGCAGAATCCCCACCCTGCCACGTGGTAGCTGTGGGACCCTGCAAGCACCCTTTACCTTGCTTCATCCCCATCTGTAAAATGAACCTAATTCCAGAACCCACCTTGTAGGGATACCAGAGTTAACTCGTATGTTTAGAACTGTACTCTTGCTTCCCTGGGACAGTAGGAAGGTTGCTTGTGGGGTCCTGGGCTTCAACTGATTCCTGAGTGGGGGGGCGATAGTTCGGTGCTGGGGGGCAGCTGAGGGCCTGCCTGGGGCTCCTGCAGTCGCCCAGATATGCACTGGGCAAAGTACGACTGACCTGCTGGGAGGTTGCTGGGGATGAGGGACAGTGTTATGCTGACAGTGTCACTGCTTACGTTGTGGTACCCAGCACCCCTCCCTTTGTGAGGCCCAGCAGGAACTTGAGCTTTACCACCATTCCAAGATATTTACCCAATGCCTCTTTATCACTGTCCACCCTGAAGTGGACCCCACTGTGGGATGAGGGCCGAGGACCTCTGAGTTGGGGCTATGTGATCCTGTGACGTGGAGGCCCAGGATTGTGGGGACCTGCTGGGGAGGCACCTATTAGAAGGTTCTGCCAGCTCTGGCATGGGAGGAAATCTCCCCCAGCTGCGGCACTTCCCCTCACCCTCCTGGGCCTGGAAAGGTGGTGTGGATAGTGCACGGGGAGGGGGGGGCGCCCAAGACACCTGCCTAGGCTGGACACCCAAGGCCAAACTGTCAGAACTGCCCTCCAGTCAGTGCCCCACTCCAGGGTGGGGTTGGCAGAAAGGCGGGGAAGCACTCTGTAGAAAGAGGAACCAGGCAGGGTGAGGAGAGAAGGGGGCCCCTGGGTCACGAGGCCCCAGCAGGGCCGGAAAGAGCTCTCCTCCACCCCCATCAGCACGGACACAGCAAGGGGTATTCAAAGCTGGAGGACAGACCCAAGTGACATAGGGACCACTGCATCCATCCCTGCCTCAGTGTCCCTTCTGCATGCAACTGGGCACCTCACTCCTAGGGGTGTGCACCCTGGCTGGGATCCTTCAGTGCCTGGGGGAATGGAAGGTGAGGCCTTGAGGGGTGACAGTCAGTCCTGCATGTGCCGGCTGGGGGCGGGGACTTGAGGCCCGCGCTAGGAGATCCCCGCCCGCTGGTTTCCTCCGGGGTCAGCCCGGCTCCTTATCAGGCACGGCCAGGCAGCCAGGCCCTTATCTGCACTGGCCCAGCATCCTCCGGCCGCTGCGCCAGGGGTGAGAGGGAGGAAACCCGGCCGCCAGGGGCGGGGAGAGGGCAGGCGGCCCGGAGCTGCTCACTTTCCCTGGAGGGACCTACCCTGTTGCCACCGCCGCCGCGGTGGCCCTTGGGAGCCAAGGAAGCGGGGCGGCCTGATGCTGCGGCCCAAACAGGGCCTCCGGCCGCCAGCAGCACGCAGCGCGGAGGCCCGAGCGCGCGGCGGTGCCTTGCCTGAAGTCGGAACCACATCCTGGACCTGAAGGACAGAGTCACGGCCATCAGCAGGCATCCGGAGCAGTGCTGGGGTAAGAGTGGCGTGGGCCTGAAATTGGGGGATCCCGGACCCGCCTACATTCATTCATTCGTTCCTTCCTTCATTCATCTAGGGGGCCCACTAAGTGAGAGACTAGGCCTAGCTAGGGAAGACAGGGCAGAGGGGCCAGGAATCCCAGACATTGCTGGGACACGCCAGGCCATGAGGCCAAGAGTGAACAGGGATATGGAAGCAGGGTGCAAAGGGGTGGATACTGATGGGGGGTGGGGAGGACACAAGAGCCAGAGGGAGGATTGGGGCATGACTGTGCTGGGCAGTAGGGTTAGCATCTGGAGTCAATGTCAGCAGTGGGGTCACAGGGGACATTTTCAGCGGGTGGGGGCGTGGTCACTGGAGTGATTATGGAGGACTTTCAGAGTCTGACATGGAGACAATGGGAAGAGCCTCAGGGTTATAGCTGAGGGCCACATGGTCAGCCAGGGGGCAGTGATCAGTGAAGGGTCAGTCAATCGTGGAGGGATTCCAAGGTCCATGGTGTCCATGAAGGGTCTTGGGATCAGATCTGAGGGTTTAAGGGGCACCCTGTGGTCAAAGGGTCCATCATGGGCTCCCTGCCTTGCCCTTCCCTCCAGGCTCCAGGCGAGAGGGGATTCTGGAAGAAGGGAAATTTGCTCAGGGGCTCTACAACTAAGGCCTCATGGGTCACAGACAGCTCAGAAGCAGCATTGCTGAGCTCAGTGCTGCCCAGCACCTCAGTGGGCACCTCCTGTCCTTGTGTTGGACCCCCTCCCATGTCCTGGTAGTTTCTGGGCCCACCCTGCATCTGCCTTTGCCCACTGAACTGCCACCCCCTCCAGTCTTCCTCCCATTTGAGGGCTCTGTTGGGCTAAGGGTGGGGGGTGGCTTCTGATTCCCCCCTCCCCGCTGGCTTCCTTCCTCCCACAGGTGAGCACCCCCTCGGGGTCCATGTGCCCGCCCGAGGCCCAGGCAGAGGTGGGCCCCACCATGACCGAGAAGGCCAAGATGGTGTGTGCCCCCAGCCCAGTGCCTGCCCCGCCCCCAAAGCCTGCCTCCCCTGGGCCCCCAAAGGCGGAGGAGGTGGGCCACAGAGGCTCCTCGCCACCCAGGCTGCCCCCTGGCGTGCCAGTGATCAGCCTGGGCCACACCAGGCCCCCAGGGGCAGCCATGGCCACCACGGAACTAAGCACCCTCCGTCCCCCGCTGCTGCAACTCTCCACCCTGGGAACCGCCCCAGCGCCCCTGGCCCTGCATTACCACCCTCACCCCTTCCTCAACAGGTCAGTGGGGGACTGGGGCCTGGGGGGAATCCGGGGTCAGGGTCCTTACCCACAAGGCATTAGTGACCCACGACCCCTTACAGCCTCTACATTGGGCCGGCAGGACCTTTCAGCATCTTCCCTAGCAGCCGGCTGAAGCGGAGACCAAGCCATTGTGAGCTGGAGCTGGCTGAGGGTGAGTATGGGTTTGTGTTCGCCCAGCCACCTCTGCTGGGGCCCACGTCTGTCACATAGCCTTCCGCAGGGAAAGGTTATGTGACATCGCACACAGACATACACAGGACAGCCCACACAGGGGCTCAGTACTCAGGCAGGTTACGCCCACGTGCAAAACCCCAGAAAAATGGCCAGTTCCACACAAGCGCAGCCACCCAACGAGCCACAAAGGGTCGCGGCAAGACACAGCATGGCATGGGGGCTTCAAAATGACAGCCACGCACATGCGCAGGCACACAGGAAACAGCCACGGGACAGCAACCATCCAAGAGACAGCCACACAAGAGAGAGAGTCACAGGACCGCAACCACAGCCACTGAGGTCCATGGCCACACAGGAATTAGCCACACAACCACACGGCAATGATCACACACCACAGCCATTTAGATATACCAGGAGTTCACAAGGCCACCTGAGACATGAACGGCACCACAATCACTGGGAGAGAAACTCTCAGAATGAGAATGAGGACCATAGGGACAGCTCCCCGGACCGGCAGCCACACTCCCTAGAGAATTTCAGCCCTTAACATCAAGGTGTAGACAGAGGTACAGAAGGCTTCAGTTGTCTGCAGCTTGGGCCTGTGACAGTCCTTGTCTAGGCAGCTTAGAGGTGGGGCTGCGGGGGCTGCTAACTGGCAGGAGGGCTACACGTGGATCCTACGTGTGTATCCCTTGGGTGGAGAAAGGCCCAGCTCCCCGCCGGGGATGAAGTCCCATGAGGGTGCTGGGAGTCTGGAGTAAGGGCAGGTAGGGGTGCCTGCCTCCCCCGGGCCATGGCGCCAACCCTGCCACTCCTGTCCTCAGGGCACCAGCCCCAGAAGGTGGCCCGGCGCGTGTTCACCAACAGTCGGGAGCGCTGGCGGCAGCAGAACGTGAACGGCGCCTTCGCCGAGCTCAGGAAACTGCTGCCAACGCACCCGCCCGACCGGAAGCTGAGCAAGAACGAGGTGCTCCGCCTGGCCATGAAATACATTGGCTTCCTGGTGCGGCTGCTGCGCGACCAGGCAGCGGCTCTGGCCGCAGGCTCCGCCCCTCCAGGGCCCCGCAAACGGCCGGCGCACCGAGCCCTGGACGACGGCGCCCGCCGCGGGCCTTGTCGCAAGGCCGAGGTGGTGGCGCGCCCGCAGCCCGCGCCCCCAGGCAGCCCCGATGGCAGCCCCGGTGGGGCGGGCCGACCCATCAAGACAGAAAAAGCGGCTGTGAGTCCGGAGGTGCGATGACCTCCACGGTGTCGCCTCTGAGCCGAAGGGCACTGGGAACTCAGCCCAGGGCCGTCCAGGAAGGGGCGGACGACGCTCAGCGCCTGCTCTGGAGATAACTCCCCCGAAGAAGGACCAGTGAAGAGTCCCCTACAGGGGAAAGGGCCCGGGGGTCTGGAAGGGCGACCGTCGCCCCCAGGGGCCCTGCAGACCCTTTTATCGCCCACCGCCCGCTGGAAGTGGCCTTGTCCGCGTACCCCTCCCGGGGGAGAGGCCCGGGAACCAACACGTCATCGGAGCGGTCATCGGACCCAAGTGGTGCCGCATTTTTACGTGCTGGGGTCACCGAGGGAGGTGGGGAGGGACCGGAGAACCTACTCCTTTCTCACCGGCGCCCCCTCCCGGAGACCAAGAGATACGCGCTCCTCGACGGTAGCGGCCGCCGGCCTGGCGGGAGGAGAGAGGCGCAGAATCCATGCGGCGGCCCCCCCCCCCCACCGATCCCGAAACTGTCCCGCACGATCGCGTTAGCGAAGGCTCAGGCGCTCTTGCTTTTGTTTTTCTTTATTTCTTTATTTCACATACACATTAGCCATTCAATGGAGAAGCCGGAGAGAGTCAGGCAAAGATGGTATAACAGAAGCGCAGTGACGGGGGCGGGTTGGGGTGGGGCGGGGCGGAGAGGGAACGTACGGGCTGGCTGCCTACTTGCATTCCGCTAGGACACTGAAAACCCAGAAAACAAAACAGACAGTAAACTACCCTTGTTTCTTATGTATCTCAGTGCAGAGACGGGGGTGGAGGGCAGAGAGGGGGAGACCAGGCTGAAGGAAGAGGAGCGGAGGGACGGGGACGCTAAGGGGGAAGCACACCAAATCCATTAGTACTATATATAGAGATACTCGTATATACTGCGTTTCTTAGCCTAAGAAGAAACTTGTTTGACGGGACGGGCGGCCTTTGCGGTCCGCGATGCTGGTGCTGGTCGGGCGCACGGATCTCCCGGGGCCGAAGCGGGGCTGGCCCAGGCTGGCTTGCGGGGGGAGGGGGGCGCCCCAAGGGTGGGTGGGGGGGAGCAGAGGCGGGGCTGGGGTGCCCCTCGGGCTCTCGATTGGGGGACGAAAGTTCTCGTGACTTTATTGCTCCTTTATTTTCTCTCGTGTGTGTGTGTGTCGGGGGGGAGTGTCCGTTCAGCACGGTCGGGGTGGGGAAGTGGTGGGTCGTCTGAGCCACCCGGCCCCTCTGGGACCCAGAGCGCGGCGTCCGCTCCGCCAGCACGGGGGTGAGAACAAGGCACTAGGTCGGCCGGCCAGCGCGGGGGCGGGTGTGTAAGGCAGTCGACGGGGTTGGTTGCAGGGTAAGGATGGGGCTGTGTGCGGGGCCGTGTGCGTGCGTGCGTGCGTGCGCGGGCCTGGGCGAATCGACCTGTCAGCTTGGCTGGTCCTGTCCTGGAGCGTCGAGCCTTCCCCGTACTCCCCGGAGGGTGACCGGGGTGGGGGTGGGAGGGTGATGTTGAGTCGCGGGCGCCGGGGAAGCGGTGGGGGGGCGGGGGAGGGGAGAAACTACCAACTTGCTGAGCGCGCTCCTGATAATGCTGGTGAGGGTCAAGTTGGCGTCTGGCTCAAAGAAGGACGCTCGGGTTGGAGAGGGAGGGAGGGGACGTTTGTTCGTTGGCATTGACCTCTGCGGGGGAGGGGCTGGGGACCCGCCGCCGCGCCCCCGGGCCCGGACGGGGATGGGGCGAGGAGGGGGCGCTGGGCCCCGGGGAGGGGGCGCCCGGGGAGACCCGCGGCCAGAGCAGCCCGCCGCCGGGCGCACGCCGCTGTCCCGTTCCGTTAAACTCAACAAAGAAGGGATATGCGTGTTCCTAACAAGTGCAGGATATTTAATTGATTCATAAACTTATGTATAATAGTTTGTGGGTTTTTTAAAACGTACTTTATAATGTAAGAAGCACCAGGGTTTTTATGTTGAATTATCTTTAAAATAATTTTCTCTCGTCCTTTTCCTTTTTGATCTTGTGTTGGTTTTTTAATGTCGAGGTGTTGTTTTTTTATTTTTCAATTCTAAAATGTGAACGTTTCCTTCAGCCCTCCCACCGAAACCGAGAACGAACGACGAAACAAATAAAAACCCCAGATCATCCTCGTCAACGCAGGAAAACGACTTAAAAAAAAAAAAAAAAGAACAAAAAAAAAAAAAAAAGGAAAAAACACTCAGCTTTCGTTACCCCCGCACAAGGCGGGGCAGGCCCGGTTCTTTTAGCGTCCCCAGAGCCGCGAGGACATTACAACAAAAATAGAATTTTTTTTCTTAATCTCTTAACATACAAAGATAGGAAAACTCTCTGATGCATTGCACTTGGTTCAATGAAAAAAAAAAAAAAGTTCATTTCCCCCATATATATTTTTTGTGGGTTTTTTCTCTTCTAACACGTCCCCACATCTCCTGTCGCCCTCGTCGCCCCTCGCCTGCCCCTCACAACAACACTTAGGAAAGGAGCGGCCCCCAACCCCCGTGCCCACCCCGGCAGCCCTGCAGGGCGCGCTCCCGCCCCGGCCCAGCTGGCCTGCAGCTTCCGACCTCGCCTGGGCGGGCGCCCCGCAGACCCCCGCCCCCGAGGACCCACCGCGCCCGCGGCCCCGATTGTCTTCGAGGGAAGGGGCGTGTGCGGCCGGGCAGGGGGGCAGGGGTCCCTTCTGCTCCCCTCTCAGCTCTGACCCTGTTTAGCCAACCAAACTGAAAAATCATTGCACTTTGACCGCGCGTCACGCCCGGCCCACCCGGCCCCCCACCCCCCGCCCTACTCCCCACGACCCCCAGGCTCCCGCGGATTCCCCTATCCCCTGCTTCTCAGACCCGGTCCTCCTCGAGGGCTGCACGCGGATGGGGGAGGGGCTTCACTCAACTTCCAACAAAAGCCACCCCTGGGGCCAGCCACCTTGTGGCTTCCAGCTGGGGAGGAGGCACCACTCAAGCTGGCCCCTTTTGCCCCAGGTAAGAGCTCTCCTCTCCTCTCCAGCCACCTCCCTCCCCTCCTTCCCTCCCTTTGCTTGGGGCCACAGCCTCACAAACTAGATTCACAATAAATAAAGCCCATAACCCACCCCTATGTGGTGCAACGTTGGGTTGATTGACTTTCAGAGGATCCTGACCTGTGCTTTGTGTTTTCATACAGTTAAGAAGGAGAGAGAAAGAGAGAGAGGCACAAGGACTCCAGAAGGGGGCCAAGATGCAGGGAGGAGGGAGTAAGGCACAGAAAGACAAGCCAGAGGGGCCAAGTCACACCCTGGAGGCGGGCTGGGCGTGCTCTTGCTCCCCTCCCTCCCAGGGGGGCTTCTGAAGACCCTCTGGACAGGCCCCCAACCATCCCTTGGGGGAGGAGGGGGCTGTGGTGGTGGTGGTGGGGGAGAGCTACTTCTTGTGGTGTGTTACCAAATTGTTCCCAAGTTGCTCAAATGGAGGAGTTCCCAATTGCAACAGCAAAAGACCGAAACAATGAATGCCCCACCCCTAAATAAAGAGTAAAGACATTACAGCTGAAATCCAGAGAGAAGTGGCCATGGGGGTGGCGTGGGGGAAAGGGGAGGCAGAGAAAGCTCCAAAACACTTTTGAAAAAGGACGACACCCAACACCCTCCAAAGGAACTGAAAGTCGGCAAGCAGGACGCCTACCTAGCGCGGGTGGCGGTTTAGCCAACGGCAGCGGCGGCTGCCTCGTCCTCCTCGCTCGACTCCGGGGTCCCCTTTCTGCTCCACTCTCCGGCCCGGCCACAGCAGGGCTGTCTGCGTAGGGGCAGGGGCAGGGACCGATGGGGCGGAGCGAGGGCACCTGCATGCGGGGCTGGGGTGTGGGGGCAACCTGGGGCCCACCTCCCCTCACGTGTAGCATGTCAGGACGGTGACCTTCCTGGCCTGCCTTGGGAGAGAGGGAAGAGGGACCTGTCCCAGGCTGGGATGGGCTGTCTAGAGCATTCCGACCTTTTCCTATGGACTGTACAGAGGGGTTTGGGGCCCGGGGAACTGCCCCTGCAGCTCAGGGTCGGGTGGTAGAACACCCTCCATTCTGGGAGCACAAAACTAGCTCCGGGAGATGCCCCCTGCCCAGCCGGGGTTGGGGGGCTTCTAGCCCGAGGGTGGGGCAGAGGGACATCGCGAGGCTACCCTGCCTCACCCGGTCCAGAGCAGCTGGGGGAAGAAGCCAGAGGCAAAGGCAGTGAGGGAGGGAGGGGGTGGAGTCTGGAGGGGAGAGCCCTCTGGATCTGCACCCCATCATCTTTACAAGCTGGTCCTCTGAGCTCCCTAGTGAAGCTCCGGCCCTAGTCGAGGGTGGGGTTCCCCTAGGAAGGGTGAGGGTGGGGGACAGGCCCCTTCAGAATTGTGCTGGTTGCTTTGTTTGGGGATTTTGCTCCTTCCCCAGAAGGCCGGGACGGGATGTGGGGGGAGGAAGGCAGTTCTGCATCCTTTCTTTCTGTCCTCTACTTGACAGAGTCCGTTTTGCATGTTTCTTTCTGCTTGGCTGCTGGTGCACAGCTCCACCGAGACCTCTTCTGAGGCTCTCCGAGAACTGAGCTGCTTCTGGGGGCCTGCAGGGGTCCCCGGGCTGGAGGAGAGAAGGGCTGAGTGGCTGACGACGTCTAATTTTTGCTTTTCGGTGGGGCTGGGCTGGGCTGGGGGATTTTTTTCCACGTCTCAAAATTTCTTCTCCCCCCTTTTGAGGAACCTCTTCTTTTCATTTTGCCATTTCTTTTGTCGATCTTATCAGAGGAACCAGGACTGAAATGGGACGAAAAAAGAGGCGATATTGAGAATAGCAGGGGCAAGTCCCTTCTTGCTCCCACCTGGTCCTGTGACTCCAGGCTGGTTCCTGAGGCCCCTGGAGGGTCCAGCTCCAGCAGAGCCAAGGACACCAACACCTCGTGCAGAGGTACATCCCCACTCTGTCGGTCCCTCCTATGGGGATCCTGACCCCCCAGGAGACCCTGCCTCCGGTGCTAGAGTCCAGCTGGCCGTCTCGTGGGTACCGTGCCCAGCGGGTGAACCCCGTGGCTGGCACTGGCACAAGCACAGACCTGGGATCTGGCCATGTTTCCAACTGTTTAGGTTTTTGTGGGGGTCCTGGAGGGTGGGGGAGGATGCCAGGCTACAGCTTTTGTCCCCAGAGGGGTTTGGGGAGTGGTGTGGGGGTAGCCCAGCTTCTTGCTGAGTTTTCTTTCTGTCTCTTTGGATTAAAAGCAGAAATTCCCATCTGCATAGCTCAGCTAAGGTCCCACAGCCTGAAAGTCTGGGGAGGGGTGGGTACCACATGGCTTCAGTCCCTAGCAGTACCAGGCCTGGGGGAAGGGATCAGTAGCCCAGTGGGCTTGATCTTCTACCCTCCTGGGCGCCACGCCCTGTGGAAGACCTGAGGCTCCCTCGGGTGGGCATCGCTTCCCTCAGGGTGCCAGCAGGGGGCGCCGCCTTCCCACAAACAGGCTCTGGCAGCCACTCAGTACAAAACACACCTAGGGTGGACCCCTGGGAACTGGGCTGCCTGGCAGAACCCTCCACAAAAGGCTCTGGCCCCACCTCATGGCCAAGGGGCGGGGCAGGGGGTTCTCCTCTATGGTCTACAGTGCCTGGGTATGTCTGGTGGTACCCTCGGGGCAAAATGGTGGTGGGTGGTCCCTGAAAATGCATCTTGGGGCCTCTCTCCTGCTCAGGGTCACAGACTCAGATCTGCAGAGGCCAAGCAGAGCTAACTACAGAGCATGCACCTGGTGCGGACTCATTCTATCCTCACTCCAACCCTGCACAGAAGCCAGGTGAAGAGAGGGTGGCTGAACTGCCCAAGGCCACACAGCCCACAGGGCCAAGCTGGGACTCAAATGCAGCGGGCAGCTCAGACTCAATGCTCCTAACTGCTATGTGTGGCGTGTTCACAGGGAGGCAGGGTCTGTGGTGACCAGGACACCAGCACCTTTCCAAGGCTGTGGCCAAGGCTGCCACATCAGGGTGAGGGCCTAGGGTGGCTAGATCAGCCAAATTTTCAAAAGAAGCTTGAGGGGCTTCCCTGGCCGTCCAGTGGTTAAGACTCTGAGCTTCCAATGCAGGGGGTGCGGGTTCGATCCCTGGTCGGGGAACTAAGATCCCACATGCCATGTGGTACGGCCAAAAATAAATTAATTTATTAATTTGAAAAAAAAAAAAAAGAAGCTTGAAAGTCCAGACAATTTCATGTGAAATTTTTCCAATATTTGAAACACTTGTCTTGGTCACACAGATTATGCCTACAGCCCTCAGGCTCTGGTTTGGAACCGCAGGCCATGGTCCACCGTGAGATGGAGACATCAAGTTTTAGAGTTAGAAAGGGCCTTGGTTATATGAGATCATAGATGTTTACTAAACCTATCGTGGCAGTCATTTCGTGATGTATGTAAGTCAAGTCATTATGTTGTACACTTTAAACTTATACAATGCTATATGTCAATTATATCTCAATGAAACTGGAAAAAAGAAGAAAGACAGGGCCTTGGAGATCATCTAGAACTTTCTGGGACAATGGAAATATTCTCTATTTGTGCTGTCCAATGCAGTAGCCACTAACAACGCATGGCTTCTAAGCTCTTGAAATATGGCTAGTGTGACCAAGGGACTAAATTTTTCTCTAGTTATTTACTTTAAACAGCCACATGTGGCCAGTGGCTACCACACAGGATAGTGCAGATGGAGGGCATTTGGAAACACGGGGGTTTGGGGTTGCCACAATGACTGGGGGCACTGCTAGCATTTACTGGGTGGGCAGAGATACTACACTTCCTGCCATGTACTGGACAACATGCAGAGAGGAGACCTGCCCTCCTTTGATGGAGCTCCTGGAGCACCTGCCCAAAGTTCAACCCCATCGACTGATTTTAGGCCAAATGGAGGCTCATGGGGGCCTAGCAAGGTGTGGGGGAAACCCGGGCCTGAGGCATTCTCAGAGTGGCTGGGGGAGGGCTGGTTCAGCCGCCAGCTCCCAGGCTTCGGTCCTGGCCGGAGGAACAGGGGAGCTGCCCGGGTGAGCCCCCTGTCCCTGCAGGCTCGGGTGTTAGTGTTCTCTGGGACACACACACCCCTTCCCGAGGGGAGACTACACCAGAAGCCTTACACTATCACCCTGGCTGTGAGCCTGCCCCTCCCCCTTCCTGTGAGGGAAGAGGCCGGGGACAACCAGTGCAGGGAGGACCTGCTTGGCCTCAATGCCCTTGGCAGGCCAAGCCGAGGCCCCAGACTGGCCCCGTTGGGGTCTCCTGAGCTGCACAGTGGCGGGGGGCGGGGGGGACGTGCTCAGATTGAGGGGCCCTCCCCTCAGAGGAGGAAGACTCTGGTTCCAGGCCTGGAGTCAGGGACAAAGACAACTCCGACGGGACTCCCCGGTGCCTCCCCACGGGTCCCAGAGATGGGGGATCTGCTGGCAAGCACGGAGCGGCTTTTTCTGCTCACCCCTCCCTGCTTCCTGAGCCAGGTCCAAAATTGATTAAAACTAAGTAAAAAACGCTGCCCAGGGAATGACAAAATTGGTAAAATTCTCTTTTCTTCCCTCGTTCTATTGTTCTCTCTCCATCTGGTGCTCCAGAGATCAGCTAAAGTCACTGGTTACTGTGGAAACCGCCCCCCAGTGGACCCCCTGCGCCCGCCGCAGCCGCCTGCCTGCCCCCAGGCCCGAGGGCTCCCCGCTCGCTCGGCTTGTCCGACTCCGGCCCCCCAACCCCCATCCCCAGACACACCTGCCTGCTCAGGGCCCCGGCCCAAGGCTCCTTGTAGGAACAAGGGGAAGAAAAACTGTTTCCCAAACTTGCCTCAGATTCTGAGTTGGCCCCAACATCCAAGCAAAGTGAGCAGAGAAAGTGAAGAAGGGAAAGCATGTGGAAGCGGAAATGGGGTGAATGGGGAGGGCTCATGGCAGTGGTCCCCGAGAGTGAGCAAGCGCATATACAGTCAGAGCTGCAGGGCGGACAGCGGGAGGGAGGGTGGGCAGGCAGGGGCACCAGAGCCCTGCCGCCTGGTGCCAGCCCAGAGCCAGGAGGGGAGGCCCTCCTGCTGTCCCTTCCTCTGGCACCCCCTCCTGCCCTCTACCAGCAGGGCTCTCTTGGCCTCCCTGGCACAGAGCGGAGGGGGCTGGCTCCAGCCCCTGCTCGGAGCCATTGTTTTTCTTCTCAACACCCCCAAGTTCAAGTTCATCTGGGTGTTACATCATGTCTGGTTGCTCCTGGAAACCAGACGGGTCAGACGTGACTCTGGGGAAAGGGGGTGGGAAGCTGGAGGGGGTTGAAGTTCTCCTCCCCTCCCCTCCTTGCCACTAGGGAGCTCTGAAGTTTGAAGTTTGACAAAGTTTTTTGGCTTTTTTTTTTTTTTTTTTTTTTTTAGGGAGGGAAAGGAAAAGGGAAAAAAACAAAACCTTAAACCACACACACAAAACTTCCATCCACCAACTTTCTTTGGACTTGGGCCTCAGAGCAAAGAGGGAGCAGAAGCTGAAAGAGGTGTTCCCAGGGCTGAGGAAGCCTCCAAGGCCCTGGGCTCACAGGGTGTGTTTTTGTAAAATGCGCAAAAGAAAAAGGTATTTGCATGCTCCCCTCCCCTCCATTCCCCAGAAGCCTCATGCTGTAAAAGCTGCCTCGCCCTGCTCCGGAGGCTGGTCCCTGTGCCCTGAGGGCCCTGGGCTCTACAGGCTATTCTCAGCCTCTTGGGGACAGGCACAGGGAGGAGAGGACCTGCGTGCAAGTGTGTGCAAAGATGCCTGTGCAAAACCAGGTCCAGGGGCCTCCAGCAGGAGGGCTGGAGGGGTGGCATTTCCTTGTGGGAACTGGGGGCAGATGGCAGCAGGACTGGGGGCTCCAGCAGCCTGGCCTCCCCTCTAACAGGATTCACAGGACGTGGGGGAGCCGCCCCTCCAGGGCGGCTTTGAGCCCTGCCTTACCCTCAGTGCCAGAGTCTCTGGGCACATGGCCCACCAGGCCGCCTCTGTCCCTCCTCCACCCCCAACCCAGCCCACCCAAAACCAAGGAAGAGGGGAGGGCCAGGGGCTAGGGCATCCAGCCGGAGCAAAAGGAGAGCAACAAGGCAGACCCTGTCCTCCTCCGGATGGAGCCTCCTGCTTCCATCTTTGCTTCCACCAGGCCTGGCCCAGAGCGCCTCTAGCCTTGGGTCCTTGGCTGCCTTCCCCAGGGCCAGGGCTGTCAGAGCTAATTATCCAATTAGCTGATTAGCCAGGGGGCCTGGGGGCTGCCTGGGGAGGCAGGCTCAGCTGGGCATGCAAAAGCCTGAGCCTTCCAGCCCTACCCCAGCCTCTTCTCCCGGACTGCCCCAAGGATCCCTGCCTCCTCCCGGACACCAAGATGCCCCCACCCCTGCCTGCATCCACCTGGTGGGCAGGGCCTCCTACCTGAGACTGCTGTGGGATGTTCAGAAAGTTGCCGTCCCGGGGTCCGATGCTGACAAACCGGTTGGCAGAGGAGGCGCCTGTCGTTGCGAATGCTGTGGGGAGCAGGGGAGAGAGGGAGAGACCCCGTGAGGACTTGGAGCCTGCCCGGCCACTGCCCTTTGGGACTGCTGAGAGAGGGAGAGACTAGGTTAGACCATGTTGCCCGGGCTTAAGCTGGCAGTGGGAAGGACAGGCCCGAGGGGCCCCCTCCTCCTCTCACTGGACCAGGAGCACACAGTCCCCCACCCCTGGCACTCCGTTGCAGCCAGGCATCCTCTTTCATGGCCCTGGAGGCTATAGCTGAGGCCCCATGGGCCCACTTCTGTCCCCTAAACAGGCACCAGGCAGGGCCAGGGATACCCCTCGTCCCAGAGCACCCGAAGCAAATACCCTCGCTTTCCTACCGGCCCTCTTGGGTCTGGAGAAGAGGGAGCCGGGGAGGGCGGGAGTTCTGGCAGACCGGCCCCATCCTGCTTGGAGAAGGCCATCTCAGCCAGGCCACCCCTCCAACGGGGGTGCCTAGTTGGGTGCTACACCACTTACCACTCTGGGCCCAAGGACGGGGCCGGTGGTTTGGGAAACCTGAAGGGTCCCAACAGAGGGCTGAGCTGGGTGGGTCAGGGTCAGAGAGGGGTCTGAGAGCTGGCTGCTGGCTCAGGCACAGGGGTGGCAAGGCTCAGGCCCGGCACACACTCTCCTCCTTCGATGGATGAGCCAGGTCCTGTGGTCCTGCTGTTCCCTGGGACCCGAGGTACAAGACGAGGAGGAGGCCAGAGGGCCTGGCAAAGGCCCAGGGCTTGGGCACCGGGGCAACGGTTCTAGGGTCTGGGGGGCAAATGGGCCAAATACCCAGGAGCTCTTCTTGGGCTGTCTGGCTGGAGCCCTATGGGAGGGGACTGGCGCTGCACCCCCAGGAGGAAGGATGCCCCCAGAGA
Organism: Grampus griseus; assembly: GCF_964374135.1. Lineage (NCBI taxonomy): Eukaryota > Metazoa > Chordata > Mammalia > Artiodactyla > Delphinidae > Grampus > Grampus griseus. Next base: position 163,289,071 of record NC_139019.1, on the reverse strand, counting down.
GGACGAGGAGTGTCACAGCTAACTGGGAGCCCCCACCCCACCACCCCCTGCACCAGATACACCCCAGGGACCCCGTGCTCACCAGATTCTGTCCATAAGTGGCCCCCAGCCACCCCGCAGCCTGGCTCCCCCTCTCCCACCCTGCCCACCTCCAATGACCATGACCATGACTTCGTGTCTTGTGGCGAATGCAGATGAGAAGATGGCATGAAGAGGATGGACAGGGGAAAAGAACTCAAACCAAGAAAAAAGAAGGTGAGACAGAGAGCGCGAGACGAAGAAAAGTGGTGAGATGGGCCACCCCTTCCGCCGCTGTCCCGAAGTCCTGGCCCACGGCCTGCCAGCCCCCAGAGCGCCCGAAGCGCTGCCCACCCCCCACCCACAGTCCCACAGACGGCACGCCGCCCACCCTCCGCCTCTCCTGTCCTTCAAGCATCGTCGGGTCTAGCTTGGGCCTCTCAACTCAGATTTTTCTCTTCCCTTTGACAAAATTTGTCATCGGTTTAAAAAAAAAAAAAAAAAAAGAAAGAGAGAGAGAGAAAGAGATGAAGTAAGCCAAGGCCCAGAGCCCTTCCTTGTCCTTGGAACATCCAACCTGGGGAAGAAATTGAGGGAAGGGAGAGGGATGGGAAGAGGGGGAAAAAAAAAGAGGAACAACGAGAAACCAAATGTGAGACTGAAGGCTGAAGGGAGGGGGTCGGGGGCTGGCCTGCTGCATCTTTAGAGGCCTGAGGGACCCAGAATGGAGGTGAGGGGGGCAAAGGCAAAAAGGGGATGGTGGTGGCGTCGCCTTGTGGTCACATTTAATTTTCTTGGTGTGGGGGGGGGCACAACGAAACAACAAAAAAATCAAAAAACGAAAAAACAAAAAATGAAAAAACAGCAATTAGGCATGAAGATGGCATGGCTGTGCCTCCCCTCCCCCCTCCCCCCCTGGCCAGCACCCCTGGCCTGTGTGCCCCACTGTGCTCCCTCTCCCGCCCCCCGGAAGGGGCCTGGGCCAGGGGCCCCAGCTGGGAGCAGCGGGCGGGCAGGGGGGCTAGTGGGGTGCTGGCTGGTGCAACTAAGGCCCAGGAGGCCGTGGTTGGGGGGCTCAGCTCTGCTCTTGTCTGGGTGGGAGGCTCCGTGGCACTCTGGGTTGGGGGGCTTTGGCAGTGAGGGAGGGGGCTTTTCTTTTTGCAGTGGAGACTGTTTGGATGGGCTGGGGACGCTGGGCGTTGTGGTTTCGGTTTCATCGTCCACTTACAAGGTGATGGAGGAGTCAAGGCGGCGCCGTCTGGGGCAGTGCTGGTGGATTTGGAATCAGGCATAGGAAGGGGCACAGGTCTGGCCACTGGAGGCGGCGGTGGTAGCAAAAATGACCCCGGGACTTTGCCCTGGCCGCTACCGTTGGGCTGCGAACAACATAAATAGAGTGACGCATGAAGGCACATCACACACAGACACACGCTCCCCTGCGCGGCCACGCCAGCTCGCTCCTGAGAGCGGGCGCTCCCGGCGGAAGATGATGCAGGACGGGATTCTCTCCTCCAGGGCACAGGGTTGGTGAGGGCGTAAGGCCTCTATTTGGTCTCTCAGGTGTTTCTCTCTTTTTTTTTTTTTTTTTTTTTAGTTCTCTTTTGAAGTTGTGGGAGGGAGGAAGGGGGATGTCCGACGGGTGGTTTGTTATTTCTCAGGGAACAGGTTTTAGGTACCGAAACATGCCACCTAGCCGTACAAGCAGCTGCACTCAGAACTCTCACGCTCTTGAAGACCTTCTCCTATGGCAGGAAAGATGTACCAGCTTACCTCCTGTGCCCCCCTAAAACACACACATGCCTCCCCTCCGTGGGCCCCTGGGGTAGGACCAGCAGACCCCACCAAGGACCACAGGCCCACCAGCATCTGCCCCATGTCATGGCCTCGGGGGGATGCCAGGGAGCATGCCCTGGGCTCTGGTAGCCTGAGGACAGAGGGGTGCTGGCTTGTCTGCTACAGAACAGCCCAAGAGGAAAATCCATTGCTGGCAGCTCTGGTTCCCACAAGGTTCTCTGAGTGGCTTTCCCTCAGAAGCTGGGGATGTCTGGTCACCAGATCCACTAATTGTCCTTTATTCCCTCTTGTGCCCTACACTTGAGTTTCCTCCTCCAGGCCCCATGTGCGGCCTTGTGTTCAATCAGCCTTTGGGCTTCAGGGGGTGTAGGAACCACAAGGAAGGGCAGAGGTCCCCAGCCTCTGGCAGACACAGCTTCCCTGGCTCCACACCTCCTGCTGCTCTGGGCAGTGCCCTCGATGACCACCTGCAGCCTGGGCTCAAGGGGGCCAGGCCACAGCTTTTCATCCTAAACTGGTCCCTCTCCTGTGGGTCAAACCTCTGCCCTCCCAGCCACCCAGGTTTAGGATCTTGGGAGGTTCCTATGCTCCTCCTTCTGTTGGTGGGCAGACCCTGTGGGGCCCACCCCTAGACGTGTCCAGCTAGGTCGTCCTTCTCTCCTAACTGGTTTCACCTGGACTGTGACAGTGAGACTCCCAAGGGGCCTCCCCTCTGCCGACAGTGTGCTCAGCAGCTCAGCACCCTTGGCACCTGGCTCTGTACTAGGCCCTTCACTCAGGTTGTGTCCGATCCTCCAACCACCCTGTAAGGCAGTGGTTCTTGCTTCGGGGCAGTTCTGGGTATTGACAGTGTCTGGAGACATTCCGCTTAGCACAGCTTGGGGATGGAGGCTGGGGATGCTGTTCAACACCCTACAACGCACAGGGCAGCGCCCAGGACAGAGGCTCATTGGCCCAAAGATTAACAGTGCTGTGGCTGAGAAACCTTGCTGCGAGGGAAGCTCTACTCTCGGCCTTTCACAACAGGGGATACTGAGGCTCTTCATGATTAAGTGGTCTAGCCAGAGTCACCCGGCTGTCATTGGAAAGGCCTGAGATTCAGAGTCATGTCTGTCTAACTCCTAGGATCCTACAGATTCTTTCCAACAGACTCATTAACCCTCTTCCCAAACCCAAAGGAGTTCAGACTTCTCCGATGCCCTAAAACCTTCCACAGCTACGACTACATCTGACATAAAACATAATCTCCCCGGCCAGGCACGCAAGGCCGCCGTGATAGAGCCCAGATGGGGTCTTCCACCACTCATGCCCCTACACTCCCTCCCCGCCGAGTACTTCCCATTGTAAACCTACTGGGGTTTCCAGAACACAGCCTAAGCAGTCGGGGCTGCACACTTGCTAACTGCAGAACCCACTGTTCTAGAATGCCCTTTCTCACATCCTTCAAAGCCTGCTCAGAAAACACCATCCCCAGCATGGGGACCAGCCAGGTGTCCTGAATCACCGTCCATCTCTCTCTCTCTTGTTCTTCCAGGACACTGTTGACCTCCACTGGAGCCTCTGAAGCAGACTGCCTCCAAGGCTCCCCAACAAGCAGGTGGAATGTCACCTCTGTGTGGCCCAAGCATGTAGCACTCAAGTCCCACTGACTGAGTTGAATCAACTAGTCCATCCTGCTGCACTTTAAAACCATAGAGCCCCATGGCTGAACCGCGCAGGCCATGCCCTTCTGAGTTTCTGCTGTCCCACCCTCCATCCTTCACCTCTAGTGACCAGTCACCTAGGTCTGACACTGTCCCTCCAAACGGTTCCCTCGACTTGATCTTTCCTGCCCACTTAGAGGCCCGTGACAAAAGCGAGCAGTGGCTGCTTCTAGTGCTTATTGGTGTCCTGGGCTGAAGACCCTTTGTGCTGGGTGTCATTTTGGAAATGGACCTTTCAGTTCCAAGCAACAGCACCGGCCAGAGAGCAAGGGTTTCCGGCTCTCCAGGGTGGTTCTGACATACACGTGGAAACTGCCTTCCCTCATTTTCACAGTCTATCTTGTTCCTATCTCATTCTTCCATCAGGGCAGGAAATGGAATGATCCCAACAGATTCACAGCCTCACTTCTTCTCTCCGGGCTGTCCTGAGCTTGGGCTCCAGGGGGCTGGGACACGGGAGCTTTCCAGGCAGCCCTTGCTCCCATAGGGCAGCCTCTGGCTCCTCAGAGCCTGTCTCTGCCTAGGAGGATCTAAATCACTAATCCCATCCAATAAAGCAAATCCTAGCCCAATATGGCCAGACATCGAAACCTGCTGATTTACAACATTCAATTTCCGGAAGCAAGTCCCAGCCAGGCTAGGATGTCTCAGCTCTGGTTGGGGTACAAGTTGAGGTTTTAAAAATCTCAAGGTCTTGTGACTTTGCAGTGCCTTAAGACCTTGTGAGTTAAGATCTTAGAAGGAACCTAGGGGCTGGGATAGCTCCTCACATTCATCTGACAGATGAAGATGTGGGCCTGGCCATTCTGGCACTGGTGGTCAAGGCTGAGCTAGTAACCAGGCTTTCTGCCTCCCAGAGTCATACTCTCCCATCAGGCCCTGCAACTTCTCCATCGTGCTCACCTGGTGGCCTCTTCTCTATGACAGAAATACAGCTAACCAGGTATCCTCTTTCTGCCCTTTGCATGTCCTCTAAGTGGTGTCTCCATTTGACCTTGGCCTTTACCAATGTGGTTTTCTCAATCAGGGCCTTATGCTGAGGTCTAAGAGGTGCCTGGGAACCATTCTTCAAGTTGTCTGTAAAATTTTGTATGCGTATATTTTTCTGCAAAGATGATCCATAACTTCAGATTCTCAAGGAGATTAGGAATTTACTCCTCTAGTCTCTAGATCAGTGGTTCTAAAAGTGGGTCCGCTGACCAGAAGCAGCATCACCTGGGAACTTGGGGGCGAATGCAGATTCTCGGCCCCACACCAGAACTGCTGAATCAGAATTAGGTGAGGCCCGGCTACCTGTGTGTTAGTGAGGCCTCCAAGTGACTCTCATGCATGCTAGGACTGAGAACTACTACCCTGGAGGTGGCTATGGAGCAAGCACAGCCCTGTACCGCCACCGTCTGCCACCAGGTCAGCTGCAGAGCCCAGGGCCTCTCTCTGGCTCGCCCCTCCTCCATAGCGTGATGCCATCTCTAGCCTCCTCTCAGAAACTGGGCCCAATGGAGCAGACTCACTGCAGAATTCAAGCCCCACCCCCCCAACTCTTGGGCACAACAGGCCACAAGAGGAAACCTGCAGAGACTGCTCTCCAGCCGAACTAGACTCTCTGTTTAACCAGAGGGGCTGTTTGCTCCCCTATCGGTAGTGTTTTGTCTGCGGTATACTCCAAGCAGGCACCTGCCTTGAGAAGAGAACCGTCTAGGCCAAGTGAGCCCTTGATCTTTTTTTAATTTATTTTTTGGCCACGCCACACAGCTTGTGGGATCTTAGTTCCCCGACCAGGCACTGAACCGAGGCCCTCGGCCGTGAAAGCACAGGGTCCTAACCACTGGACCTCCAGGGAATTCCTGAGCCCTTGATCAGGGACAGGCTCAAGACCTGGCCATCAGGATGCCCAGGGATGGACTGACCCCCACTCTTGAGGGTCCTGTGGGTCAGCTTAGGCTCTTTGGGCTAAGTCGGTCCCCCAGGTGGCTGTCATTTTGATTCCAAACCCCAGCTGCGTCCTTAGGTGAGAAGCAGGCACGGAAGGGTTCCTGGCCTCTCTGATCCATATTCCAGACCCCAGGCCCCTTGGGGGCTGGGACACAGGCTGGCAGCTCCCGTAGACTCTGCCAGTATCTCTGAAGGAAGCACGGAAGCTGTTGGAGTCATGTCCACTTTTCCCTCCATGCCCCTAAGAGTGGACAGAGCTTGTCCAGAGAGGTGGGCGAAGCTCTGAGTGTGCTAAGGAGCTGCAGAGCCAGCAAAAGAAACCCTTGCAGGGCAAAGGGGAGAAAAAGATGAGAAAAGTGGAAGAGGAAGAAGAGCGGGAGGTAGGGAAGGAGACTGGCTTCTGTCCTAGACAGCGAGAGCAAGGAGGCTGAGCCACGGCCCTGCCCCAGATCAATACACCAGCACCGCGCAGGGCGCCCCGAGGCCGCACCAGGCTGAGCGGAGGGCCGCTGCTCTAGCTGGGCTGCCTCTGGCGTGGGCTTCCCAATGCCTTTCCCTGCCAAGGCACTTTGAGTGTCCTCCCCATCTGATCTCTCACAGTGGGGTTCCAAGCTGGACCAACTGTGGGGAAAGGAGCTGGGCCTTCTCATAGCACAGCATGCTGCTGGAGTTCCAGAACATTCCCAGAGGTCTAGAGACCACCATGCCCCAACCTGGAATGGTCTCCCAGGGACTAAACAAAGACCACTGTCCCACGGAAGGGTCACCTTTGGCCCACTGCCGTCTGGGATAATTCCTTTGCTGAGTGGCTCTGTGTTTCTGCTCATCAGTGACCAGGCCCCGGGGGCTTGCTGACGGAGAAGGACAGTGGGGCCACAGAGCTCCATGGGGAGCCAGTCTCTCTCCCAGGCTGAGGAGCAGAAGACTTCACTCCAGAACCATGACTGACCCGAGAACCCCCTTGTTAAGAGTCCTGCCAACAGGAGTCTCATGAAAGACCCTGTGGAACTAGGCCTGCCCTCTACTAAGGGCTTCTCACTGGGGGATGATGATGCCCCCAGGGCACACCGAAATCTGGAGACATTCATGATCAACACAGCTGGGGAGGGGGCGGTGTTGCTGGCATAGAGTGGGTGGGGGCCAGGGATGCCGCTCAGTACCCCACAGTGCACAGGACATCCCCACACAACAGAGAATGAAGAACCCCAAGTGTCAATAGTGGGAAACCTTGGTCTAGAACCTACCAAATCCCTGCAGCCCTGAGGTTTAAGAGGGGTGTTAGGAGCTAAGGGGCCTGGGCCCAGGTTGGACAGATCATGGGTACACTCCTGCTAGAGGAAAAGACCACAAGGAGGGCAAAAAGCCCAAGCAAGGTGGGCCCAGCCACTGCCCCCTCATCTCTGGACCGTGACAGACAGGCCCCGGCCTGATACGTGGACCCCTACTCCCAGACCCAGAAGATCGAGGTGTTCGGCACTACCGGCTCTCTGCTGCTGCAGCCCCAGGTGGGCTCCCAGCTTTTGGGCCCTCTCCCTGTGAGCCCTGAGACAGACAGACAGACGCAAAGATGAGCTGTAGAGGGGCTCGTGGGGTCCTCTGGACTCACCTGTCCGGTGGCCTGGCCCGAGCCATCCGAGCACACAAACTGCACAAACTCCTTCAGCGAGTCCTGCCCGTGGTGGTGGTGGTAGCGGATGGTCGGGTGCGTGAAGTATGGGCTCGACTGCTGGATGATGGATGTGGAGGGGAAGTGCAGCGCTGATGCTGTGGCCCGTGGGCTCCCTGCATGCACGTGGCAGGAAGAAAAGGGCATCGTCAGGGCCTAGGAGGCAGTGGGGTGGGGAGCACTGAAGACAAGGAGAACTGCTGGTCAGAGCACTTTGGATCCAGAGAACGGGCAGGAGCAGGGCAGGGACCAGAGTGAGGAGAGCGAGGCACTGGCCGCTAGTGTGAAAGTTAAGATGGTGCCAAATAACTCAGCAAATCAAGATAAATAACATTTTAATGCAATATTTTAAAAAGTCAGATTGGCAAACCGGGACCCACAGACCAGCTGCTTATCTTTGTAAATAAAGTTTGATTGGAACCAGGGCCAGAGTTAGGGTGAGGGAAGTGAGGGTCATGCAAGCGCAAGGTCGGTCCGATCTTTTATTTAAAATATTGACATTTGCTCATCGTGTATCTCTGCAATCGGTTTAATTTCTGGAAATATTGCATTAAAATAAAATGTATCTTGATGACTGAGATTTTAGGGGCTCCCTGACATTTTGCGCCGAGGTGAGTGCCTCACTCGCCTCACCCCGGTCCGGGGCCCAGGTGGGGAGCCTCGATGAGGAGACAGACAGTTCTGTGGGGCTGCAGATAAACACACAGCCCTGCGCCAGTGCAAGAGGGGCCCCTGCAGTGCACACACACATCTCCTGCGTGCGGTGGGTGTGCACCTGGCTGCTGCCGCCCAGGCCACATTCTTCTGTGCTCAGCCCCATCGCTCGTACGCACGTCCCCGAACGCACAACTCCCACCCTGGAGCAGGCCCCAGCTCTTCCCTGGCCAAGTCCTCCCCCTCCTGTCTGTTTCCAATCAGCTCCCTCTTGCTCTCAGTTTCATTAGGGGCCTGAAGAAACTTGGCTTCTCTCTGGAGTTCATAAAAGCTGAGTCGAGCAGGGCCTGCTGCCCTCCCGCTGCCTGTGCAGAGGGCCTGGGCTCCCCGCCCCCACCTTGCGGCCACCACGCCCTGCCCCGCTGCTGGCTGCCTCTGGGTTCCCAGCCAGGAGGCCCTGAGGAAGAAGCCAGGAGGGTAAACCTCAGTGTTCTCCGTGGAAGGCCCAGGAGACAGAGGGTGGACACAGGACACAGGGCAGTGTTCAGAAAAAAATCCAGGCCTCTTTCTGCCAGACAGGTGCCAAGAGAGGGAAGAGGCAAGTGGCTGAGGACTCAGCTTCCACAGCTTCCTGCCTGATTCCATCCCCTCCAGAACATGGAGGCATCCTCCCCTCGAGCACTCTCTCCTTGAGACTGAAGCAAGAGAGCTCCCAAGGCAGCAGGGCCAGCTCCTTTCCCTGAAGAGCAGCCCAGGTACCACCTTCCCCCTTGGCCTAGCCCTTCACTTCTGGAAAAGAGCAGGGAGGCCCCGAGAAGGGAGCCTGGGCTCCTAGGAGTACTGTTCTCAACCTGTGCTCACACCAACCTGGGCTGGTGCTGGGAAAACAGGCCCCGGGCTCTGTGAGGAGTTGAGAGACAAGAGCTGAAAGGAGGGCAGAGGGAGAAGCCTGTGCTATCCCACCCACAGCTGGAGGGAGGACAGGAGAACTGCGTAGGAATGGGCCTGAGGCTTCTGCAGTCAGGGGTAAGTGGGAGGAAGCCTCAGGACAGGCCTGTGCCACACACACGAGCACACACGCATCCGATGCACGTACACAGCACCTGCACACGCACACAAGCAAACACACACACTCGTGTGCACGCACAGCGCACAAGCATGCATCATGCACAGGGGGTGTGAGAAGCAAGTGGGAGAGTGCTGAGGAACAGGGTGAGGAGGCCCAAGGGCTGGCCTGGGTCTGGAGGAGGCGCTGCTGCGGAGGGAGGGCCCGTTCCCATGCCCACCCACTGCCATACCATTGCCCATTCAGAGAGCCTGGGGCTGTCACTCAGGGTCGGCCCTGGCCCCTTTGCCTGGCCAGCTGCCCATGTGGGCTCCTCTGCCACCCCCACTGCCCCCCTCCGGGCCCTCCATTTCTCACCTGGTCTGACTCCAGCAAGCACAGGCAGCGGGTGGTGAGTGAAAGCCATGCGCGGGGAGCTGCCCTGAGAGGAGAGGGCACTGCAGAAGTCCAGCTTTCCTGACTTCTTTAGAGAAGCCGGGCCTGGGGGGAGGAATCAGCAACACAGGGCAGGTTTAGCTGGGCTGGGGAGGGAGCAGGGGAAGGTGGGAAGCCAGCAGCTCACTCCTTCTCTCCTCGGCCCCCTCCCGGCTGCCCCTTCCCCCACCAGGCTCCCTCCTGCCTCCTTTGCCTGACTGTGGCTCTGTTTCTCAGGCCGTGTGCAGACCATCCTGCCGTGGGTGCTGCCGACAGGAGAGGAAAATAAGGCCCTTCGGTGCACTGGGCAGGGAGTGAGCAAGGGGGCCCATCTTGCCCCCTGACAAGCAGATAAGGAGCTCAAGGGGAACAGAGTAAAAGGGGGGATGCAGGGCCAGAGGGCAGGGAAGGTGTGCAGGAGGAGCCCGGGAGAGCAGCTTCAGAGCGAGCCGGCCCAGGGACTTCCCTGGCGGTCCAGGGGTTTAGGACTCCCGGGCTTCCATGCGGGGTGGGGTGGGGGTGAGGGCGCGGTTTTGGTCGCTGGTCAGGGAACTAAGCTCCCGCGCAGCGCGGGGCCCTGGGCTCTGGGAGGTTCCGATGGGAAGAAACCAGAGCTCCTTACAGGAAGGGAAAGCACAGCCATTGGCCCTTGGGAAGGACCACAGTGGAGAAACAGCATCTGACCAGAGAGCAGGGAGGAGGCTGGAGGGCCTGGGCGGGTGCTGGGGTTACGGCTAGACAGGAAAGGACTTCCTCAGTCAGGGGACCCAAAGGCCGGACTGTCAGAGCATGGGTAATTCCAGGGCTTTGCTCGGCTCCCAGTACCAGAGATGGGGTGACATTCAGCAGGAGACAGGGACACAGAGGATACCCCATTTGAGCTCTCCCTCTAAGAGCCTGATGTTGCCAATCAAGGTCATCTCTGTGCCCAGTGGGCATGACATCCAAGATGCTATACAAAGCAGGGCCCCCAGGCCAGGTCCCCCAGGGGAGCTTGTCTCCTGTCCTCAGCTGGGCCTTGAGGCTATGCCCAGGCTGGGAGGGATAAGGGGAAGTCAGGGCAGATATCCAGAGCTGCCATCATTGGGACACAAACCGAATCGGTTTGGGTGGGGTGTGTGTGTGTGCTGGGTGGCGGGGGGTTCGGGGGGAGGCTTCAGAACACAGAAATAAGAGCTGTCTTAACCACAGAGGGAAGAGGCGGGGAAAGGGTGAACTCGCAGCCGCCAGCAGAGGTGTTATCTGGCAGCAGCTGTGTGCCACCTGATAGCTGGCACGATGGGGGGAGCGCCTCCACCAGCTGTGCACAGCTGTCCCCATGGCCGCACAGTGCCTCCCCAGCTGTTCCCAGTCCTGCAGCTGGGCTGCTTAATTGGTGATTTGTCCCAGAACAGGAAAACAGCACAGGGTTGGTGGGAGGAGGGGAATGAGTACACAGGAAAAGGGGGGAAGGCGAGGGAGCTGGGGGTGCTGCAGGAGGATGCTGGGGCCGTGCGTGGCAGGACTGCTGGAAGGAGCAGAAGTGGCAAGCTCGACAGCAGGCAGCCAAGAAAAGGAGAGAGAGGGAACTGCGGAGGGGAGGGTTCCTCGGGAACCAGGTCTGCGCAGAGGGACCTGGGGGCCCATGCCTCAGGAGCCAGCAGTAGACATGGCCCTCAAGGCACACCAGTCCTTGAGGAAACACTTCACTGAGGCCCTAGCTGGGGAGTCTCCAGGGCCTTCTCAAGCCCTTCTTTCTGCACCTCCAGAGGTTCCCCCAGGGAAGCATCTGTGCTGTGCTGGCCACGACACCCTGGGAGGGGCACCCAGAGTCGTGCCGGAGCGCTGTCCGGCAGAGGTGAGCCTTGCTGCTGGTCTAACCCTCTCCCTCAGCCCAAGGCCCGGAGGTGAGTCCTCTCTTCCTCCCAGGTTGCTGAGAGCAGAAGCCAGAGGTTGCATCTGGGGCAGCAGGAAAGCAGAAGCACGCCCTTGCCCTTTAGTCTTGCTTCCCCCCCAGCCCTGGCCCCTGCCCATCCACTTGGCCCTTCCCGGTAGGGGAACATCTACAAAATACCAAGCAAAACACCATCAGGTAGACCCTCGTCTTCCTGCGTCAGAGAACAAGGCCCCTGTCCCCAGGCCTGAGCAACGCAGACACACCTCATGCGCATCCCGTACACAGAGGTCTGCACTACCTGGTCCCAAGACACCCATACTTTGAGGACACACACAGGCTGCACCAACAATATGTCCGGCAGAAGCACCCTGCAGGCAGCCTCCTTATGCACACCTGTGCAATACATACACACACACAGCCCCCCTCTGTCCCGCCTGGGCTCTCCAGGTGTGCCCATACCTCCTGTCAAGACTGGAGGTGAAGGTGGGTGTATTCACCAGCAAGGGTGTGGTTAGAGAGGATCGGGAGGCCTGAAACAATTCTGCTCGCTCTTTACTAGGCTCTGCTCCTCTCTGTGAAGGTGGGCCCTTTAGACCAGCGGTCCTCCACTTAGGAAGGTCCTGTCCCCACCCAGGGGACATTCAGCAATGTCCGGAGACCTTTTCGGTCATCACACCTGGTGAGGAGGTTTGCTCCTGGCATCTAGTGGGTGGAGGTCAGGGCTCTGCTCAGCACCCTACAGGGCAAAATGGCCCCGCTCCAGAGAATACCGTGGCCCCAAACGTCAAGAGTGCCCAGTTTGAGAAATGGCTTTAAACCATGAAGACCGTAGAACCGGGGCAGCCTCTCTAAAGAAATACCAAGAGAAGGAGGATGAGGAGGCTCTGAGCGGGAGGCCACGGCCCCCACTGCAGGGCCCCGGAGGCTCAGGGTCGGGGCCTCTGCTTTCCTTCTGCCACATCTGTGGGCTCTACTGCCCACACAGGGACAACCCAGCTGCTCGCCTCTGCTCTCCTGGTCTGCCCTCCTCTGGAAGCTCAGGGGGTGAAAAGACAGGCAGTGCCACCAACAGGAGGAGGAACGGTGGGAGGTTTGCCAGGTAAACTGAGGGGGAAGAGGAGGCTCCATGCTGCCCTTGCTCCAGGTCGGGCCTTGTGGCGCCCATACCTGCATCCACATCGTTGGGCCACCCGCTGGACTGGCTGCTGCCAGCTGCTGGGGAGCGGCCTGTGCCAGGATAGAAGACGTCATCGACAGGGCTCTCCATCTCGCTGTCATCGATGGACTTGGGGCGCTTGGTGGTGCTGGGGAAGGAGGAAAGGGGTCAGGTGGGCCAAGGATGAGCTGAGGTGCTGGTACGCAGGTCGAGGAAGCCTGCACTGACAGTCTTCCATGTGGGGAGTGGGTGCCCACTGTCAGCAGCACTTCAGGGCACTCGCTGTGTGCCCACCCCCCAAGGCCAGACCTACAGCCCCTTGGGCCCAGCCCACCCACTCCTCCTTGAGCCCCTTCTCAGTCACAATACCATCCATCATCTATGGAGCTGCCCAAGTCAAAGAAGTGGGCAAAACCCTCAACTGCTTCCTCAGCCCCACCTTCTATTTCCCATCAGCTCCCACGGCTAGGCGAGGCGTGTGAGGCACTGGCCAGGGACAAAAATGCCAGGGGGTGACACAAAACTCAGTCATCGTGATATTATGTTATTTTATGTTAAAGTATGATTAAATATGAAAACATCATGACATTTTAATGCAATATTCTAACATATCAAAATGAATGCCTAAACCTCACAATGAACCAAAATGTCCAAGGTTTTTTTAAAAAAGGACAGGATCCCACCTTGCCCTGCGTGACCAGGGCCTGACCAGGGCCTACTATATCTACCTCCCAAATATCTCTCAACTCCATCCCTCCCTCTCAGGCCAATCCCCCATCTGACTCAGGCTCTCCTCCCCTCCAACCTGCTGGGATAGCCTCTAACTTCTTCTAGAAGTACTTTCTAGAACACATATCCCCAGCATCTTCTACTTAAAAGCCGTCAGTGGATTTTAAGCCCTAAACACCCTCCTCTGGCCTCTGAAGTCCTCCGTGGGACAGTCCCGCCAGCCCGCCCAGCCTTGGCCAGGTTGAAGGCTGCTCTCTCTACCTCGAGCATCCACCCCATGCCTGTACCAGACCCCTGGGCTCAAATGTCACATCCCCAAGAGAGAGGCCTTCTCCAATGCCCACCGGGAGCACCTTCTAGGCAAAGCCATGCCTTGTTTGAGTTTGTGTCCCCAAGGCCGAGTGCCTGTGTCAGCACAAAGCAGGAATCTCAGGGGTTGGGGAGCATAGTGAGCCCCAGCTCTGGAGCCAGTGCCCTCAACAAAGGATGATGTTCTGAAGCACCCAGGCCACAGTGGTACAGCTGCCCAAAGCGCCTGAGATGCCTGGGGGCTGGGGGAAGGCCGGGGTGCGGGGCTCACCTGGTGGAAGGAGGGGAGGTGATGGACCGCCGCCCCAGGGTCACCTGGTTTATATTGTAGTAGCTGGGACTCTCCAGGTCTGCCAGCGAGAAGTTGGGCCCTGATGCTGTCGCAACAGGAGCTGGGAAGAAGGGAGAGTGTGATGAGGTTTGGAAAGTGTGGGTGCCTGTTTTGTTGCCATGAGCAGCTCCCCAGAAGCCCTGGGGTGAGTTCACTGTGAAGGCCGCTGAGGAAACCTCCTCCTGGCTGGAGGTTGTTGGGAAGAGTCCTTGGTTACGATTTTTTTCCTCCAAAGCAATGGAGGTTAGAGGTGGGGCTCTCTGGATGCCTCCATTCCACCCAGCCCCATGCCAGTGAGGCCGAGAGCGTCCCAGGAAACCTGTCTGCCCCCGCCCCAACCAACACCCCATCAGTGGGGGGCTACGTGGGGTCCAAGTCCCACCGCTTCACCCCCATCCCTGCTGACTCAGCCCTGGCCCAGAAGGAAGGACTCACTCTGTGATACTCTCACCAGCTCCGTCACATTCCAGACCCCGGAAGTCACAAAACAGTCCTGGAAACTTAAGTGCCCTGAGGAGGGAAAAGGGCAAGTGAGTGAGTGGAGACAAGGCCAGGAGGGGATGTCTGCCTGTTTCCCCAAAGCTCTCCCCACCCTCCACTTGCTCCATCCCCTGCCCCATGTCCCAGCCCCTGGCTGGCCCTCGGGGGTCTCCGATCTCCCTGGGAGTTAGGGTGTGCTACCGATGAGCGCCCTCCCCCTCCGCATAGCAGCCCAAGTTCAGTCGAGGGACAGCTGAGTGAAGGGCAATGGCAGGGGCAGGCCTGCCCTGGCCGGGGAGAGCAGAGAAGGGTGTGGGGAGGACGTGGTGGGCACGGCAGGCCAGGGAGGCTGGGTACAGGCAGGAGGGCAGGGGGCACTGACCGTTGGGCAGTGGTTTGATGTCCGCATCTCCTTGCTGGTTTGAACTATCTGATTGTCCGGATTCTGCAGGAGACACAAAGGGTGGGGATGGGTCAAAACCAAAGCGCTCCACAAACACCAGGCAAGCAGTTGCCCCTCGAGCCTTCTAAACCCCTTCACTCTCCTTCCCTCCCTGAGCGGCCCGAGGAGACCAGGGACAGAAGGAACCGCTGCCGCCGTGGTGGGGCTATCCTGGGCTCTGCAGGGTGTTTGGCAGCATCTCTAGCCTCCACCCCCCCACTAGATGCCAGCAGCACCCCAGTTGTGACAACCAAAAAACCGGTCTCCAAGCACTGCCTGATGTGCCCTGGGGGCAAGCTGCCCACGAGTGAACGCACTGGCTGAGAGTCAGGGCAAGGAGGCGCCCAGGAGAGAAGCCAGCGACTGTCTCTTTGCACAGCTGGGATGGACCCAAGGGCCCCCCATTCTCTACCCAGCTCAAGCTCCAGAGGAGCAGCCCCTTCTCTCCCTTCATTAATTAGAGCCGTTCCTGTCTGCCCACGCCACCCCCACCTCACCTTTATGCTTATGGGCAGTGCCTGGCAACACGGGGCTGGGGGGGGGGGAGGTTTGCCTTGACGCTGTCGCCTGCTCTGTGCCAGCCTGTCTGGGCTGTCTCATGCCCCAGTGCCACAGCTGCTCGGAGGGAGCCCCGAGACAAGGGCCCATTGTGCGGTGGGAGCTCACAGAGGGCTGGGGGCAGGGTGGAGTGTGTGTGTGAATATTTTGCTGAGCTTGGGAAAGCCCCCCGCCCCTGCCCCCCAGGTCCTCAAAGCTTTGTGTACCAGGGGCACAACGGGGACCTCCAGAATGCTTGCCTGGGCACGACAGCTGGTGAGAGGGTGGCAGAGGGGGGCCAGGGCAGGTTGTGGGGCAGGGGAAAGGCGGGCATTGGGTAAAGAATCATCTTCTCACACGGGGATCGCATGGGGTGGCCTCAGAAAACCGGGCCCCGGTACTGGCCAGGGCTTTGCCCGACTCTTTGGAGTAACCCTGCCTCCACCACCCTCACCCACCACCTCACAATCAGCCGGCTCACCAGGGTGTCCATCCTACACTGGCCTCACAGTCGAGCTGCTCACGTTGGGGAGTGACCAGCAAGGAGGTTCCCGAAGACTGACATGGGCCCAAGAGATAGAAGTGGGGGGACCCTGCAGCCACTTGGGAAGGAAGGAAGAGCCCTGGGTGCTGGGGCTGGTGGGCATAATAGTAGCCTTTTCAGAGCCCAGGACCTACTGCGGCTCGACCAAGTTCCTAGCCTCCTGCCTCACTGGGGCAGGTGGAAAAAACACAGGCTGCCCCCAGGATGGTTACACTTTTTTTTTTTTTTTTTTGCGGTACGCGGGCCTCTCACTGTTGTGGCCTCTCCCGTTGCGGAGCACAGGCTCTGGACGCGCAGGCTCAGCGGCCATGGCTCACGGGCCCAGCCGCTCCGCGGAATGTGGGATCTTCCCGGACCGGGGCACGAACCCGTGTCCCCTGCATCGGCAGGCGGACTCTCAACCACTGCGCCACCAGGGAAGCCCACTTTTTTTTTTTTTTTAATTCTAAAAAAAAAAAAAGTAATAAATCTAGTCACAAATCAAGAAAATGGAGCTTTATAAGTGCTAACAGGGCCCCTTACACCCTTGTGTTTGGGGTGTGTCCTTCCACACCTCCCTGTGCACTCACCCCTGTGGTGTGTTTAGGGATGGCGAATCCCACCCCAGGCCACTTCTCTGCTAGTGGCACTCTGCTCTGGAGAGAGCCCACAGGACTTCCTCCCATGCTCCTGGGAGGGCAACCTCTTCTTGTTGTTCTCTCACCTCAGCTCATTCCTGACTCTCTGGGTCTGATTCAAGCCCCAGCTGGTCCAGGAGGGAGCGGGCAAGGGGCTGAGGCAGTAGGCAGCCCACCTTAGGGCCTCCTTGGACCAGGGCCCTGAGCCTGATGTCTCTCAGGGCCGTCCTTTCCCAGATTCATACATCAGGAAGAGCACAGCTGCAGCACCTGCATGTGGAGCCCAGCGAGGGGCACACAGTCAAGGCTTTGCTGCCGAGGGGGTCCCTGCTACCGACCCCACCTGTCCCAGGACCAACTCAGTCCCCACGGAGCCCTCCAGGCCAGAGACAGCGGAGTAGGAGGAAATGGAGGAGGCTACTCAATGAGACTGGTCCCAGCTCTTCCAAAATGGCCAGGTGGAGACAGAAAGCCGCACGCATGCGCACACCCAGCCCAGGGACAGAAAGACGAGAGAACCCGACAAAGAGATGGAGGTGGGCCAGCGACAGAGGCAGAGACAAATGGGGCTCCAGGAGAGCGCGACAGACAGGAAATCCTTCTAAACCAGGACACTGCCCTGAAACATTACTGCTGCTATTACTATTATCTCCACGTAAGGGAGAAAGCAGGAGTGAGGATCCAGCGCAGGCAAGGCCCGCTGCCACGCGCCTCCAGGCGCTGCTCCGGGCGCTGCTGGCAGCCATTTTAGCCCTTGGCAGCCATCTTACGGCTGGCGGCCCCAGCCAGCATCCCCGCAATGCCACCACCGCCGGCCCCGGCACGCTCAGCTCAGCTCCAGGACAAAAGGCAGAGACACTAGAAATCTGGACCCGGGCTCAGAGGCAGAAGAGCCAGCCCTGCGGCAGGGGCAGCTGTGGCCAGGGCCCCACCATCCTGCTCAGGCGGCACCCCCTTCACCCTCCTGGCCAATGCCAAGTGGAATGGGCAGGGAGGGCCGAGGCTAGGGCCCACTCAACGTGGCTGAGGCCCCCACGGGCCATCGCCAGGCCCAGGGCCCTCAAACAGTTTACCAAGTAAACCCCTGCCCCGACGAGGTGACGGGGTCCTCAGGGAGTCAGGGGGCATGATGGGGGCAGGCCCTTGTCCACCCAGTTAGCTTGGGGGCACACCTTGGGCACACAGGGGAAGGGGGCTGGCAGGGGCCCAGTCAGTGGCTGCAGGGCCCAGAGAGGCCACTAGGACTGTGGTGGGCAGGCTCCTGGGGAGGGCAAGGAGATGCCCTCCCCACCCAGAGGCGGGAGCCAGCCTGGCCAGCTTTCTTAAATGATGTGCCCTTTGGGGAGCTGTGCCCTCGGGTCAGGGCCTGCTCTGGACAGCCCGTGGGGATCCGGAGCTGCACCCCAGGCCGGCACATCAGGGAGCATGACACCCCAGCGCCTGACTCCTTTGCCTGTCTGGGCTCCCTAGGGAAGGGAGGGGATAACCCCAGGCCTTGGGACAGAAACAGGCAGGCCCCTTTATGACACCCCTCCCCAGGCACCGCCTCATGGCTGCTTGGCTTTTATCTAGCAGAATGGGGCTTATCAGAGCCACCAGCTGAACAAACACACAAATCCACGGTTAGTGAGAGAAAACCCTCTGCCTGAACTCTTTATCTCCTGTTCGCAGGCCCCACGCACTGCCCCCTGCCAACGGCACAGGAGGAGCCCTGACTGCTGTGCAGTGAGGGATCCTCTCTCTGCCACCCCCCTTCTCGCCTTGCCCGACCCAGCACGGGTGGCTCTCCCCTGGCAGTCCCTACCAGGCGGCCTTGCATGAGTGAGCTCCTGCCACATGGGAGCCCCCCTCCAGTGTCTGATTTCTCACTGGGGACAATGGGCCAGCTGGTGGCCTGTGGGCCAGTGGAGGGGCAGGGAAAGTGTTGGCTGGCACAAGGCGGGCAGGTGCCCGACTCCATTTTTATCCTCTCCCGCCCAGCCCACGCCTCTGAGGCTGTCGCTCTGATTCCCCAGCCTTCTAGGGCCATGTCCCCTGGCAACTTTTCCAGCCTTGGCTTTCTCTCCAGCCTAGTTACCAGAGCAGTAGGGACCCTGACCACACACCCCCAGTTCAGGGCCACCCTGACTAAACCCCAACCCCCATGCCTGCACCCCTCTCCAGGGACCAAGGCTGCCTTCCCCTTCTGGAGAGACTGGAGATGGCACAGAGGGACCAAAGACACTGCTACCTCCCTCCAGTCCTGAGATAACATCTTCCTGCATCCTGGGGCTCAGAACCAGAGAGTGCCTTCCGTGCTCTAAGCTTCCTTCCACTCAGCCCATCAAATGCAGCCTCCTCAAAACCAAGTCCAGCCACTTTGTCTGATGATGGATGCCTGGGCGTGCAGGCATCAGGCCCTTGCCTGGTCCAGGTTTGGGGATGAAGAGAATTTTGGAAGCCACAACTCGTCCTTGATGCTGCCAGGGTGGAAGGGGTGTGTTCAGGCTGGCTCGTGTCATACATGAGAGCACGCTCTGCCGTTTTCCTCTCAGGACTGGGGCTACTCGTGCAATCCACACCTCCGAGGCAGAGGCCTCGCCTGCCAGTGGTGCCCCAGGACTCAGACCACTGCAGAGGCTTCCAGAAGGGAGGGCCGTGCAGGGGCAGGTGACGAATCTGGACTCGTTCTAGGTGTGGGCCCAAGCAGGCTCCGCAGAGCAAGGCTCTGAAATGGGATTTGGCTCACGGGTCCAGGGCTGCTCTCCATTCATCCCCACACGTCATCAGTCACTCCCCGACCCCGGGTCAACGCTTGTGGACCGGAGGCCTTGTGCAGCACCCAGACCTGGGCCAGGCTCAGCCAGAGGATGGCAGCGTGGGACCCTCTCTTCCTCGGGGTTCCTCCATCTCTCCTGGAACAGCCAAAAAGCCCCCGAAATGCTGTTTTTCTCACCCCTCCACCGGCCTTACTCATTCTCTACCTCTTCTCAGTTCTCGAAGCCCCCCTACTTCATCCAGCTCTTCGCCTTTCCCTCTGGAATCCTATTTCTGGTCTCATTTCGCTCTGTCTTGGCTCCATGCCCCTCTCTCTGTCCTTCCTTCTCCTTCACTTTCCCTCTTTTGGGCCCCCTTTCCTCTCCCAATCCTGCCTGTTTGCACGTGTGTGTGTGTGTGTGTGTGTGTGTGTGCACGCGCACGTGTGTGCACACGTGCGTGTGTTTCCGAGAGGGCTCTGCCTCTTCATCAGAGCTCTAGAGGGGAAGCTCCAGCAGCCAGAAGGAGCCCAGAATCGCACATAAACCCCAACTGACAGCATGTTTTTAATATATATATATTTCCAGCCATAGACAGGGAGATATTTATGGCTCCTACTAGGTGAGGGAGGAATTCCTGCTCACTGCAGCAAATGCTCTCCCTCGTCTCCTACCCGAAAGAAATTCTCTCTGAGAAAGGGGCCACATGTAATTCACCGGCTGGCTGCCCCCACGCACATCAAAGATTGAGTGCGTTTTTCGGGGGCTGAGAGGGGCGCGCAGGCCCAGCTCAACCACACCCACACGTGCGTACCCAGGCACGTGTGTGCACTAGGGCGAACACTTGCTATGCATCCAGACACGCACATACACACACTTAGAGATGCCACCAGCCACTTCATGCTGTCCAGCAGGGATGGAGTGAGATGGTGTGTCCAGAGCTGTGGTTAGCATGCTCAACGCTAAGAGGAACCCCCTTCGGCTCTGTTCAGACCATTGGCCTTTGAGGGCTGGGGAGACCAGCCCTTGGGGTGTGCCTGCCTTTCCCCTCCCCTGGCCCTCCCCAAGTCTGAAGTTCGAGAAGCAGGTGAGGGTGTGCTCTGTTCTGGGGGTA
Organism: Grampus griseus; assembly: GCF_964374135.1. NCBI lineage: Eukaryota > Metazoa > Chordata > Mammalia > Artiodactyla > Delphinidae > Grampus > Grampus griseus. Next base: position 163,268,954 of record NC_139019.1, on the reverse strand, counting down.
CCATACTCTGAACGGCCAATTCGGGAGCTGATCCCTGGCCCTACTCAGTGTGGTATGCCCCCCCCGCCCCCCACACACACCTTCTCTGCAATTCAGGAGCATCCAGGGCATGAGAAACCCAATCTCAAGGGGAGCCAAAGGCCTGGCCTGCAGCAATCAGAGCTGGAGAATGTAACTATTGTGCCTCTTGAAACCCAAGTCCGAGAATCTGAGACACCCTGAGGAGGGGAGCGGCAGACGGATGGGGGGCTAGGGGAACGGGTCACAGAGGGGTTCTCCCTGTCTCTGCAAACAGGAGACTCAAGACCGAGGAAGTTCTTGAGAATGCAGGGCAGCCAGAGGACAGAAGGGGGTTGGGCTTGGCCTGGACCAGGCCCAGGGGGCTTCTAGATCTTCCCCTCCTTCCCTCCACTCTCTACACCACCTCCATGAGCCAGGACATGGGGCCATCCTGAGGTTTTTCCCTCCTCTGTCATCCCTAGACCCCCACATGGCTGGAGACAGAAGCCTGACCAGGAAGCACAGCTCTGAAGCTGTGGGTGGGGTGTGGGCAGGGGCAAGGCGGGGAGACATGTCACTCCCCCCCGCCATCACCCTCCTCTCTTCTCTCATTTCCCCTCCCCTCATGGATGCAAAGGGGCTCAAGCCCTTGACTTGAGTCACCTGCTGGGGGGAAGAGGAGATGAGTGACAGGGAAGAGAAAGAGACCAAGTTACAACCTCGACACACATGTGGTCTAGATCTGCTCTGGCTGTCCCTGGGGCCTAGGTTCAAGGAAGGCCATTGGGGGTGGGGTGGGGGATGGGGACAGCAGATCAGGCCACGGGGATCTGGCAGGCCAGGGGCAGCCGCCTCAAGATGGGACATTCCACTCTTGGTCCCTGACTCCAACCGTACTGCCTTTTCCACCTCAACACACCCTGCCTCCATGGTGGCTATCTGGGGTCCCCTGGGGAGCAAGGGCCAAGTCTGGCTACAGCAGGGCTCATGGCCTGGCAGTGAAGCTGTGGGATGGGAAGAGAAGGCAAGTCCACGGGCTTATCTGGTGCCCAAAGGACGAGCAGAACGGGATCTGAAGGCTGGGCTCGGGCAAACAGCTCCAAGCCCCCCAGCCCGCTCCCTGGTGTGAGCTGCTCAGTGTTCTCTGCCCTGCACCTGCCAGAAGAACCTTTGTTAGCACTGCCCCCAGGCCAGGGAGAACTAGAGATGGGGCCTGGGCACTGAAGCCTGGGGGAACTTGGTGCCCAGGTGCTCATCCCCAAGGCATGACAGATAATGGCCAGCAAAGGAGAGCGGAGGGACATACCCCGGTGCAGAGCAAAGCACCCAGCAGGTTGATGGAGGGAAAGAGCCCAGGCCCATCAGCCTGTCAGCTGCCCCTCCAAGCCCAGCCCAGTAGTTAACGAACGAGACCCCCACCTACAGCAGCACTAGGAGTTGCAGGTGGGCCTGCAGGCTCCTCCTGGGCCTGCCCTTTGCAGGGGACCCAACACTGTCCCCAGCACCTCAGATATCAGTGCTCCGTGGCTGTCTGCAGACTGAACGGGCAGACCCAGGGCCGGGCAGTAACACCATCCTGGATGTTCCAGAGATGCCCGGGGGCTAGGAGGTCCCGTCAGAGCAGAATTCACACCAGTGAGGGAATGAAGGTGAGACAGTCACTAATGCAAAGGGAGGGACCTGTGGCAAGACAAAGGGAGGCAGGTGCCCTTGGCCCCAGGCCTGCCTCTGCCTCCACCCTGAGCCTGCCCTTGGCCCACCCAGGGAGGTACACTTCGTTTGGACCCTGTGCCCACTAAGGGCCCCGGCACGGAGGGGAAAGAGGGGGCACACCAAGGGCAAGGGGAGGGAGGAGGTGGGCAGCCAGCAACAGTGGAAAGGGGCTACCCTGAGTTCACATCCATGCTCTAGAACCTACCGGCCCAGTGACTTTGGCCAAGCTCTGAACTGTTTCCTCGTCTGTAAAATGGAGATACCGCCTGCACCCTAGGGTTCCTGGGCGAGGAATAAATGAAAAAACAGGGATACGGTGCTTAGTCCAGGGCCCAGCTCATAGTAGGGCTTCCATAAACGTCAGCTGTCCTTCCACTGGGATCACCAATTCCCTTCACCCCTCCTCAGCTAAAACTCCACCCCTCCTTCTGGGCTCAGCTCAAATGCCACCTCAGTGGGGAAGCTGTGGCTAACCCTCAGCTCTCCTCCCACAGGAGTTCATATTCTTTATGATACATCAAGTACACCCTAGATGACAGTTTTTGGTGTCTCACCCCAGAGACCACCACCAGCGAGCAGAGGGGTTCCCTCAAGACCTGGCCCATTACCATCAGCAAAGAGGGGCAGAGAGGTTTCTCTGGAATAAAAGGCAAAACAGAACGCCTTCTACAGGTGCATCCCTCCCTCCCCAAATTCAGCAGCCACAGTAAATGGTCTCAGGACAGTCACGATGTTGGAAACAGTAGGGGAGAGGCAGGGAAAGGAAAGCCCTGAAGATGGGCAAGCTAACAGGAGAGGGGAGAGAGGCTCGTGCCCCTGGATTCTGAGGGTGCTGAGCACAAGGCCCTGCCCATCCTAGCTCAGCGCCAGGCACGCAGAGAGCTGAGGGCACCAGGAGCACAGGTACTGCCACACAAGAGGCTGGGTGACTCTCCTGGCAACACAGGCTAGTGCCACAACTCAGCCAGCAGCTGGAGCCAACATTTCCAAGAAGGCCTGGGGCCACAAGTCATGTGATGGTGGGGCCCAGAAAAGTGGCCCCCAGGCCCTGAAGGTTCTGTTCCTTCCCAACCTGATGGATAGAAACTGATAGTGGAGAATGCCCTCCACATTCCACAAACCAAGACAAGACAGGGACCCGCCAGAGAGGGCATATCCAGATAAGGGGCCTGCAGAGCTGCTCCCCTACCCCTGTCCACTCTATTTCCAGTGCTGCCCTTTCTGGCCCTTAGAGCCGTCCAGGCCAGGCCTGGCCAGACAACTGCCCCCACCCCAGCTGCTCTTAGGACTATTAATAGTGTCCCTACCTCCCAGGGCCAGGCGTCACCTTCCCCCCAACCCCTAAATACACTTGCCCTTGGTCTAATTATTTGTAAGGGGACAGAGTCCTCTGGGTGCTAATGCCAACTTGGGATGAGAAAGGGGAGGCAAAGGCTCTGGAGGCCACTTGAGGGACATTCCTGAGACAAGCAGGAATTTAAGGGAAGGAGGGAAGAAGGCAGTGAACCCACGAGCAAAAGAATGACAAAAACACAAAATTATAACGAAAAGAGAAGGAGGGGCCAAGACAGAAAATCAGAGTCAAAGCCAAGTGGGTCAAAGAAAGAATAAAGAACCTGAGGGACTTCCCCGGGGGTCCAGCGGTTAAGACTCCGCACTTCCACTGGGGAACTAAGATCCCGCGTGCCGTGAGGTGCGGCCAAAAAAAAAAGAAAAGAAAAAGAAAAAGAAAGAATCAGAGAAGTGAAGTAGAACATTATAGGAGAGACAGGGAAAGGGGAGCAAGCAGAGAGAGAAAGAAAAAGCAAAGGAGGAAATGATGCATTAAAAAACAAAAACAGAAAGGGAGAAAACTTTCCTAAAAATACTCAGGAGTGGCTTCATGAGCACAACTTTCTGGTCTGCATCTAGCTGCCAGCATCCCTCTGTAGGGTGCTCGGCAAAGCGAGGGACTGGGCAGACTCCATGCCAAGGAACCCCTACCCACCCACCCTCACAGTGTCCTTGGTAAGGGAGGAGATGCAGGGAAGGAATAACTGACCAGGAAACGAAGGTCGGAAAATCGAATCCCCAGGATTAGGAAATTCACTCTCAGTCCCGGGAAGGGGAAGGCCCCCACAGGAGCCTCCTCACCTATTGCAAAGGGAGCCAGGCAGGACAGAGGACGGTGGAAATGGGGAAGCATCAGGGCCCCCTGGCCTCCCTGCGCTCCATGTTCCGTCTCTCCTTCTGACTGTGAGCAGAGTTCTGCCCCCACCTGCCTCCCACTGTCCCCTTTCCTTGGGAGAATCCATCCAGGAACCCTTGGGGCCTGGAGAAGAAGAACCCACCTACCTCCATTCTCCTTTGGGGAAGCAGAAGCGGACAGAGGCCATGTGCCTCTCATCCTCAGGTGCTCTAACTTCCTCAGCCTCCTAAGAGCACCTGGTACCCAGGCTGGTAACCCTAAAGGAGGCTCCTCTACCAGGCACTTGCCTTGTGGAGGGAGTCAGACTTGGGCTCATGGAAGAGCAACAAACACAAATGCATGCCATAAGCAAATGCCTAAGTGGAGAGCTTCTGCTTGGAGGATAGAAGCTGAGCAGCCCTTCTTTCAAATCCCACCCATACTGGGAACCTCTGGCTGGCCAGGGCTGGGGGAATAGGAGACTCTGGCTCTGGACAGCTTGAGAGACCTAAGGACCTGGCCAGCAGATCACCTAGGCTGGTGATTCCTGGCCAGGAGTGCCCCACCAGACCATCAGTCCCTTGGGGTCAAGGCTTATCAGCGTTTTGTTCATTACTCTCTCCTCCACACCTGGAAGTGCAGTTTGAGTGGATAAAAAGACTCTGAAGAAAGCCTTCTAGATCCTTCTTCCAACCGTGGCTACAAAGACCACCCAGGAGACAGAAATGTCAGCTAGCTGGCTCCTTCCCACTCCTGAGAGAACATCTTTCCTGAAGACCCAAACCTCGACACTCATACCCAAGGAATTGATTTGGAAAGCCCAGAACCACTAATACTCCTGCAAAGCCCAGTTGGGCCTGGATGCCAGGATTGGACACATTGGCCTTCATGCCCGATGACTGGACTGACCAAAGGAAGGAACAAGAGTCTCCCCATGAAGGTAAGGGCAGGGGAGCACTCTTGCAGGCCTGCTGCACTCCCCATCGTGGAGGCCTTAAGGCAGCTACTGTCCAGAGCTGCCCAGACGAAACATGAGGAATTTGGGACTTTGATTGCAAATCTCCAACTCGGAGCCCTGAGAGCCCAGGCTGGGCCGAATGGGTGGGCAGGCAGGTGACCTCCCTGGGGGCTGAGATGGCTCTCTGGCTGCTGGAAGGAGCCCTGGGCTTGGAATCAGGAGCCTGGGGTCCAAATCCTAGACCTGCTGCTATTCGGCACCCAGCATGTCTCCCGGGCCTCCTCTCCCTCTCTGTGCAACACAACCCCAGGCTTACCTCAGAAGGCACGGGGACACGCGAGCAGGAATTTTGACAGTGAATGAAACGGGAAGATTTTATACACTATAAAGTGCCAAGCATACATAAGGAGCTATTGATAGGGTAAAGGGGGCAGCTTCTGGGACTGTATTTCAGGGTCTTGAGGAGCAGCAGAAGGGCATCTTCCAGAAGCCCAAATTTGCACAGAGTTCAGAGGCTGGCGTAGGAGGCAGCTACCCAGACTCAGGGCTGGGACAATTCAAGCCGCTAAAGGGACAAAATGACATCGGTCCTACAGAATGGCAGGTGCCAAATTCCCCACTCACGCTGCTCTGAAGTACCAAAAGGGTCTTCCCAGGGCGGTGGGGCTCAGGGGCCCGCACCCCCGAGAGCGGTGTGCTGCACTCCCTGACTCGGCAGCTAGGTGGCACAGCGAGTTAACACTAGCTGCCCTCCGCAGGCTGCGGCGGGGGCGGAGGCGGCGAACTTGCGCACAGTCCGCCCTGGGCTCCGGGGGCCTGGGTTCCCCTTGCACAGCCACAAGGTCCGACCTGGAACGAGGAGGACGCGGCCAGACTCCGGCCAGTCGGACCCAGGGTTGTGCTGCCTGAGGCAGCAGCTCTGGTTGCTGCCGCTGCCAAGCACATCCCGTGATGTGATATGAGGGCCGAGCTTCCCGTTCTCATTGATTAGGAACAGCTTGCGGTGCGGGGGCCGGATGCAAGGGGGCCGGGGAATGGGCGAGTGAGGAGAAGCGGTGGGGGGCGGGGGGAGGACTGCCAGGTGCATGGCTGGGAGAGGTAATCCAATGAGCTCAGGCCCACCCTGCGCAGCCGCCACGCCACCGCAGCTGAGTCCCGGCCTGCCTCCCCCAGAGCGGGGCTGCCCTGCATGTGGGCAGGTCTGCGGCCGCGTGACCCCCAACACGCCCACGACGCCCCCACCTTTCGGCAGCACAGACGTGCCTCTGCGCCTGATAAACGCCTTAAGAGGAAGATTCCTTTCTTTCTCTTTTTTCACCCCTCTCAAAAAGTGAAAAATGGAGACTAAAAGTCAGAGATCGGGAACCAAAAAGAGGGATAGAAATGGGAGAAAAGTCAAGAAGAAAAAAAAAAAAAAACCCACAGGCCAGTGCTCTCTGCAGCGGTGGCAGCAGTCGGGCAGGCACACCCTCCCAGGGCAGGCGTGGAGAAAGGCTCCTTTGTTCCGCAGGGAGGTTAGCCGAGGTGAGGCCCGCCCCGCCCCCTCCCCCCTGACCCTAGGCTGCGCAGATCGCTTCTCAGGGCCCCCGGACTGGGCCCAGCTGCTTCTCCGGCCCCCCAACCCTTCTCCCAGCCCTCCTGCCAGCCAGTGGAACAGCCCAGCAGCCGGGGAAGGGCTGCTCCCTACCCTCTGCCTTGCCCAAGCACCAGGAGTCACACATGTGGGGCTGGGCTCCTCCAGTGGGCCCCCTGGATACCCTTGCTGCCAGCCACTAACAGCTCGCCCAGGCTGCTCTTGAACTGTGGGGCTTGGGGGGCAGATTCTGCACACAGCAGGACCCCTGCCAAGGCATGGGGAAAGATGGTGACACATCCTAGGAGATGGTGCCCCAGGCTGACTGACCATGCCCCTCTTGCCCACAGTGAGGCTCCAGGGCATCTCCTGTACCATTCCAGATATGGGCCCCTTCCAACACCCTCAGGCTCTGGAAAAGGGGTGGCTCGTGCAGGGCTTCCTCAGAGCAAGGTCTGGGCTGTGGTGCTGGGATTGCCCTCAGCTGAGAGGCAGGGCCTGAGTTCACTCCATCTGTTCCCTAAGGAGGTGCCAGAGTGGGGTCACAAAGGGGGGCTGAGAACAGGCCCACCCCCCAGAGCCTGCCAAAGGAGAGACTGCAGAGGGGGTGGGAAGGGAGAGGTATTGAAAAGCATCCCTTTTGCTCTGCAGCACATCCCAACCCCCGAACCCCCTAATGGCTCACGTTGCACAGGGGACCCGAGGGATGGTAGTACTGTGTGCCACACACTGTGTGCCCTCCACCGGCACCCCCACCCTGTCAATTAAGGCTCCTAGCCACTCCAGCAGGGATGCAGGCTCCCCAGAGCCCTCGGACCTTTCAAGCAGAGCTTGATGGCTTTACACTTGGCCAAGACGTTTCCAGCCAGCGGCACTCTCCAGCTCCCACCCCATCCACAGCAGCAGAAAACCTGGAATGAAGGACTGGCAGGATCGTTCTGCTCCAGTCCCCTGGCTTCAGGTTGAGGGGTACCTGCTCCACAGGAGGCCCTGGCCTCCTACCAGCAGTATTGGAAGGCAAGGTGGTGAGAGAAGGGAGGAGGAGTGAGGTGTTGCTGACCTTGCCCTCCCCAGGTGGGGAAGTGGGCGAAGGAGAGAGGGGAGAGGAGCAGCAGCTGGAATCGCAGGGAGCCTGAACCGTCCTCTACAGCACTGAAACTGCTGGAAGAAGCTGCAGCTCTGATACACAATGTCCTGCCAAACCCCAGTCCTTTAATTCAATTAAGCACGGGACAGACTCCCCAGATTTTTCTGTGTGTTCGAGAGCATGTGAAAAACCTAATGTGTTGAATCCTGGGAGCTATAAGCTTGTGTGCATGTGCGCACACATGTGGATGTGTGAATCCTGATGGTGGGGGAGGAAGATGAGAGGATGCAAATGTTGAGGGGCGGGACAGGGGTGGGGCAGAATGGCTCAGGGGAAGAGTGAATACCTAAATCTTTTTGGAGGGCCAAACTCCAGACCAGGGTTCTCAACCCCCACCCGATGGACCGATGGACCGTTCTCTGTGGTGGAGCCATCCTGTGCCAACAGTAGGATGCGAGCATCTCTGGCCTCTGCCCACTAGATGCCAGTAGCATCATGCCCCCTCATTTGGGACAACCCAAAATGCCTCCACCATTGCCAAACCCCCCCCCCCACCGCAGGGCAGAATCAGCCCTGGTGGAACCCGCTGCTCTTGGGCACCAGATGAAAACCATGGTTTGTGTATTTACTACCGGCACTTTGCCTCACCTCTCTCCCTTTGGGCTTAAGTCCCAGGGTGCTTGGCTTCCCAAGTGTCTCGGGTATGGCTGTCTTTTCCGGAGCCATTCTCCCTACCTTACCCATCTGGCCAGAGGAGGTCTAGAGCTACTCAGGCTCAGCGATGGTTTTATAAAGCTCCGAGTGCTAGGAAGTGTGGCGGTGGAGGAGGCCCTTGGACAGGGAAAGTGAAAGCTCAGAGCATTTAAAAGTCACGAGCCTGAGGTCATGCCTGGGTCCAGAAAGAAGCCTGAGCTCTACATCGCTGGGAGCAAAGCCCACAGGAGAGATGAGGACTTGCTTGAGTACAGACCCCTGGAAAGGTACCCTGCTCAGCCCCTGGAGGTCAGTGAAAGTAGTGCACAACTCTAGCCATCAGACTACCCTCCCGCTTGGGGGCTCCAGAGAAACAGGAGTTTAGGTGTCCCCAGCTAAACCCCAACCCAGGCCAACCCCCCTCCCCTGTTCCTGGGGTCACCTGTAGCTGTCCTGGTGGGGGTGGGGGGACCCAGTTCCAGCAGCCCTTCTCCCCTCAGGGCCAGGGAGCTTGCCTCTTTCCCTGGCCCTCCAGGAGCCCTGAACAGCCCCCTTCTGGGAGCAGAGCCAAAAAGATGGAAGAAGGATGTTTATAAGCTGCTAAAAGGGAAAAGGAAAAAAGTGGGAGGCGAGGCAGAGAGGCCTAGGCTTCCAGGTAGTGTGGACTGGGGCCTCAGCGGGGAGGGAGTGATGCCACCTTCCCCAGGGATCATGACATGGGGCTAATCGGCTAACTGGTGAGGTGGCGCCCCCTGCCCTGCCTCACTGGGCCACAACAGGGCCTAACAGTGTGCACACGCAGGGGTCTCTCACCCCACAGTGGCCTGCCAAATGATGGTTTCTTGACACTCTTATCCTGACGCACAGGACTCTGAGACACTACTGGTTTTAGCTTGTCCCCCTGCTCAGCCTGGGAAGGGCAGAACTAGGGAAAGGGGCAGGGCCCTGGGGATCCCTGGCTGGGGGTGTGGTGACAGGAGCCCGGCTTGGTGGGAGCGAAAGCCAAGTCCCCAGCTCCTAGGGCTCGGCACAAAGCTAATGGGAGGCTGGCAGTGGCAAACTGTTGTTTACTTTTAATTAAGTAAACAATGTCAGCTTTCCACCTCCTCCCCTGCCATCCCAGCCAGTAATTTGGGGGATGACAATGGGGTTGTTTCCTTCCTCATGCCTCTTCTCTCCCTCCAAGCACTCCTGCTCGTCCTGCCCTGCTCCGCACAGCACAACCACTGCAGCTTGCTAGTGCCGGGTGAGGCCCCACGGGATGGGGGTAGGGTGTAAGAAGGTCCAGGCTGACCCGCTGCCTGCTGGGCCCAGTGGGCGGCAGGTTCTACCTCATGGGGCATGTTTCCACCGTCAGGCTCTCTGGAGGGCGGCAAGAGGAGCCCTGTCCTTAGACTCTCTAAGCATGTAAGCTGTAGCCCATTCTCTCTCTGCCCCCTCCCCACACAGCCCTCCTCCCTAACCACCATCTCTAAAATCCAGAAAATGGGTGATCCAGAGTCTCTGATGGAAGCAGCAGCAGAGACCAAAATGAGGTGAGGAAGAGACTTTCCCAGAAATTGGATAGGTCTCCCTCACGAGTAACCACCAGGTGGAACCTTCTGGTCTACTCAGGCAGAGCAGGGTCAGGCCCCAGGTTGGTCAACCTCTGGGGCCAGATCTCACTTAGCCCACTGGCCGCCGGGCAGTGGGTACCAGCTTTTCTCGAAGCAAGGCCATGGCTTCACGGCCCTGGTTTCTGCTCTTCCCGTTGTGAAGTTCTTAACTTTCGAACAAGAGGCCTTGCGTTTGTTCTCATTCTGCACTGGGCCTTACAAATTCTATGGGTGGTTCTGCTGAAAGGCCTAAGTGAGTGAGGAAAGGGAAGGAAAAAGAAAGCTAAGCCAGCCTTGGCCTTTCACTGACTGGGTCCCCTGGCCTGGGGTGCAGGCACTGGGCTCCCCTGAGTGAACAGGCAGGCCAGAGGGGCCGAACCCTGCGTCTCTGGCGGAGGCTGGATTTCAAATGACTCCACTTGGGTAGACAGGCACAGAGCATTTATGTGGAAACAAAATGCTCCTCACATCCTTTCTCAGGAAGACTGTAAATGGGCCCACCTCTTCAAGGGCGCTCCGCAGATGCAATGGCAGAACTGAGCAGGAAGCAGAGGATGGGAATCTCTTAGTCCCCTCTCCCGCCCCTGCCTCCTAAGGATCAAGCATTCAGGTCCTGAGCCAAGCCGGGCCTTGGAGCTCACTCTCGTCCCCTCCTCCCTGAGAGGCAGAAGACTCTCTCCGAGGTGTTGGGGGCTGGGGGGCTGAGTCGTGTGCAAGCCCTGCTCCTCCCCCTGCCCCGGACTGCTCCCCCACCTCCTTCCGAAGGGTGGGACTGCGGCGGTGGAGTTGGCTGGGGCTGGATGCAATTTCAGCCACAGAGCTGGGCTCCCTGGCTGGAAGCAATTTTCTCATTAGGACCCCAGGCCTGCCTGCACGTTGGTTCTCAGCCCTCACTCCCCTCCTGCGAAACCACACCCCACAGGCCTCCCCACAGACCACTCACACGCACAGAGAACCACCACACGTGTGCAAGTCAGAGGGACGATAGTGGGGTCAGCGCAGTAGGGGTGCAGGAGAGAGGTACTGGCACGAAGCCCCTGCAGGGGAGGCCCACGGAGAGGTCAGGGCTCCTCCCGAGGCTCCTAGCCACCCGCTGCCTGCCGCCTGGTTCAGGCTCCCACACACAGACAGCCGGCCCCTCCTCGCCTGCTTCAGGGAGTGAGGATCCCAGACCCTAGGACCGAGAGAGAGGAGGCTGGGGGTCCTCGAGCCTGAGGGCTGGCCTCACACAACACTCCCGACTGCTCAGCCATCTTGCCAGCCCATCCCCTTCTTTGCTCATCTGGCTGGGGGCAAGCAGATGGGCTGTTGGGAAGCAGACCCCCTCCCCCAGCCCCAAGGCTGCGCAGAGTAAAGGGTGGTCTTTACGAGAAGGAGGGGGGAACTGAGGCCCCGTGAGGGGCGGCTCCACGCTCTTGCTCCGCAGACACATGTGGTTGGACTTAAAAAGCTATTAGGGAGCGAGGCGCTGGCGGGAGTGTGGCCGGCCCTCGCACCAGAGGCGGGGAGGGGAGGGCAGATGCCGAGGTGGTGAGCTCAGCACCTCCCACTCCCTCCCCGGCAGGGCCCCCGGACTCCAGGAGAACTCAGGGGACCCTCACTCAGCAGGAGAGTAGGGGCGAGCCCTGGGGGTGGGGGCGGTGCGGGAGAGCAGGCAGGCTGCCGGGCCTGGGTCCGGGCAGAGATTCCAGGAAGTGCTGCTATCTGAGGGCTCGAGGCCTTGGAGGGCAACCTCCGGGGGCAGGGGGAAGGCAGGGGTTGTGCCAGGGCTTGCCTGGGGCCCAGGAGGGCACAGACAGGTTCTCGGCCTTACTTCAGCTTTCTTGGGGTGACAGCTGGCTGGAGGTCTCCTATGTGTTTGGCAGGGCTGGGGAGGGGCGATTATTAGGGGAGCAGGAGAGAGAGGGAAGGGAAAAGTGAGCCCCACCCATCACGAGGCCAGAAAGAACCGACGGAAAGTTCCCTAGAGCTGCCAGCTTGTAAAAAGCTTCTTTTCTTTCCAAATTATGAACATTTTTTAACGACGGGGGTTGGGGGGGGGAGAAAACTCAGAGCAGCAATCTAGGACTTCATTAGGACCGTGTGTGTGACCACGAGTGACTGGTGACTGAAGGTGACGGGTGTGTATTTGATCAGTTTCCAAAGAGTTCTACTCCAAAAGCCCAGCCAACACTACCTGGGGCTCCCAGCCCCACCCCGCTCCTCGGTCCCCTTATTTTCAGAGATCTAAATCCCCCTGCCCCACGCCTAACTCAAAGAGGGCTGCTGTTACAGGTGGTTGCCAGGACGGGCAAGGGGCACAGGGAGCGGAACCAGGCCTGGGATTGGTGAGTCACTTGTTAAAGACCCAGCTCCGTCCTTTAGAAGGAGAACTGCCTGGGGTGCTGGCGTTAGCACCCCCAGGAGTAGGCTTTAGGCTCCGGGTCTGCCGTAGGACTGTAGAGAAATGCCCCCACCTCAGGCTCTTGAGATCCTTGGAGCTCTTCAGCCACCCACTGAGGTCACTGACAGCCCCCCAGCCCCCCAGGGTGCAGTGCAGAAGTGGGGAGCTCAAGTTACACAGTGCCTCCGCTGTGTGGCAGGCAGGACCTGGGTGTTTCGGAGACATTTAATCTGCCTGACAGCCCCATGGGGTGGCTGTTCTTTTCCCCAGTTTTAAAGATGAGAGTATCAAGGTTCAGTGGAACCAAACCGAGATCAGCCAGAGCCTGGATGGATGGAATCTCCACAGGCCTGGTGGCAGAGTTCCCAGGGCTCTTCCTTCTCGGCCCAGATCTGTTGATGGGAGGCATGGGAGCTGTGAGGGGACCCCAGGCAGGGCAGAAGACAGGAGACTGCTCTGAGCCCCCGAGGAGTTGGGCTGGTGGGGGAGGAGCTGACCACGGAGCTGGTGCCGGGATCTTGCTCAGGAAACACGCAAAGAATGCAGCTGGCATCAGGCCAGTGGGCCAGGACCACAAAGAGGCCTTTGTTTTAGGAGGTGTCCAGGGAGTGGATGGACAGAACAGCAGAGGTGGGGGCAGCACCCCCTTGGGGGTTTGACTGGGGAAGGGCAGCCATGCCTGCACTGTCCCCACACACCGCCCCCTCCTGTCTTCCCCTACTCCTGGCCCCAGCAGTGGTGGGATCTCATATCAGGCCCCAGACTCCAGGGGAGGGAGCCCCTGGGGCCAGGTTCCCCCATTCTCAGCTCCCACTTCCCTTGGCTTGGGGAGTGCTCTATGCTGTATCCCAAATCCACCCTTCTGAACCCCAGAAGTCACTTCCCTTGTAATTTGATGCTGCAGTTCTCCTCTGACTCTGCCTCACAAACGCTGGCTGCAGGGTTTCTGAGTGAGGATGAGGGGGTTGGGGATGGTGAAGGGGCTCCCTGACCTCCAGGTGGGCTGTATGAAGTACCAGAGTCACCCCACTCCCCTAGCTGTCCCTCTTTTCCACCACGGGAGAGTGGGGAAAGGCCTTGGAACATGTTCCCTCCTCCTTCCCCCTCTGCAGTTGCAGGGTTTCTCCAGCCCCTTCTTGGCATCTGGAAAAGTTTGGGAAACTTAAAAAAATTTTTTTGAAGAGTTTGTCTATTGCTCCCCAGCCTTGGGGAGGCACAGCCAAGAAGAAGGGAAGGGGGAGTAGGGGACGAGTAGAAACTCAGAAGAGAAGCAGAGCAAGCAGGGAAGGCGGGGAGACCCAGAGGTGCCCCACCAGCCAGGCTGACCCCTGGCCAGCCTGACCCCTTGGCCTACCAGCCTCTCCACAGCCAGAAAGATGGATCCCCGCAAAGCGCTCTCAAGCCCACCCAAGCACACCAAGCCTGTGATGGCCGCTCGCTGCTGGAGTCCCACCCAGTGCACTGCTCAGCATCTTCCTCGGGCCACCCCCTGCCAGACACATGTGCACCCAGTTGGAGGGGCAACCTGTGACTGTGACCCCCAGGAAAGGAGAGGATGTCTTAAGATGGGCAGCTCCGAAGGCGGACTGAAGAGAAGGCAGGTGGCCTCCAGGCCTGTGGGGTTTCTATCTAGGTTTTCAACTCCCTGTGAGCAGGACGAGGGCAACATGGGAACTCACAGACCCCCACGGGCTAGGCAGAACAGGAACGGGGATCAATGTCCCTGTGCCCAGCATTCTCCCTCCTCTGGTAAGTGTGTGAACGGGGGTAGGGGCTGCCCCCAGCAGCACAGAGCAGCCAGGTAGGGCTGAGACGGCCTATGGTTCACTCAGAGGGTAGGGTTAAGGGCATGTTATAAGCAGAACTCTAGGTTCATCGCAAGAAAGGGAACACGTGTGTGACACATGACTGTTTCTCTAAGAGGACCCAGATCATCATGTCAGGAGGGTGCATGATACTTCTCTCACCCTGACATGGTCGCCATCAGAATCATGACCAGGGAAGGCAGGAAGCTCCCTTTCATGACCCCAGTGTTACACCATGGGTCCCTCCTGGCAGCCCCTGTGTTGTCACCAGGCCATCCTCAGGTGACCCACCCCGTGCTCTCAGAATGCAGTGATCATTCAGGGGGGTTCTTGCCCCACCAGGACAGCTCCCATTTGAACGCCCTTCCCGGGTGGCCAACAGTGTGCCTCCTCAGCCTCCAGGTGAGTGTTGGGGGGGTGCAGCCTGGAGGAGGGGTAGCAGCTGGGAACTAGCTGGAAATGCAGATGCCTTCTGGGGCAGGCCCAGGAATCTGTGTTGTAACAAGCCCTCCGGGGGAATCTGATGCAGGCTCTGGCGTGAGGATCACTGGCCAAGGGGGAGGATCCTGAGCGGGACTGCAAATGCGAGGAGGAGAGAAAGAGAGGGAAGGAGCGCAGTGGGGGAGGATGGGGCACAGAGGCAGTGCCACCTGGATGCAAGGGGGCATTTGGTCCTAAGTCCTACAGGCAAAGTGGAGAGCAAAGACAAGACAGAAGGGAGTGGTGGCAGAGGGGGTGGGGGGCAGTGGGCAGCAGGGGATCTGCTGAGGAAGAGCAGGAAAGGGGGAGCAGGAGGGCGGGCACAGTGGGCAGGGAGCAATGCTGCGGAAGCTCCTTCCCACCGCAGCCAGAGCTCCCAGGAGCCACCCCGCCCCCTCCAGGCACCTGCTAAGGCGGCAGCAGCGGGTTGTGTTTCTTTAACCCCTGGGGCCTGTTGACACAGATTAGTATCGCTGGTCAGGGGTCAATAGGGAAGGCTCTTGAGGTCAAGACCTGAACAACTGGAGTTGTAATGAGCCACGTGGGGAAGAGGCCCAGGGAGAGGAGAGGGCTGAGGAGGGAGGAGGAGGAGGAGGGCTGGGCTGTGCCTAGGAAGGCAGCGTCTCCAGGAGGGGGGCCACTGGGCTTCCAGCTTGCCTGGAGCCTACCTGCACTTGGGGCTTGGAGAAAATCAGGCTCACTGATTCAGGTACAGGAGCGATGCATTGCTGGCTGACCAGAGCTGGATCACCAGCCAGGGAAGGACAGGGATCCAGTGAGAGGGAAAGACAAGAGATGAAGTGTGGCCTCACCTGACCGCTGACTGCTGCGGACCCCCTCAGGTGCAGACAGCATTCTTCCCCCCTTCCCCATCTTCTGTACCCTGAGTGAGCGTGCCCCTGCTCCTCCCTGAGCCTGCGGTGGGTTGGCTGGGGTGGCGCTGCTCCCACCTGAGCTACCCGCCCATCCTGGGCCACCTGGCAGAGCCTGAGCATAGTGACTCATTTGGAGACCGAGCGAGGCTGGTGCGTGGGCCAGGCCGTGTCCCAAACACCTGGTGGGACCACTTCTGCCCCACCTTCTGCGACAGGATCTGGGATCCAAGATCCAAGGCACCCGCCCAAATCTGGGGCAGCTACTACCCTGCTCCTCTGCTCACCTGCTGCCCTGGCCTCAGGAAGGTCCCAGAGGTTCACAGGTGCTCGAGCCCAGCCTATGCTAATGGCCAACAACATTGGGCCCTGGAGGCCACCTCCAGAGAGGCTGGCCTGGATGGGAGGAGTGGACAACATGGGGCCGTGGAGGTGGAGGAGTGAATGGGAAGACACTGACACCCCAGGGTCCAGAGGGGATTGGAGACAAAATGTAAGTGTATGTTCATTTGTATGTCTGCAGGGGCACTGGGGTGGGTCACACACAGATCTGTGACATGCAGGAAAAGCAATACAGTGCCTTAAGGTTAATTTGACAAGTTTGTTACGCACCTATTACCTGCTAGATGCTCTCGAATACAGAACCAGAGAAGCTGCCCTGGGCAACTCCCCCTGCAATTGGAAACTGGGTGCATAATGGACAAAATACAGCCCCACCCTGACCCTGCAGAAGAAGAGATAAGCTCTGGGGGTGGGAAGTGATGTGGGAAAAGGCTGCACGAAGGGGGGTGACAGCTGAGTTGGGGTGTGAAAGATAGAGGCACTTGGACAAAGGGGAAAAGAGAAAGGCAGACTGAGAGAAACTTGAGCAGAAGCCCAGGGAGGAGGAATAGCACAGCAAAACAGCAGGGCCTGCAGACAGCTCCATTTGCTGCAACCCACAATGCCTGGGAAGTGATGGGAAACGATGCTGGAATGGTCAGTAAAGGCCTGTCAGAGATCCTGTGTGCCCGCCCAAGAAGATGGCGCCCCTGGGAGACAGTGTGACCAGATACCAATTTGAAGGTGGTTACAAAACTCCAGGAGACAGCAATTCCCCTACTAGGTGTATACTCAAGAGAATCAGAAACATATGTCCACATAAATACTTGTATACAAATGCACATAGCACCACTATTCATAATCACCAAAAAGTGGAATTAATCTACGTGTCCGTCAGCAGGAGAATGGATAATCAAACTGTGGTATAGCCATATACGATGGAATATTATTTAGCTATAAAAAGGAATGAAGTTCTGACACAGGTTACATTGTGGATGAGCCTTGAAAACCTTATGCTCAGTGACAGAAGTCAATCACAAAAGGCCATATAGTGTATGATTCCACTGATACGAAATGTCCAGAACAGGCAAATTCATAGAGACAGAAATCAAACTAGTAGTTTCCAGAAGCTGGTAGGAAGGAGGAATTGGGACAAATTGTTAATAGGTATGGGAGTCTTTTGTTGGGGCAGAGCGTGATGGAACGGTTCAGGAATTAGATAGTGGTGATAGTTGCACACCATTATGAATGCGGCAAATGCCACTGACTGGTACACTTTAAAATAGTGAATTTTATTATGTGAATTATAACCCAACAAAAAACAAGTCCAAAAGAGAGGAGAAGAAGCTGAATTCGGAAAATGACAGTGGTAAAGAGGCAGAGACACTCTGGAGCTGCCACAGGGCCACAATTGTGAGGGCTCATGAGCTTGGATAGCTGGTGACACCCCCAACCAAGACTAGGCAGGGAACAGAGAGAAAAAAGGGGAGCTGGGAGTGTGGTGAGGTCACTTATGGACACAGCGTGGGGTATCAACTGGATGTCGGCCTAGGAGCTGGAAAGAAGAGTTTGGAGAAATCAGATCTCAGATATGCCAGGGGTATCAGCAGTGAGGGACAGGTGTGCACAGAAGGAATGGGCGCCAAGCTGCCACTCCCTAGTGCAAAGCCTACAGAAAGATTCTTCTGTGCATTGGGCTTCCAGGCATAACTCAAGGATTATAACAGCATCTAGTGTATCAGACTGTCGTGGACTTAAATGAGATGGGGCTCAGTGACGCTGACAAGTAGCATCACCGATTACAGGTGAGAGTGCAGGAGGAGAAGAGGAGAATGAGCAGACCCAGGAAAACCAACCTTTCCAGGGCAGGCAGAGCAAGAGGACCCAGGCGAGGTGCATGGAAATAAAGGGGCCAGGATGCCTCAGGGTAGAGAGAAGGGCCTCTCTTCTGTGGGCTGAGGGACCAACCAGACCACAGGCAATTGCATATGGAAAGCCAGGCCTGGGAGAGGAGGCCAAGTGGCAACTTATCAGGTCCTTGAACAAGTCACGTGGGATGTGTGGGAAGTAAGCCACTCATCCCCAGAGCCTCCTGATCCCATGCTTCCACCCTCCTCACCCTGAGCGACAGCCCTGCCCACGGTGCTGGGCCCTGGAGCTCAACACATGGCACCACTCAATGGTTTCTGGCACCAGGGAGGAATTTATTTCCTGGACGAAGCAGCCAAAATCGTTCTGCACCTTTGTTCACGAGCATGGTACAGTCGGAGCCGACATTTTCTAGCGGGGCTGGGGAAGAACAACTCAAAATGGATTCAGGGAGGGTGTCGGCTGAGGAACAGCTGAAATGCAGAGCATTCCGTGGTCTGGAAGGCTGATGGCTGGGAAAAGGATGTGGTCAAGTTTATAAAGTCAAGTAAACCAGGGTTTTTAGTGAGTTTGCTCTAAGTCAACTCCTGGGATAGGTAAGCCACCTGAAGCTTAAAAAGGGACTGATCTAATAAGGCAACAAGAATTTTTACTTTTAAAAAAAAAAAAGTAGAACAGGAGTGGCCTTGCAGACTGTACTACCTAAGAGACAGCCTCATGTCCAGGGAACAACGGGCTCCCATTCATGGGTGGCAGAATGACATTGTTCCCAAGAATCTAAAGTGATCAGTTGATGCTGAGAATAGTTCCCTCCAGGACCCACCTCTCAGGGCCTAAGAGTCCTGGATACCTGAACTTCAAGGTCAGGTTCCAGACCTATGGCCTTAGAAAGGAGGATGGGCCCCCATCCCATCCCAGCTCTCTGAACAGTTGGCCCAGGGCCACTGTGGCAGGCAGTGGCTTTTTCTGAGGGCCCTCTCCTGATAAGGGCCTGTGATTTGGACCAAGACCATATCCCAGAAGGAAGAGAGCCATCCCAGGGCCCCCGGAAGCCATCCCTCTCCTCTCTCCTCCCTTCTTCCTCTCCTTCTCTTCCCTTTCTCTCTGCTCCTGACACTCACACGTGGAGATGTGCACAGACACAAAAAGGCACTCTGGTGCACAGGGATCCGTGTAGAGTCATCGCCTCACAGCCTATTTACAGACATTTTACGAAACAAAACATCAACCCCCAATGTTTGACAGGAAGCCCCTCCCCTCTTGTCAGAAGCGATCCCTCCTAAAGGGGGTTCCCAGCGATGAGCAGCAAAAACCCCAGGAAGGCGAGAGGGAAAAAAGGAACACACAGGGCGGGAGAAGGTAAAATTACAAGGTTGGAGCTGTCAAGGCAAAAAACGGGGGAAAAAGGCTAAGCGACTCCACCATTAGGGACTCGGTGTGAAACACGGAACTCACAACAGCCGAAAATCTCTGTGCTTTGTCTGCGGAAAACAGAGACACAGCAGCCTAAGGGCTGGGAGGGCAACAGGAGCAACACCACACAGCCTGCTCGCAAGCAGTGCACATACCCTAAGATACAGGACCCGCAAGCCACTCCCCACTGTGCCTCCTATTCGAGCATCCTGTCCTCTCTCCCAAGGGGCACCTTGGAAGGGGCCCAAGTTGGAAACAAAAGTGGGAAAGGGGCAGTACTGCCCTTTCTGTGGACAGGAATAAATGGTGGAGAAGCCTATCCAGAAAAGAACAAACTCCACTTTACTGATGAGGGGCCTCTGTCCTGCTCTGCTCCATGCCTCAGAGGGGAAGCTGGGCCAGATGTCCTTTCTGGAGAAGCCAGGATGTGGCCAGTGTCCTTGCAGGATGGGAACCAGAGGGTTCAAGCCTTTCCCATCCTTGCACACCTTCCTCTCGCCTCCTCCCACTCAGAGAGGCCTATGAGGCTCAAACTGAGGGAGAGGGTCTGAGCCCTTCACTCCCAGGTGCCTTGGTGGGCAATGAGGACATGAAAGGGGGGAGCAAGGGCAAGTGTCCCGATCCAAGTCCAGCTCTTGCTGCTGGAAGAGGAAAAGGCCTGCCAGAAAAGGGAGGGGAATGGACACGAGGGCCCATGGCCTCCAGTCCTCTGACACCCACCACGGGGTAAACACACTGGGGTTGTCAGCCTGGGATTCGCCCTCTCCTACCTCCCCAGGGACAGACCTGCTAAGCACCCTGGGCTGAGGTCTCCAGATGCAGCACCAGGCAGTCCTTGGGTCCCTCCTTTGTCCTGACTTGCCCGTTGCCATCACTTTCCGCTGTGGTGGTCAGGGTTTCCCGGCTGTGACACCCCTGACATTGGGGCAGGATCATTCTCTGCTGCGGGACCTTCCCATTCATTGTAAGACAGTTGGCAGCATTCCTGGCCCTAACCCACTAAACGTCAGTAGTGACCACCCCCCACCCCCATGCAGTGTCAACCAAATAGGTCTGCAGACATCGCAGAAGTGCCCCCACTGAGAAGCCCCATGCTTTACGATCGTCCGCGTTCTGTCCTGCCAGGATCATGTCACATACAGCTTTGGACCCATGCCAGCACAGACCAGGTACTTAGGTGTCTGCACCAATCAACAGGAGCTGGTGGCTGTACAGCCCCCTAAGAAGAGAGCTATCATCCCACCCTAACTGCCACCACGTCTCCTGCATTCTGTGCCTGCAAAGGCCCATCCCTTTAGCATGGGGCCCGTGAGGACAGGGTGCCTGAGGGCCTCCTCTGCCCTCCCTGTCCTCAGCCCTGATGACCTCTTTATGTCATGCCAGAGCCTTAGTGGGACCCCAGCCCACCTGCCCATCCCCTCAGGAAGGGCTGTTATCCCTGCACCATATCAAAATATGGGGCTTTTAATAGCAGCTTCTTGTGGGGCTGGTCTCCCCCCACCCTTCGCCTCTCACTCAGCTCTGCTCCTGCTGGTGGAGACGCAGCGCCCTGTAATTACAGCAATTGTAATCTCTTTTACTAACAGGTAGATTAATAGTGAGGCAGGTTCACAAAGAGCCCCAGATAGGAGCTGCTTAGCTGCTGAGAGGGCTGGAAAGGCATGATACTTCGCAGCAAGTAAGCACACCACTGACTCAGATGCTCACTCCAGGCCCAAGGGGCTCAGAGCCTGGAGTCTGGGCTGGCCACGCCCCTGGGTGACCTGGGTACTCACTGGGTGACTGGGGGCAGGTAACTGCACTCTCCCTAGGCTTCTGTGTCCTCGTGGGAGCAATGCGAGTTTGAACTTCATGACCCTCAGAGTTTACTCGTACGTCCCTGGGGTGTGACTCGCACTGACATTTACACACACACCCCAACCCACACTAGTACACAGATACCCACCTCCTGACACTCGGCTACACATGCACAGACACTCACAGGGTAACACATGCTGAACACCCCCAGAGTTAAAAACGAACCAAGCTCCATAAACACAGGAGTCCCTGCCACGATGGTGTGACCACGGGCCCTCTAGGCACTGGACGCCTGGCACTGCCACTGCAACAAGAGGGAGAAAGGCTTCTACTGCCTCTCCCTGTCCTGCACGACCCCTCCGCTGCTGCACCTCACAGGCTTCCCGCTGGGCCTCAGGGGTCATTTGGAAGTTCCTACTACACAGGGCCCGAGGATAGTTAAGTTCTGGGCAAGATGGAGCATCAAGTAGAAGGGGCCCAAGACACTGCAGCCTTGATGTAGAAGGGTTCGAAGTGAATGAATACACATGTGTACATGCAGACGCAAAGGCATGTGACTAGAGCCAGTGGGAACTGAGCCCGACAAGAGCATGCTCACATACCTATGCCTAGGGACTTTAGGGAAGGAGATGGCCCTGGCCCTGACCCTGGCCCTGGGGCAGGACGCAAGGAGCTGTGTGTCCCAGATATGTGATGATACCCCTGGGGGATGCCATCTTTGGGGCACAGGGTGTGAAAGTGTGTGTGTGTGTGTGTGTGTGTGTGTGTGTGTGTGAGTGAAGGCAGAGTCCACAGCTTGGAAGGAAGAGCTCGCCCTCCCTTAGCCTCCCCTCCACTCATAGGAGGACACGCACTTCACCAGACAAGCCCAGGGTCCTGGTGGCAGACAGTGGGGCTGGCCTCAGGGATGGGGAACAGCTGCTTCCTCAGGAACTCTTGGGGCACTTGCTGGTGGCCACCATGGGCGGCGGCGCTGGGGGGCTGCTGCCATTAAGATGCCATGGCCAGCACCTGCTCACTGCCAGGCAGTCCCCAGGCTACCCTGCCAGCTCCTGGCCCAAGAGAACCGACACTGCCATGCCTGAGGCCCTCAGAAACCTTCTACTTCTAGCAGTGCTAACAGAGAGAGGCCTGGGAGAGGGGACCTCAGACTCACAAAAAAATACAGGTTGGAGGATGTGAGTGTGTGGGGTGATGTCCAAGATTAGCTCTTTCATTGGACGATAGCACGCATCCATCAGGGGACATGTGAGCTGATGCAGTGGACGCACACCTATGACAGGGATGGGATGTGGGTTCATAAAAAGCACATCCTCATGTGATATGGACATGACACGTGCGTGATGGGTGCAAATGATGGTAGTGTCTTTCTGAGGCGCTGGGTAGCACAAACAGGGTACAGCTGGGGATGTGGTGAGATGGACCCTCACGTGCCATCTGTGGGCATGAAATTTCCAGACAGCAATTTAACAACATATGTGACAAGTCTTTGTAAGAGTCTATACCCTATGCCTGATAATTCAACTGTTAGGAAGCCTTGTCTGAAGTTCATAAACAGAGCTACAAAGCTTAATGCACCCGGATGTCCATACCAGCAGAATTTACAACTTAGAGGCCTGCACACATGAGGGATTACATCAACTCTGGAACACTGAAGTGTCATGAGCTGTTCAAAAAGCATGTTTGTATTTTTTAAAAATAATCATATATTACATTTATAATAAAAGGTAATTTCTTATTTCCCAAATGAAAAGAGGATAGAAGTCACTAGAAATGTTGAGAATTAGGGACAATGCAGCTAATAATAAGATGCTAAACCACCACAAAGTATTTTTTGAAAAATTGTGACATGGTAGAATGCACAAATTTTTTATAAGTAGCACCCTAAAGTATTTCTATCATAAACTCCAATTTTTAAAAAATAAAATATGTGCATGAATAGGTATAAAAAATGCAACAAAAGGCTATTAGTGGTTAAGTGGTAGAATTTTGATCATTTTCATTTATCTAGACTTTGTGCTTATTTGGTATTTTTATGATGGAATGGGCACTAGTCTTATAACCAGAAAAATGCCTTTCTTAAAACAGTAGATGGATGAGAGTCCGTACGTACGTGATTCTCTCCCCAAATCGTAGCAGAGCATAATGAGGTGATGGCAAACCACAGCCCTGCGGGTCCAGCCACATTCGTGTTCGCTTGAGCCAGGCAGGCCTCCGCCTCAGGAACTTTCATGCTCAGGTGGACTCCAGGTCAAAGGACACAGAGCAGGAAAGAGGGCAACACCCCCAAACCCCTGTCACACTGCAACACTCCTGCACACCACACTCCTAAGACTACTGGGGCACCAGGCCACCCCTCCACTGACAAGTAGAACTTTGGAAGGGAAAGCAGATCTTCAAGAAAGTCAAGGACAGGCACAGGGGGCCAGAGGAAAGAGGTTCAGGACCAGGGAGGAGGTGCCTGACTGGAGATTCTTAAGGTGGAGGGAGGAGAGCTGGGAATTCACTCCAAAACTAATGGAACCGACTCTAAAGTCTGAGGCAAGTGAAAGGGCAGCAGCGGCAGAATCGACCATAGAATCGGCTCAGAGAAGTGGCTGTGCGTGTGCGAGTATATGAGAAACGCACTGTTCGTGTTCCTTTAATAATTCATTGCTAAGAACCAAATCTAGCCACCAGAGCTGGGAGCATATACACCAGCTGGGGAACGGCAGCCATCTTCAGCCCAGGAGGCCTGGGCCACAGGGGTCCCCAGGAGAGAGAGGGAAGGAAGAGCCAGCCACGTGTCTGCATCCGCAGCCACATGAGGAGCCTGCAGGCCAGGGCTTCTGGGGAAAGGGGAGGGGATGAGGGGGAACCCCTAAGCAAAAGGCAAACAATCTCCATGCCCCGGGGCTGCTCCCTGCCAACCTGTGCTACAGGGCATCTGATAGGCTAGCAGGGTGGGGAGGATCTGGCATGGGAGGAGTTCCCTTCACGGGTGGGCTGGGGGCTGGCGGAGGTGGGGGTTTGGGGGGTCACGTATGTTTTGCCCCTTCTGTCTATTAGGACTAGCCAAGGAGACAGAGGGAAGGCCTGGGCGAAGGTGGGACCGGCTAAGCTGGAGCCTATGACCCGCCCAGCAGCGGCCCGTCTAACAAGGGGACCAGGGAGAGGGCTGCTCTTTCCCCATTCTCCTGACACCTCATTCCCATTCTCAAAAAGGGGAAAAAAGAAATTTGAGAAACCAAGTCCCTTTCAATCAATTAACCTACGGCTTCCCACTTGCCTGCCACATTCCTTCCAGCCTTCCAGAAGCTTCCATCACTCATCTGTCCGTACTCTCTCCTCATGATGCCCACTCAGAAGGCACACCAGCCACTCTTCCCCGCTCCAGCCCTTTCGTTTAGCAGCCCCATTTCTGATTTTTATGCCATTTCATGCCTTTGCATCATCTCAAGGATGTGATGGGCCTTCGGCTGCTTCCCATCTGAAGGTAATTCAATATTCAAAATGGGTTTATGGGGTTGTATAAAACTATACACTGGGCGAGAGCCAGATGCCAAGGCAGATAAAACATAGTCCCAGTTCCAAGATTCCAGCCTAGCAAAAGAAACCTACAAAATTAAGTGCAAAGTGTCATAGGGGAGCAAAATTACCCGGCCCTCAGCCAAGCCTGGGTCCAGCTTGCATTCAAAGGGGGCCTTGCCCAGCTGACTGCTCACTTCTACTGAAGACTCTGCAGAGGTGCCCGTCTCATGACAAGATGCATAAAGGCAGGACCTGGCACCGTGGGAATTCCCCGCCTCTCCCAGGGAGGGTGCACTGAGGAAGCCAACACATGCCTTCAACCACCATCCATAAACCAGGGAGTAGGGCTCTGGCTCACCAGGGGCGTCCCTGCAGCCAGAGTGCTTTGTTGGAGAGGAACACAATTCAAGAGGCCTTGCCAAGCCAGGCTGGCATTTGAGTAATTATATTAATGAATCTCTGAGTTTCAAAATCTAATATTAGACGGTGGCTTCAGGACCATCATCCTCCGTTACTGTCCCACGTCCCAGGAACACTCCTGGGTAGCAGCACGGCTAGAACCAACCGTGTGTGTGTGTGTGTGTGTGTGTGTGTGTGTGTGTGTGTGTGTGTGTGTGTGTGTGTGTGTGTGTGTGTGTGTGTGTGTGTGTGTGTGTGTGTGTGTGTGTGTGTATGTGTGTGTTGTTTAATTTTTTTAAAAATGCATGTATTTGAAACTATGCCCAGAGATCTGTATTCTGGGCCCACTTTATAAACCACAATACCATGAATAAGTGAGAGAAATCTGGCCTATCCTTGGGGCAGGGGCCTCTCATTTGGCCATATCTCTCGGGTTGGCAATACCCTGAGGATTACTATTCCATGCAGCAATGGCCTTTGTGTTTGAAGCCAGCACTGTTCCCCACAGAGTTCCCCTTGGCACAGCAGGCAGGACTTGCCTGCAAACCCATGGGCCCTGCTTTCCCACCCGTGCTCATTAGCTGTCTCAATCCTAAGTCCAAACTCAAAAGTTGGGCTCGACACACACAAGAGGCAGCTGATCCTCTTGCTCTGGCTAACTCCCTGGTGCAGACCAGACCACTGCACCACCATCCTGGCCATCATCTGTGGGCCCTGTCCCAGGCCAGCAGTAACGATGACCCAGTTGGCCACACTATGCATGGTGTCGGGGCCAGAGGGGACCAAGTAAACTGCAGCCAGGTAGTAAACGAAACAGGCACTAAACAAAGGTGAGAAAGAAAGAGTTTGCTATACTCTTGTGATTATATTTCACGTATGCCGTGCAAAATGTAATCTGCTATAAATGATATCAGGTAGATAGAATCCAGATTTCTGCAAACTCCACATGCCAGAATAGAATTCAGCTCCCTCATCTGTTCCATTTGTGAAGTCTCATTGGGTGGCAGAGACTGGCCCTGGTTGCTGAGTCTGGGAAATGGGCTTTTGTGGAAACAAATTCTCATCCTGGGACTGGTACACTCAGGGGGCGCCATGACCCAGAGGCTGCCGTGGCCTGCTCAGGTCTATGTGGGAAGAGCTGGCCTGAAAGACGGGGGGTGGGGGGCGGGGAGCAAGCACGTCTTGCCTCTCGGAAACTCTTTGGTAGGCAATAAGGGATCGCTCTTTCATGATTCTTTCATTACTATTAGTTTTTTAGTAACAGGCAAAGGATCCACTCAGTGCCACACTGCCAGGTGGGGCTCACTCTCAGCACCGTCTTAACTGCAAAGGGACTCTGAGCTTTGAGAGGGCAAAAGACCCTCTCAGAAGCCCCGGGATTCCCTAAAAAAGGTCTCCCAGCCCCAGAACCCTACTCACAACCAATCAAAACATGGAAAATAGAGCTGCAACAAATTCAGAGGGGAGGCCCGGCAGGGGTTGGGGGCCTCCGCTAGCAGAGGCAAGGGATGGCCGTCGTAAGGAGAGACACACAGGTTCTGCTCACCCACCTCCAAGGCAGGGCTTCTCAGTCTCACCACTACAGACAATCCATGACTTTTGATGGTCTGACTCACAATTTTTGACTTTACGTGGTGCAAAGCAACACGCGTTCACTAGAAACCATACTTCAAATTTTAAATTATAATCTTTTCCTGGGCTAGCGATATGCAGTACGATACTCTGATACTCCCTTGTGATTCTGGGCAGCAGCAGCGATCCACAGCTCCCAGTCAGACAGGCAATCAGGAGGGTAAACAGCCGATGCACTTATAACCATTCTGCACCCATACAGTCACTCTGTTTTTCACTTTCAGTACAATATTCCGTAAATTACGTGAGCTATTCAGCACTTTATTATAAAATAGGCTTTGTTAGATGGTTTTGCCCAACCGTAGGCTAATGGAAGTGTTCTGAGGACGTTTAAGGTAGGCTAGGCTGAGCTATGATGTGGGTTAGTATATTAAATGCATTTCTGACTTAACAGTGTTTTCAATTTATGACGGGTTTATCGGGATGTAACCCCACTGTAGGTTGAGGAAGATCTATAGTGACATTAGGGGCCAGGTGATTCCTTCTTGAGAGAATGTCCTGTGCACTGGCCTTGACTCACTAGATGCCAACAGCACCCTCCCCTGGTTGTGACAACCAAAAGCGTCTATGGACATTGCCAAATGTTCCCTGAGAGGCAAAACTGCCCCTGGTTAAAAACTGCTGTTCTAGGATGACCAACCATCCTGGTTTTCAGGGGACAAAGGGCTTTCTTTGGGAAGAGGGACTTTCAGTGCTGAAACTAGGAGACTCTTGGGCAAACTGGGACAAGTAGGTCACCCACCCTCCCTCCCAACTAACTTTAATCCCTCTACCTACCATCAAAACACATTTCCGGGACTTCCCTGGTGGCGCAGAGGTTAAGAATCTGCCTGCCAATGCGGGGGACACGGGTTCGAGCCCTGGTCTGGGAAGATCCCACGTGCCATGGAGCAACTAAGCCCGTGTGCCACAACTACTGAGCCTGCGCTCTAGAGCCCGCGAGCCACAACTGCTGAGCCCGCGTGCCACAACTACTGAAGCCCGAGCACCTAGAGCCCGTGCTCTGCAACAAGAGAAGCCACCACAATGAGAAGCCCGCGCACCACAACGAAGAGTAGCCCCGCGCGCCGCAGCTAGAGAGAAAGCCCGTGCGCAGCAACGAAGAGCCAACGCAGCCAAAAATAAATAAATAAATTTATCTTTTAAAAGAAACAAAAAAACCCACACATTTCCTCGGGACTTCCCTGGCAGTCCAGTGGTTAAGACTCCGTGCTTCCAAAGCAGGGGGTGCAGGTTCGATCCCTGGTTAGGGACCTAAGATCCCACATGCCACGTGGCCAAAAAACAAAAAAACATTTCCTCCTCTACCCTCAGGGGTGTGAACAGTAGCTCTTCACCGCCCTATATGAAACTACCGCTCACACACCTAAAAAGATTACATCCTACCCTATAGCTTCTTCTGGGACCAAAATCTTATCCTTGTCTCCTCTTTCTTCCCGGGCAGTATCTCCCACAGCCATGACTTCCACGAGGCTCTCTGAGCCATGAGCCGAATTGCTCACATATTTCTTATATTACTAAGGCCAAAATTGACCTAAAACGTCTGCTAGGAGAAATGGCCCCACCCTGGGGAGGACATTACTGGGGTGCAGAGCTCCGGTGTGCACACATTCAACTCCCCTTCAGCAAGTGGCCCCAGAGCCAAGGAGAGATCACCTGGGAGATGGAAGGATGGGGAGACACCATTTGACTCCCCTTTTGTCCCTGACACTCGGCTGAGTCTCACATGACCTGCTGGACACAGGGACAGGACCTGAGACCCTCTAAAGACGACATGAAAGGAAATGGCATTTTCTGCCCTGGTACTGGTTGAACACCTGGGAGTCCTCTGCACAGGGGACCCCACTCGGTCAGCCCCAGGTTTGGCAAACCTCCCCCCCCCCCCCACCAAAGCTTTCTATCCATTTGCCTCCTCCCTTTAAAGGCCTCCTTTCATTTGGTCCCCCAGGGAGCCATCTCGTTACTACAGAAACAATGACGTCATGTGGCTGGGTGGGGCTGCGGGTCCCTCCTACCACTCCCTAACTAGGTATCGCGCGCCTGCCTACATCACGGCTCAGAAATTTATAGCCCAGCGCTGGGTATTTATAAGGTGGCTCTGGTGTGACCACAGATTCAGTGCAGGGCTGGTAACTATTTATAGCCAAAGGATATATACTTATTACATGCCCCCCCTCCGTCTTCTGGGCCACGTGTTATATAACTGCCATTATGCAATAACGCCCATTACATAATAATTATGCACTAATAGGGATATAATCTGCAGGCATAATAAGGACACACTCCCCAAGGGCTGCACTCGGTAGGCCTGCCTCCAGGGGTCTCCTGATGTCTCTGCACACTCCACCCAGTCGAGAAGAGTCACCAGGTGTCACCCTACTCCCACTGTCATCTGCAGCCTCCCCTAGACCATCAGACCCAGCTGCAAAGCTCTCTCCAGATTCCTTCCTCCTGTCTTGTCCCTGACCCTGGCCTGAAGAGAACACCTCTGCCTATCTTTAAGCCCGACACAAAGAACTGTGAAGGGATAAATCCTGGAAGGTTAAGGGACACTCTCCATTTCAAGAAAGGAAAAGAGCAGCAGCAGTCACCCCTGGAAGGAGCCTGCAGGGTCTAGAAAAGCCTCCAGGACGCCAGGCCAGTTGGCAGAGGGTTGGCCGCACACAGAGGAGCACCGTGGCCCTCCAGGAAAGAGCTGGAAGGAGGCAAGGACTGGGGCCAAGCCAGCACAGTCAAGCAGGCCACTTCTCAGTGGCTCCTCCTTCCCTCATCACCCTGTGGTAGCTGCGCCTTTGGTAGGGCCCTTTGTGTCGGGCTTAAAGATATGGCAGACAGAAGTGTTCTCTTTAGGCCAGGGGCAGGGACAAGACAGGAAGAAGCAATCTGGAGATTTGGTGGAGCCCTGACTTCTGCCATCGGAGTTACGCTGCCAGCAGGAATGCCCTAGAGCAGGATCCTGGCTGCTCAGACAGCAGCACATGCTCTGCTGGTCACCCTGCTCCCAGGAAGGACAAAGAGAAACTGTCACCTCAGGGGAAAAGAGTACAGGGACATGGGCTCTGCACCAGGGGTGATGGGGGACACAGGTGGAATGGGCAGGGGATAGGAAAACTTAAGACCACAATGGCACTCAATGGAGCCAGTTCAATTAGCCCAAACATATCATCTGCTCTTAAAATAGATATCTCTGTATTTAAAAGTTGTTTGATGAAAAGTTAATTGATGAAAAAACCAGAAGAACCTATATGGATCTGGGAAGTAAGTTTCTCTCTGGTGCAGGAGGCTGATTTGGGGAGCCTGTCTCTTACATTTCTCTATTGTTTGAATTTTTAATAAAGAGTGCGTTTTACCACCGTAATAAGGAAAATCAAATAACTTCCTTTAAAAAGAACAGTGCTGAGGCTCAGGAGACACTTCTGATCTCTGCTTCCCATGCTGCCGAAACAAATGTCTGCTGTTCTTTGGGGTCTGGGGTGGGCCTGATGCGGTCAATGGCTCACTACATAGGCCTGGGTCAGCCGAGTAGTAAATCCCCTGTTCCAGTCCCCAGAACAGCATCCCTGGCACACAGAGAGACCATCATGCAAGACATCAAGAGGGATGTTCAGTGCGAGACTCAGAGGGGGACTCACGATTCCCAAGGGGAGAGGAGCCCCCAGATGGTTTCAGCCCAGGGTCCTTCTGCCCAGAAAGGGGAAAATGGAACAGGACATGCAGGGGAACAGCCAGGGCTCTGAGGTTCTGTTGCCATGTGAGAAAAACGTAAATAAGTTCCTAAACTGGAAGAGAGGCAAGAGGTGAATCTGGGGTACATTCTGTCTGAATTGCTCTGTTTCTTACAGGCCAGAGGGTCTCAGCTGGGGCAGCTCTGTCCTCAGGGACACTTGGAAATGTATGGAAATATTTTGGTTGTCACACATGGGGCGGGGGGGTGGGGTGGGTTGCAACTAGTGGGTCAAGGCCAGAGATGTTGCTAACCACCCTATAATGCACAGGGCAGTCTCCATGACACAGAAGGATCTGGCCCAAAAGTCAATAGCGCCATGGTTGGGAAACCCTGCTCTATGGGACCTGATTCCAATGGTTAAGAGGTCAAGTCCCTATCTTCTTAGCCACGGAAACAGGAAAATCTCCAGCAGTAAGCTAGCCTCTCTCACAACCCAGCCACCCCTCAGCATATTGGAAGAGTTTTTATATACACAGCCCCAAAGTTTTCAAACTTTAAGAAAGGGGTAAGAATGAGAGTCTACGAGAATTCAGGAGCATAAAAGGCAATGAAGAGCAGATTACTGCAAAACTTCCAGCGATCATCTGGTTAATTAGGATAATTACATTCATTTTTATTTCAAACTGCAATTCCAAGCAGACTCCCAGGAAAAAGGCGTGACAGAGCAAGGATCAGGGATCCCAAGATCCAGCCGAGCCCGCCTGACCGCACACCTGGACTTCCTGCACACTCTACCTGCCCTCCCCACGTTCCAGGATGGGGTGCCAAGAAGCTGAGCTGGCCACAGCAGGGTGGGGGCATCCAGCCGAGCTTCCCCGGTCTACGCTAGCATGCTGCCTCTCAGGTCAGAGGCAGGGGGCTGGCCGGCGGGAAGGGAGACCAGTGTCAAGGACAGGCCAGGCTCCCGCCTGCTGTTTCCACCCCACATGCTCAGCAGCTGGGGGAGCCCTTGAGCTGAATCACAGGCTAGGCTCCAGCCACTCTGTCTCAGCTCCTAGAGAGCAAGGGAGACCACGGGGACCTGCTCGGCTTTCTCCTCTGAGACTCCACCAAGGCCAGCAATCCCCATGAAGTTCAAGGAATGGCAAGGCCCACGGAGGGAAGCCAAGGTGCTCAGTGACCTGAAACCTGGGGTCCTTCTGCAGGAAACTGATTGTGTGACCCAAGCGCCCTGACATCTCTGTACCGGGTTCCCTTCTCTGTACGGTGGGGATAATGATACCTGCCCTGCCTATATCACTCAACCATTGTGAGGAGGGAATCAGCTCAAGGCAAGCTGAAAAGGCTCAGCCAGCTGACAAAAACCAACTAATTCCTCACTGTCTTTCAAAGTGCAATTCAAGCAGGTCATCTTCCAGGAAGCCTCCCAGGTCCTCGAGTCTGGTTCACCAATTCCTCACTACACACAAACACCCCTGTGTGTGTCACCCTAGTGCACAGGCTCACAGCCGGGAATGTGGGTTTAAAACTAGAATCAGTGTGAGAATTTGGGTGGTTAACACACGAACAGGACTTAACACGGTGCCTCGGCCATATTGGGCCTTCAATGGAAAAATGGAATTAAAGCGAGGGATGGAGACCACGGGTGTGCCCTCTCCTCCACCGACCGGGAACAGAAAATTGTTTGGAATCTGGACAAAGGAGTGTCTCTTAAGTTACTGGATGTCCCCCAAATTTAAAACAAGTGAGGCACAGGGAACTCTACTCGATACTCTGTAATGAACTATATGGGAAAAAAATCTAAAAAAGAGTGGACATATGTCTATGCATAGCTGATTCACTTTGCTGTACACCTGAAACTAACACAACATTGTAAATCAACTATAATCCAATAAAAATGAAAAAAATAAAAAATAATGTCCCTGACCCTGGGGCAGTGGCATGCCGTGTCATCATTAAGACATCAAAAGTGAGGAGGGGAGCCGGAACACCCCCACCACCAACAGGCCACGGTGGCTGGTGGGGGGACAAGTCACTTGGGAGACAGGCCCACAAAGGGCAACCCCAAAATATTTTTTTAAATCCCCAAAGGGCCAGAAAATCAAATATTAGATATCCATACAGACAAAGTAAGGAACCCAGGTACCCAGGGCGGTAAGGCCCAGTCCAGCCAAACCCCCCTGCTGCAGCCCCTCCACCTGCTGGGACCCTTTTCTAATGCCAACACCTCTTCTGCTCAAACATGCTTAAAATGGCGACGGCGGCCTGCAGGGCCAGGCGTTTGTCGTACTGTTTGCCACGGTGCCCTCAGTGCCAAGAAAAACCTATCATGAGAAATGCCATCAGCTATATTTATCTATCTCTCAGCCCCCCAGCCTCCTCCTTCCGTCTGCCAACCAGGCCCTGCGGAGCCCCCCTCACCCAGTGGGCACACTTCCCTGTTGCTGACGCCCGTGACCACCTGCCCAAGCCTTGCTTTCCGGCGCTCTCTTCCCCAGCCCCTGCAGTCAGACCTCCACACAGGCGCAACGACCAACAGGCTGCACCCCTTCTTACTGGTATATCAGGGCGTGCCCACGTGTGCTTAAAGTTTGCACCCACACAGGCGTTGGTCGCCGTGTCTCTAGTCCCAAACCACAGGCACCGGTGGTCCTCCATCTCCTTTCAGCCTCAGCTCCCTGCTCCTCAGGCAGGACCGGCCTGCCCTCAAAGTCCTCCGTGAGCCATGGGCTGGGTCCTCTGGGAGCGGTACCTATGCTGCAGCCTCTCACAAGCCAGACATCACGGGGAGACAAGAGGCGCGGGGTGAGAGAGCAAGCCCTGGGAGGACAGGGTCTCCTCCCGGGCCTGTGTACCACTGCCGGCAGGACGCCCGGCTGCGGGGTAGACCTCTCACCCTTCCACTTCCCTGACTGAGAGTGGGGAGCCACAGCCTGTATTTCAAGGTGCTAAGAATTTCCAAGGAGTGTGCATGTTAAGAGGACCCCCACCCCCTTCCCCTCCAACCAACAGGGAAACGGCAGAATCTGGGATGATAAAGGGAAAACGGCAAAGTCAAGGTTCAGGACTGCTCAAATCCTACAGCTGTGACCAGGCCGTTGCTAGGGATGCGGCTAACAGGACAATGTCCTTTGGTGTCAGGCACTTCAGACCTTTCTCTACACAAGCAGCAGGGCTCCAACCTGACCCTTCTTACCCTCAGGCCTAGCACAGAACATCTGAAGGTGAATCAATGACTGTATCCTAATCCCCCAAACCTCCTCCTCTTGCTTCAGGAGGCAGTGCCCACACCCCATCCCAGCCTTCTCTCCCCAGAAGGCTACCTCCCGCCTCTGAGCCCCTAACTCAGAAAAGAGTTCCAGGGAGCCAACTCCTCTGAGAATGAAGCAACCCAAATAAAAATTTTAAAACCCAGAAGCTCTTTCTCTCCTGCCCCCTCCCCCTCTGCTGGCAAATGAAAACAAACAAGAAATCAAAGAGGCCTTTTGTGCGAGCACTGCGCTGACACTGCTGGGGCCTTTGAAAGGACTTCTGAATCGGACACTGAAGGATAAAATAACTGAAGCGTGGCAGCTCCTGAGACAGGGGGGTGGGGTGGGGGTGGGACCGACGGGGCAAAGAGAAAAAGGGGTGGGGAGGGAGACACCTTCTTCCCAGGGCAGAAAGGGAGATGTTTAGCTGTACCCTCTCTGCCCAGCTGCTGCAGGACGCAAGAACGGGGAGAGACCATGGCACAGCCTTCTACCCCCCTGGCCTACCCTTCCTCAGCACCCTGGGCCCCTGCAGCTCTAGAAGGTGGCTGAGATGGGCCCTGCCTCCTTCTTCACAGCCCACCTGGAGCTGCGCCTGATGAAGCTCTGCTGGGTCTTCCCTCGCCTCCTGCATGGATCACTGTTCGTTCACATCTATAGGACGGTGTCTTCTAGAATTTATCAGGAGGCCTTCACCCAAACCCTGCAGGCCACATGTAGGAGTCTCTGATTCTTAGAAGGGCCTTGCTCCCAGTAGGTTCACCAAATGCATACGTATTTCATGAATAAAGGAAATTCAACCATCCTCTGGCAGTGCCAAAAAGTAAACTGAATCCTCAGGAAGTCCTTCTGTACATCTGGACCCCAGCTCTCCTGCTACAGAGTGGCCCTGTTTCCTCTGGGTGGGCAGTGGAGCACAGCTGGTCACCATGCTTGGGCTCCTAGGTCCCCTCCAGCTTATTCATGGGCAGAACTCTGCCAGCTCAAAGCTCAGACAAAGGTGGTTCTTTTTTTCCTTGAGCTACAGCTTCCAACTCAACCATGAGAGTGAGCACTCCACCAAGATGCCCTGCACATCACAGCCAGTGCGGACCCCTGACTGGCTGGACAGACAAGCTACAGACAAAGGGGATGCGAGCAGATGGTCAAGGGAGTCCCAGAATGAGACCAGCCCAAGGAGTGGGTCTGAGTATTTCTGAGCTCCTCTTTTGGGTCATGCCCCCTCCAGAGCCAGCCTGAGCCGCATCACCCTTTTACACCACCCAGAACCAGGCACCCCACGTCACATTAACAGAGCAAATGTAGCCTGGACAGACCTCTCGGATATGTGACCTGGGCAGTCACACAGACCCTGTGCTTGGTTTAATGATCCAACTGTTGTCTCGCTGTAATTCCTCATCATTTTGAACTAGGAACTCCTCATTTTCGTTTTGCACTGGGCCCTGAAAATTATGTAGCTGGAAGGCCCAGCAAATCGTGTAGCTACCGTGGGATCGGATCAAACTTGGACTTTCCTTGTTCAATACAGAACGCTCCGGTTTAAGAGGGCCTCCAGAGGGTGATGACCAAAATGGCAAGTGCGCAAGGAGCTGTATCAAATGTGGGAGGCGTGAGAGCCTGGCAGCGTTTGGCCTGGAGAACGGACAGCTTCCTGGGAAGAGGGGTGGAAAGGAACCATGAGCCCTGTCTTCAGCACTTGAAACGCTGCTATGTTACAGAAAAGTTAACTGTCACTTAGTTCATCCCTTAAGGCAGAAATAGTACCAACAGGTAAAGGTGACAGGGAGACATCCTTGGGCTCACGGAATCATAACAATTGGAATTGCAGCAGCTGCCGTCCACTGCTTTTCTGCTGTGTGCCAGTATCTTCACATATTAGCCAGTTTAATCCCTTTAACCAACTTCTGAATTAGTTGAACAGAAGACTCTTACAATGACCAAAGTTCACCCTCGAACAACAGTGACATCTCTTCTGGGTTGCTCTGAAAGGCATCTAACCCTACATTGGTATATCTTGCTAATTTTAGGAATCTGGTAACTAGGCCCTGCAGTCTTCAACAGCCCTGGCACCAGATGGCGCTGCCTCAAAAACGCAGACCAGTGGCATTTCTGGGCCTAGAAAAAAGAGGCACGGGTGAAGTGGTACAGGGGCCTCAGGAGGAGTTAGGCCTCCGGAGATGGTGGCTGGTATGCCTGTGGCCACCCCCGTGCACTCACCCAGAGCCACCAGATGGGCCAGGCATCCAGCAAAGGCTTGGGGGACCTCACTGGCATCAGCCACATCCTGGCAGGACTGACGTGGCGAAGCAATGCCTTCCACTGCTGAGGAAGGACGCAGACGTGGAGCCCTCCCTTGGACCAGAAAACCAGTGCTCACCGCAAAGCCCCAAGTCCTGAAGCAGACAGCGAAAACCATGAAGCTCTTATGCTGAGAAGGGCAACCTTGCACTTGAAAAAGTTCACTTAGACAGATCCTGAGGTGCTAATCCATTTCCTGCGACAGGTGAAGGCCCAGCTATCCCCGGACCTGGAGGTGAGGAGGGAGGCGGAATCTCCTTTCAGAGCGGCACACTGAAGAACGCAGGGGAACACAGCCTGCAGAGTCCAAACAGGGAAACCCTACCGGATAAACCATCAGGTTCCTTCCACAACAACAACCCAGAAACTGCCAGGAAAGAAACCAAGATGAAAGAGGAGGAGGAGGACCACCTAGAGATTATAAGACTTCAAAGATGGAGCAACCCACTGCAATGCATGGACCCGAGTGGGATCCTGATCTAGACAAACAAAATTAGGAGATAATTAGGGAAATGTGAACACTGACCAGCTATTCGACCATACTAAAGAAATCGTTTTAGGTGTGACAGTGATATTGCGGTTACATTTTTCAAGAGTCCTTATCATTAGAGACATGTACAGAAATATTTACAAATGAAAAGCTATGATGCCTGGGTTTTCTCCTAGACAGCCCAGTGTAAAGCTGGGCAGCAGGGGGCTGTGGATGAATTGAGACTGGCCATAAGTCGGCCCTGGTGATGGGGGTTCCTTCTATGTGTAAATTTCTCTGGAATGAAAAAGCGGAGATAAAGAAAAGAATACCTGGACTTCATGGACCTCCACGGTGGGCCTGTTGGAGGGATCTGATGGGGAGAAGCTGACATTTCCATCCAGTAGAGCATCTTATTACTTTCAGATTGTTTTTCTTTCCTAGGACCGAGGCCTAGGTTAAGGAAGGTCTGAAGATGCCAGTTTACCTTCAGACTCCCGCAGAAGCACTGGAGATAGTCTAGTTGTGCTTCCAGGCCAGTTCAGCCATCCTTCCTCACACAAGCATCCTTCCTCCTGGCCCCAGGCTCCCCTCTGTCTCCAGCCACTGCCCTGGGACACCCCCTTTGGATGGAAGGACATCGGCAGGAATGTACTACCTTCTCCCCGTGGCAGTGCTCTCTGACCCTGCTCTGCCTCAACATCCCCTCCTAAATGGAACAGACACACAGCGACATTCCTTCCCAGCAAGAAGGCCACCCTCGTGAAGGGTGCAAAACACTCTGGGTGGCCTTTTAGGGCCGCGTATTCTGGGAGTGGAGCTCCTGACGTCACACACACACACACACACACACACACACACACGTCCTTTAGTCCCTCTCAACCATGCCACCTCCTAAAGCTTCATGTGGGACAAAAAAAAAGCATCCACAAGGGCCATGGATGACAGATGACAATGGTGCCTGGAGGCGAAGCCATGCCCCCATGCTTACCATCATGTCAAGTTTGCTTGTCATCAAACCTGGCACCACCAGCTCAGCCCAGATCAGGTTCTTCAGCCCAGTTTGAAAGGAAGGAAAGCATTTCTTTTAGAATTCAACCTACCTCTTGTCTGAGCCCTTGCCAGCCCAGCTCCCAACCCCAGTTTATACTGGAAGGAAGGAACAAGTGGCACCCTACTGAGTATGTCTTTGCGTGGACATGGAGAAGGAACGTCGTGCTATTGGACTGACACTGTTTGGAGGCTCAGCCAGAAGAAGACATTTTCTAGCAAACTGGAGTGGCTTAGAGAGAAAGCCATGCCCACTCCACGCCATCTCGAGGCCACTTACCCAAGGGCCACTGGTAGCCCATGCCTCACCAACTCACCCCCACTCCTTCAGTAAGGCACCCTTGAATTAAAGCAATTTCAGCAACAAAAATCCTACCTTCCCTGAAACTATCTGGAGTCCAGGGACTTGAATTATAGACAAATTATAAGAAAACATCCTCAGTTCTCCACTCAGCTTTTGTCAAGGAACTCGGCCTCAGCTGGGACAGAGGTGGCCATGGCTGCATGCAATGCGGCATGAATTTACTCATATTCCTGGGCAAATCATCTCATTATGGCTAGGGGGCAAGTGGGGGCGCCTCCCTTCCCCTGACACCTGCCTGGTCAGTCCAGGACCCAGGTGGCTGGTCAGGAAATGGTCTCCATCACACATACTTCATCCTACCTCAGCCCCATGCTGGCAGCAATCAAAACTTTGGCCTAAAATAAGAGAAGCCAGGGAAACAGCTCAGCTACAGGGATCCAGCTACAGAGCAAGGTAGGAGGAAGCCGGCTCAAAAGGAAGATGAGTATTAATTTCATCTTAGAGGCCCTAGTTCCAAAATCGGAAGGTGCGGAATCCCCTCTCGGAGGAGCTGACAGACACAAGCTCAAGGGTCCAAGTCTGCCCCAAGCCACTTCCAATACCACCAGGCACACACCCTCCCCACTCTGATTTGCCGAGTAGACAGAGAATCAGGGAATAACTTTTAATTTTTTCTTTGGTCTCTTTTCCAGAAAGAAAAAGGATGAACGAGGAAGAGGACCGGCAGTTGGTCATTCTTCGTGAGTGGGCCATGACAGTCACACAGGGCCAGGTACAGGCCTAGAAAGATCCATGGAGGGAGGGACAACAGGAGTTGGGGGGGGGTATCCACTGCCTCCAAGCAACTACCAAAGCCACCTCTCAGAATGAGAGAATGAGCTAGAAGAGAGGCCTCAAATACCACCTTTTCCTCCCCAGAGTTCTCCAACACATAAACTCTCAGTGCTAATCCCAGTCGAGGTTCCACTGCTGATGCAATGCTGAAAGTGCCCAAAATTTCCTTTCTGGATTAAGTCATACCTCTCCTCCCAACATCCCAAACAGGCAAGGGGGTAACCACAGCAGAAAAGTGACTTGCTTTTCTTTTTTGTGAATGAACAGGAAGGAAGATACACACACACACACACACACACACACACACACACACACACACACACACACACATTTGCGGGAAAGAACATTCACTAGAGTTGAAGTTAAGCCACATTCTCTTACATTCGCATGAAGAGAGAAAGAAAGGGGGAAAAAAGGGGGGGAAATACTGGAATGGTGGAAAGGAAAAAAAAAAAAAACACAGAGAGAGAGAAAGGTTTGGTAGCCCTCTCATTACAAGTTGGTTGGGCATAATGTAAACACACTTCTGCCTTGCTTAATCACAGAGTGCCGCCCGTTTAGGTTTCAAAGGCGGCAGTAAATTGGGCGTAGCTGAGTGGAGGCTAAAAATTAACCAGCCATCTCTGTTTCAATTTGTAAGAAAACAAAAGCGGAAAGAAATTATAAAAAGGGAAAGGGTAGGGGGGAAAAAAAAAGGAACAGAGGAGGAGAACTGAACCACACAACCCAAAATGCAGGGTGAAATTGGAAAAGCAAAGAGGAGAGCTGGAACTACTTGGAACACAAAAGGAAAAGGAGATTTTACAGAGTTTTGATTGCTTGTTTGTTTCTTTAAGACCTTCCACAGCAATGCCCACTCCCTGGCGTGCCTATGCTGGGGAGAGCCTCTCTGCCCCCCAGCAGAGGTATGGGGGCTGCGGGCACCCATCCGGGGGTCTCGCCACTTCAGCTGAAAAGCGAAGGGGAAGGGACAGTGAAGGGCAAGAGCTCGAGGAATCTCGTGCTCATTTTCACTCTCTGTGAAATTGAATGACTTTTCTCCTCTCCGTCAGCCAAATCCCAGGCGAAACAGCTCCCGCCTGGGCATCTGGGCCTCAGAAGCTGCCCGCCTCTGCCTTCTTTCCTCTTTTCTATTCATTCTGTCTCATATCCGGGGGTTTTACACGCCCCTCTCTCCACCGAACTGCTGCCCACCCTGCTTGTGCCAAATCTGGCGTTTCCCCAGGACTTGAGGGGACGCTGCAGGAAAACCAGTACCTGCCCCCCAATACTTCTTCTCATTTTAAATCAGAGCAAGGAGTGATTTTTTTTTTTTTTTTTTTTTTTTTGGTGGTAGTGGTGTTCATCACAAACTCTCACCATCCTGGATAATTCTGGGGCATCCTGGCCCCAGTCCTAGGACCTGCAGCATCTTTTGGGTAAGATGAGTCCTCCAAAGACGGAGGGGCACGACAATCAGTAACACACGGCAAATGTGTAAATGAGCAAAGGAGGAAGAATGGAGAGAGTGGAGGGAAACAGAAGGGAAAAGGGAACATCAAACGTGCTTCAGGCCTCAGCAGGACGGACGCACCAGTTAGGCCCATCGCGTCTATGCATGTATCGTTTGGAAAGAAGAATCAACAGAACAAATGCCAACCAGTAAAATAAAATGGGGTGGGCAAAAGGGGGATTGAGAGCAACCTACCCGGAGTGTGGACAAAGTAAGCCAGATAAAGATCCAGTTCTTTGATTGTGACTCCAATGTGATGTGGCTGCACGCACAGGCCGGGGTTCGAGCACTGGGGCGACTTGTAGAGCCGCTCCCCGTCAGTACTTTCCAGGGGGATCCCCTTAAACAAAATCACCATGACCAGGTCCAGCCGCCACACCTTGTCGGCCTGGCGAAGGCAGTCAATCCGCCGGATCTTGCCCTTCTGGTCGGGGTTGGAGAGCACACAG
The DNA here is from genome assembly GCF_964374135.1 of Grampus griseus. Taxonomy (NCBI): domain Eukaryota; kingdom Metazoa; phylum Chordata; class Mammalia; order Artiodactyla; family Delphinidae; genus Grampus; species Grampus griseus. The sequence goes on along the minus strand of NC_139019.1, from coordinate 163,228,873 downwards.
CAGGGGGGCTTCTTGCCCGTGATGGTCAGCACAAAGTCCTCTCGGAACTCGGGCCGGATGTCTTTGCGCAGCTTGGCCAGCAGCCGGGATGCCCACTTCTGCTTGATCTCGGGCTTCTCGCCCAGCAACTCGTCCTTCACCGCCCGCTCCTCGTCCTTCGACATCCGCTTCTCGTGCTTCTTGAAGTACTTGCGCTTCCGCGCCTGCAGGTTGAACCAGGTGTAGGAGAAGGCGCGGACGTGAGGCAGCAGCGCCTCGATGAACGGGTGGAACTCATCCTGCAGGCGGCAAGCCGGGAGCATGCGGGGCGAGGGAAGACAGGAGGAGGGGAAGACGGGGTGAGGGGGAAAGAGAAAAGGAGAACAGAAGCGTTAGAAGGGGGGCACAAGAAAAATCGCCTTCTCCTCCTCCGCCCCCCGCACAATTTTCTCTTGCGATTGTTCTAGGAAAGTGTGGTCTGGAGCTGCCACCAGCCTAGCCAGCCGCTTGCTCCCATCTCAGCCTCAGCAGCCAGACAGAGACACCCAGAGCCTGAGCACACACCTATTCTCTCTCTCTCTCTCTCTCTCACTCACTCACACACACGCGCGCACAGACAACGTTGCCGTCCACACACACACGCTGCTGGTATCCCCGCCAGGCTCTGTCGCGCCCATGACATCTCCATGTTCTATCGCAGCCTCGAACTCGTCTCAGCTCGCCCCAGCACAGTGTCCAGTCTGCACAAATGCCCGTGGACGCACACGCAGGGCATGCGGGGGCCACCTCACGCCCGGACACCGGTAGGTTTTTGGCCACCCCCAAGAAGAGAGAACATGACATCCACGAGCCAGCGAGCGAGGAAACGGCTTTGGCTTCCCCCTCCCCAGGCTGTTTTCATTCTCTTTTCTCCTGCTCCGATTGGAACATCCACCCCAGCATTTTAAAAATCAGATCTAAACCCTAAATATGTGATTTCAGCTTTGTTATCAACACCAATACTAATGTTAATCTCAGTAATAAGGAAGAAAACGCTCCTTGTTAACACAAATAAGGTGGTGGTATCAATCAACCACATTAGGGTTAAAAGCTACACGGGGCATCCTGCGCCCCATCCCCACTGACCCCTTCACCCTCCTTCCCACTCAGTCAGGTGACAGAGGGCCGGGCTCTCGGTTTTTGGTTTTTTTCTTTCTTCTTCTTTTTTTTTTTTTTTGCTTGTTTGCTTGTTTGAAGTTTAAATAATAATTGATTTCTGTTTACAAAAATAAAACTGGAAAAAATTAAATAATTACCATTGATCTGAAGCACCCGGCAAAGCCCAACGCCCGATTCTGAGCTTCTGGACTCAACAGAGTTGTGAGTTGGGGGCGGGTGGGGGGAGGGGGGAGGGGGAGGAGCAGGGGAGGAAGGTAAATGTTTTAAAGGGGGTTATTATTGGTGTTCTGGGGAATAGGGGCCGGGCTTGGGTGGATTCTCAAACCCTTCCCCCTCCTCCCCCCCACCCATGCTCCACTGCACAGAAGGGGGAAATTAATATTTTTTTTAAAGGAGCAAAAAGAAAGAAAGGTCAGGGATAGCAAGCAGAGAGAGGGAGCGAGTTGGTTACCACACACGCCAGGTAAACAAAAGCCAACAAAAAAATTTTTTTCAGTTTCACCCCCTGTGCATCACCTTCCAGTTAAAAATAAATAAATTAATTAATTAATTAAATAAAAATATGCAAAATTTAAAAGTCAAAACCTACCTCCCACCCGCCCCCCCAACACACAACACGCCCTACCCCACCCCTGTGCAAAACAAAAACAAAAACAAAAACCAGGAGGGGGAAAAGCGGCAGCTGAAGAAAAAGGCTTTCGGCTTTGGCAGCGGCACAGGGATATAAACTTCGAGCTGCCTCCCTCCGCCTCTGAGCCTGATCGCAGGCAAAGGGGGAGCTCGCAGATTCCCGGGGAAGAGGACGAGTTCGGACCGGCTGCAGATCGTCGCTGGCAGAAGCGTGCAAAAGAGGGAGGGAGCAAGGGAGGGAGGGAGGGAAGGAGAGAGAGAGAGAGGGAGAGAGAGAGAGGACGTGGATGGGATGGGGCTGTGTGTGTGTGTGTTGTGTGTGTGTTTGTGTGTGTATGTATGTGCGCTGGTTGGGTTTTGGATTTTTTTTTTTTTTTTGCTTCTTTTCTCTCTCTCAAACTCCCTCTCTCTCTCCCCTTTCATGCTCAATCCCCATCCATTTGCTTGTGCCAAAGCCAGTAAAAAAAAGGGGGGGGGGAGGAAGGGGGGAGGGAGAGAGAGAAGGATCCACCTATTTGGCAATGAGACATCCTCGAGCAGCCAATGGCTGCGTCCAAGGGGAGGAGGGAACCGGGCAAGCCGAGAGGGTGGGGAGAGCCCCCGGCAGTTGGAGACCAAAAACAATTTGCCCAATCGACAAGTTCACGTCTAATGAACAAGCAAAGTCCAGCAGTTATGAATTTTTCATTCCAGGCTCCCACTCGGGTCCATTTGGCAGCGGCCACCCAGCAAATCTGAAGGGGGTGAGGGGGACTGGGGCTGAGGAAGACACAGAATTTTTTTTTTTTTTTAAGCCAGAAAAATAAATAAATAAAGGCCTGACTCCGGGCAGGCTGTCGGGCGGGAGGGAGCCCCAGAAGGCCTTGGGGAAAGCAGCTGCGCCTTCTTCTCTGTGTTTTGGTTTCAGTCTCTTTCTCTAAGGCCCGCACACTCTTTTTCTGGTTCTATTTCTTTTTTTGTTTATGGGACGCACAGGGGCGAGTGGAAGTTTTCCTCCCTGGCCATACACACAAGCCTGCCTGCCGTGCTATGAATAGAAAGAGAAGAAGAAAGAGAGCTCGGAAAGTGTCGATGCCAACAGCACTTCCAGGGCAGGGACCTGGCGCCCAGGGTGTAGCCACCCTTTCCCCCAGTCTGGCTGCTGCTCACAGGAGCACTCCCAGACGAGGGAGGCAGGCCCCCCCAGCACCTCACAGCCTCCCTCTCCCCAGCCCCCAGCAAGCTCAGTGCCTCCCTCGGCGGCGGCCCACACCCAGCCACGCACGCTCCATTAGCAGTGAAGAGGGATGCCAACGCAATGCAGCTCTGCTCGAGAAACTGCAACAGTTTATTAAAATAGCCTCCTGTCACAGCACTCCACTGACAAGCACTACACGCAGCCACAAACACAACAGCCAACCCCGGGAGGAAGTGACAAAGGCACGGAGATGGACACTACTTCCAAACACAGGGTCCTGCCTGTGCACGACCACCACCACCACCACCACCACCACCTCCTGAACTCTTGATTCTTTGCTTTCTCCAGCTCTGCCCTCTCCACTTGGTCTGTGTTTAGTGTTTCTTGGTTGGAGGAGAGGGAACACTCACCTACCTGTGCCCCGTTCAATTCAGACTAAAGGGCCCAAACCATACGGAGGAAGGTGCAAGAGCGTGAAATAAGAGCCCTAAAGGAAAGGAAGAGAGCTAATAAAGGAAACAAGAAAGCAGGAAAGAGCTCTATCAGGAAACGTGAGACAACCTTGGGGAAACCGAGTCACCAGGAAGAGCTCCCCAGGGGAACCCCTGCTCTGGACCTTCCACCCAGACAGGAAAGGTGAACATGGGGGAGAGAAGCCAGGAGTGTGGAAGCCTCCACTGGGTCCTCTCCGGTAGGGGCCCTTGAGCAGCCATGCTTTAGGCCTTTGAGAAGCAGTAAGGAGGGGACAGTTATTAAAGAAATGGAAGAGCAGAGGAGGACATGAACACAGGCAGGGAGAGACTGATCCTACTCAGAACCCAGTCCCTATAGCTGCCCCGTCCCCAGGTGGGGCTCAGCCCTCAGCTGGCAACAGAAAGGTCACTGCTCACTCTCGCCCCTTTCTTCCCCATCTGAAACCCTGTGCTCGGTGGCCTTTACGCTCAGCGGAAAGGTTCGAGGAAGAGGGCCCGGGGTGTGCCCAAACAAAACATGCAGCCCTGGGCTGGCGCGGGACCCAGACAACAGGAACAGTGCCGCTCAGCACCTGGGACCCCAGTCCAGGCCCTGACTGGCCTGACTGGCCGAGAGAAACAGTTAGAGGCGAGAGAGCAAGAGGCAGGTGTCACTGCAAGACAGGCCTCTTAGGGTGGTGTTCAATAATTAACATCACGTTAATAACCAGCTTGGGTCCAATTAGTCAAGGATATTAGCTGAGTAACATAAGGTACCAAACCCTGTCTCTCTCCACCTTGAGAGAAGCAATGTTACTTTCTAAAGATGAGACGAAACAAACAAAAAAATGTAATAAAGATGAGATGGTAGAAACTACAAGTGAGTTTATATTTGGCACGGGGGTGTGTTTTTCTGGTATTTTGATTCATACTAAATATTAGACACCAAACAGAAAACGGCCAGCGTGAGCCTCCTAGAGAAGTCTACCATGTTCCATCTCACAGACCACCATGCCGGGTGCTAAACATGGGTCGATTCTGAATCCGGTGGTGCAACTGGGTAGGTGGCAAGGGAGATGGTGGATGCAAGGATCCACTTGTAAGTTAGGGAAACAGGACAAGATCCATGATTCACTCCTGGATGAAGGGAGAGGTCAAAGGTCGATGGAGTGGTGGAGAGACTGCACATAAAAGTGGCCCAGGAGGACCAATGGAGTGTCTCCATGGAGCCGCAGGGACCCACTGCACCCCCTCAATTCTCCCTTAACAGGAAGAGCAACAGGCACTTCCCAGGGGAGGAACAGGGAAGGAGAACAATCATCAATTGTCCTTCACCTGCCAGTGGCCTGTAACCTTGAAGGTGGGCTGAGAGGATTCCCAGGCAGCGCTCTCCCCTCACCCTGCTCCCGCAGAGGCATCTGGCTCTCGGGGCGGGGAGGCCTGCCTGGGTGAGCAGCCAGGGTATTTCTAATGACTGGGTCTCTCTCCCTCCTGTGGGGCACACAGAGAAGAATCGCTCAGGTTCCAATAGAAACACTTGGCGAACCCGACCCCTACAGCCCCCTCCTCCTGAATGCCACTGATGGCGGCTTTCGGTCCTGGACACGCCCCTCAGAAACCCCAGACAAAAGGGGACTGTCCCCCTTTTGTTAAGAGAGTAGAGGCTCCTGTTGGAAGATTACCTGTCCCAGTCTCGGTCTTGGCTAGGAACTCAGATACTCTGCACCCTGCACCCCGATCAGAGCCAAGGCAAAAAAAAAAAAAACCTCTGAGGATTCAAGGCTTCTCCAGGGCTGAGCCACCTGAAAATGTAAGGGCTCAGGGGATGGAGGGAGCAAGGGGACAGGCAAGCCTTGGAGAAGGAGAGGGGAGGGGAGAAAGGGAATGAGAGAAAAAACGGAGGGGTAAGGAAGCCAGTGATGCTGGTGACAATAGTGAGCAAAAAAGAAAAAGACAACAAAGAGGAAAAATTAAGGAAAAGCAGGGAAATTTGAGGGAAAAGGTATTTTCCCTCATTTAACAGAAAAATCCCAGAAGCCAGAGATTCGACTTTTAAAATTCACATGGGCTTGTAGTTTGTGGAGAGGAATTTTTCTGCCTTTGTGAGAGAAAGACCTCTCTCATTACTGTCACGTATATAGAATTTGATTTTTTTTTAAAACAACAACAGTTTTCACTGAAACATTTCTGAAATACCCATGCTGGTTTCAGCCATCACTAGGAAAAATGTGCCTCCAAAAGAAAAAGAATGAGCAGGCCGTAGGAAGAGGAGGAACAGGGGGAGGGGGAAAGAAGGAGAGAAGGAAGCCCAATCCTGAGAGAGCAAGACAAGCTGGGCCCAAAACTGCAAAGAGAGAGAAGGACAGAGATGGAGGGAAAGAAGACGCAGCTGAAAAGGGAAAATGAGCAAGGAGAAAAGATAAGGACTCTAGGACAGGGGGAAGAAGAAGAAGAATGAGAAAGAGAAGCAGAAGGGGAAGAAAAGAAAAGAAAAACTAGCTAAAGTGACTGCTTCTAGCTTGAGAAAGTTAAATGTGTCATTTTCCAAAAATCCACAAAAGAAATGAGGCCTTCTGGATTATTTAAGGGAAAACAGGGAAATGTGTACAGAATCTCACTCATATACACAGTATTCAAAAATATTCAAGGAAACAAAATAATTTTCCCAGCCCGAGACGGGTTTTGCAACTGGCCTATACCTGCCAATAGTAAAACATCTAGAAGCACAAGAAGTTATATCTTTAAAAACAGGGCCACTATTTGGAGGTCACTTTATCTTTAAAAAAAAAAAATCCTATTTGTCCACATTCTGCTTGCTTTAAGGCTCAGATTTATTCTTTCAGACCCTGGACACATGCTAGTTTTATATATGTCCGTGTTAATTTGGATAACTGTACACAGTGCAAATAACTGACAAAAACCTACATAGGAATTACCAGATATATCAGGATCCATTTTACTACTGCATATCTGCAGCCTGGGTGAAAAAAGATGCAGGAAATTTTAAAAGGCCACAAATAGAGCCCTGATTAGCCTGTCCAATTCCCGGGATTTTATAATTCAGCGTTGGCCTGAACCGAAAAGAAGCCAACTTCGTACCCCTGAGATCTTCCATCTTGTCCCAAAGAAGAAGGGATACAAGAAAGCAGTGGCCCGACTCCCGGACAGAAATGGAAAGAGAACCCGTAGGCAGCAAAAGGAAGGGGCCGGCTGCTTATCTGAGAGGTGGGTGGGGCCTCCCCTCTCTGGGTGGTGGGGGGGGACGGGCAGGCAGGAAGGGGCTCTGCAGCCACAGTAAAATCATCCAAGAGTCTGGAACCGCCAAGCATGGAAACCAGAATATGCACATTGCGAGGAGGCTCGGAGAATTTGGACAAAGCGGGTTTTTGGCTGACTTGGGCCTGTTTTTCTCTGCCCAGGAATGGCGGACCGGACGGGGGTTTTCTAGCATCCTCAGCTTGCTGAATGGATTTGCCCTGCACCCCTTGCTGGGTCTAGGATGAGGCCTGCCTCAGAACCAGGCTGCACACTCCTATAAACCAACACCCACCCCCTTCCCTTCCTTTTCTCCTCCTGACTACAAACCGGGAGCGGTGGCCTGGGATCGGGCCAACAGGCAGCCTCATTCTGGCTCCGAACACTACCCTGCTCCAGGCACATCTCCCCTCTCCCTCCTGGCACTGAATAAAATCGGGCAGGAATAGAGGTATTGGGGGAAGACGATCTATTCTCTCTAGTGCAACTGGAAATTGTTTACTTTCATCCTCTACAGAGTATGGGAAACAAAACCCTAGTCTTTAATTCACTATTTTGCTTGAAACTTTCTTGTGTCACCAAATAGAAGTAAAAGCCGGGAAAGTCAGAGGCCGGTCGTCCATTCAGGGAGCTCTGTGAGGACGGGACCCTCCGAAGGTCAGAATGAACCAACGCACAGGACAGATGACAGTCAAGGGCTTCAAGGGGCAAGGGCAGTGCGAAGCCTGAGCCTCACCCACCAGGTCGGTCTGGAAAGTGTCACTCCATCGTGGTCAAGGGTCCGGGAAGAAGGAAGAACCCCACAAGCCAACTTCACAACTTTCTCTAAAGAAAAACTGACAAAACGCATGGTAAGGGGAGACTAGCAGGTGAAGATGAGGTCTGTGCCCAGCTCATTGAGAAAATATCTGGAGGGCAAGAGAGGAGGCCAGAGCAAACAACAAAATGTTGAAAACTCTCGCCCAAGGCCCGGCTGCCAACTACTGACCCCAGAAAATGCTTGGGGATCCTCCAGGGAAGATGGTCCTCTCCCCTCTCCCCACCACTCGCCCTGCACTTTGGAGACAATTCCTGTGGCCTTCCCAAGTCCTCTTCATGAGCTCCAAGAGTTCCGTCAGGATGTTTTGACACCCCCTTGCTTTGCCAGGTCTATTCCCCCTGCCACAGGAGAGAAGGGCCAGGGCAAGAGGAGAGTTTCTCTGAGCTCCGGGTGCCCTCTGCCTGGTCTGCACTCCCCTAGACCCAGAGAGAACCTCTTTCTTGCAGTTGCTGTGGCAACAGGCAGTGCCCAGAGCCTGGGGCAGAGAGCCGGTGGCCAGGATGGGAAGAGCCCGAGGTTTTCACTGCTCGAGGGCTCAGGGGAGCTGGATGGGCCCTGTCCAAGCAAGCGGCTTCCCCCAAATGTACAGTTTTAGGAGTTGGAAGGAAGACATTTTTCAATCCCTCAAAATGTATTGTTCTCCCCAACTATTTTATTATCAGGATCATTGCCAAGGAAACCCGAGAATCCTTATCCCCCCCGGTGTCTAGCCCCTTCAGAGGCTGGCACCAGGGTGCCCAGAGCTTAGGACCATGCCCACCCCTCGGCCACAATCCGTCCCTCACTGGCTCCCTTTCTTTCTTACCCTCTCTCCCCCTCTGTGTCCTCCAGCTCCAACACAAACTGTTTGCATGGGAAGTCTCCCTCTATGACCCGATTCAGCACACACAAGAGAAAACTGTGGGCGACAGACCCAACGTCCTAACGAACTTGAGTTAATTAATGCTAAGGAAGAAAAGAGGCGCCCTCGCTCTGTTGAATCACGGTTCACTAGCCCTTTCAGTTTGCTGTGGGTGGAGGAAAAAAAAAAAGAGGCTTTTTGGTTCAAATATTTTTGGGGGGCGAAGGGAAAACAAAAACACCGCAGAAGGGCCGTGGAGGGCGAAGCTGTCAGTACCTGCCCAAAGGAGCAGAGGCAAGAGCGGCCAAGCGTTCTCCCTCAAGCTTCTGGCCTGAATGGTGCTGGAAAGGCCAAGAGGGGAAAGAAAAGGAAGGGGATTATCAACTGATTGCGGGCCTGTTCAAATAAATCGCTCCAAAAAATTATACTGTCAGACTGTAAGATACATACATATACATACACATTTTTTTTAAAAGCCCAAACCCAACAATTTGATTTCGTCAGAGCCGTGAAAATGTTTTAACAGTGCAGAAAACCGAAGTACGAATGGCACAAGTACAAAAAATTTAAGTGTGCAGAAAAAAAAGAAGAGGTGGTAATGGGGAGGGGGAGAACAGCTGCAATTTTGCTTTCCAGATGTTGAGAGCAAAATGTAATTGGCATGTAACTTCTTCCTTACCAATTTCTATCCTTTGGTCCTGAGATGTTAAAATCCTACAGCTAAACCTAAGTCTGCAGGTGGTTTCCAGGCACTCCGCACATGTGGAGGAAGGAAGCCTCATGGGCCACATGCCTGAGAGGTTTTTTATCAGCCCACTAATTTTTACAAGCTCTCCCACCATTCCTTAGTGGAGAGGCCTGAGCAAAGCAGGCTGGAGAACTTTCTTATTTAAATAATAATAATGATTATTATTATTTTGTAACCCTCGGCCTTTACTTTTGAGGCTGTGCCTTCCTTTTTAAAAAATAAACTTTTTAACTGAAGTGTGGCACACAGAAAGAAGGCACACAGTTCTAAGTCTTCCACTCGATACATTTTCACAAAGTGAACACACCTGTGTACCTCCACCCAGATTAAGAAATAGAACATTTTCAGCACTGCTCAAGGCGCCTTGAGTGTTTCAACTACAGAGTCCTCATAATTCATATGCCTTAGAAATAGCTCCTGCCCGCACCAGCAGCCTCAAAATTGAGCACCTATGTATACACGCACGTTACAGAGCCAAGTGCACTACTCATGTGACCACAAAAATTCATAGTGAAAAGAAGCCGCTTGAATCCTCACTGCTGCAGACGGGTTTCTGCGCCTCTGTCTGTCTGTCCGTCTCTCTCTGTGCCTGCCCAACTCTGATCCCATCAACAGGGCAACCAACTATGCAGCGGGGTTAGTGGACAAGCAGGGCAAGTGTGGGAGACAAACTGGGCCCACCGAGCTGAAAGCTGACTGACGGGAGTAAGCAGGCAGGGACTGGGGGGCCCTGATATTAGGTGGTCATGAGGGAAAAGTGGCTCTGCAGAGGCAGGGGTTCCTGAAGAGTGAATGAGCACGCAACAGGACAGGCTCCCCTCGTCCCTGTCCAAAAGAGCCTTGCAGGGAGAGGAAGGGAGTAGCAGTGGCAGAAGGGGGCCTAGAGAGTGAGGGGGTCCTGGGGTGGAGCTGCCGCGGGAAGGGAGGCCCAACTCTGCTGCATCTGCCTCCCTCTTTCCCTGGCTCCAGCCCCAGCTGGCTCCCCCCTCACTTTCACTCGCACTAAATTTACTTTAAAATTTTAAAATTAAATTTTAAAAAAAGCAGGAAAGAGAAAGCACTGAAGGCAAAATACCTCCCACAATATCTTTCCAAGGGGAGAAAAAAGTTTCTGCTTATGTAAAAAAAAAAAAAAAAAATGCAAGGGATCGCTGAAAAGTCTAAGCACCGAATAACAAGGTAAATAAAACAGGAACCCTTTTAATTAAAAACACCTGAAGCAAATAAATAACTCCCTTTGCAATGCGAAGCCACTGCTCAGCCACTGGTGCCTGGGGCACAAGCCCCTACCCCCAATTTCTTGCCCTCTTTCCCCTTTCTTTTCTCACAGGAGCTGCGTCTTCCCCAAGCACCACCAAAGCCTCTTTTTCCTTCAAGCCCGTCCACCCCACACCTGGGGGAATGACCAGGACAGTGGCTCAGCCTCCCACCAGCCTGAAGCAAACCTCTGCAGCCCTGATGAAATGTTTCTTCTTCTGTTCCTACATCTCCCTAGGCTGTGCCCACCACTGGCCCTGGACCCTGCTCTCCTGCCCCAAATCTAGGCCCTGTGGGTAGTGGCACCATCCTGGGGCTGGATGCCAGCCCCAGCCCAAGTAGACAGCTCTCTCCCCTACCAAGGGCACGGGGCTGCCAGGGCAGGCTCTCGAAGACCGAATTTTCTCTTCCTATTGCATATGAGGCTGGGAAGAAAGAACTGTTCGGCTTAATTTAAAATATGACAAGGGATCTGAGCTCTCTGAGGCTTCAATCTTTAGAAATACTGGATTACTTGATCCTTTTTTTTGGCGGGGGGGCGTGCAGGGTAGGCGGCGAGACTGTGCATCTGAGACCCCACACCCGCCAGCCACCGGGTTTGACTCTCCCACCAGCCGGCCGCCAGGGAAACGCGCCCTCGGCTGGCACGGGGGTACCAGAGCCCGGCTCCTTTCTTCCTTTCTTTTTTAAATCGCTCTAGCGAAAACCAGGCAGTGGGTCAGGGCCCAGAGGCAGGGGAGGGAAGAAGAGAGGGTTGTCTCTGAAAGAGGGGGGAAAAAAGGAAAGCGAGCCTCCAACTCCGGGAGAAGAACGGCCGCCGCGGCAAGTTTCCCGGCTTGTGCCAGTTTGGGGATTTGCGAATCAAACCGGAGCGGAGGGAAGGCGATTGAGAAATAAAGCCCGCATTAAAACTAACTAGCTTTGCCTAAAAGTGCGCTTTCCACCCTTAAATAAGACAATACCGAGGGGAGAGGAGAGACGAATTATTTCTCACTCTTTAATTATTCCAATGCTTAGCATTATTAAAAAAAAAAACCGCACACATTAGCCAATGATATATTCTAACCCTCAACAAAGCTGGTATTTTTCTCTGATTACAGACTTTGCGGTGGCAAACCCGGGCTCCGACGACAGAGGCAGTGCAGAAGCGCGCTCCTAAATGAGACACAATTTTATTAAAATCATAATAATTCCTCGTATTTCTATAGCGCCTTTTCACGGGCAGAGATCCCAGGTGCCCCATGCCGGTTCTACCAGGGAACCGGCGACCAAAAGCTCAGTCGCCAAGCAGGCGAGGCTCGAGCTCCACGGACAGCCGACATGTATTTCTTCCTTTCTCTTTTTTTAAATGCCTGTTTCCATTAAACAGCCTCTGTCTCACGTTAAGAAAAAAAAAAAAAGTACAAAAACTCCTTACAATTTTTAAAATAATTTTTTTAAAGAAGAGGGAAAAGATGACCTGAAAAATAAAAGGGAGGGGGGAAAGGGGAGCTAAGTGTGGTCTGGGAGCCTGAGGGGAGTGGATGCGACTGGGATGGGGCGCCTCCCATCCCATCGAGGGTGCCGAGCGCCGTGTCAACCGCTGCCCCGGGTCACCTCCCCAGTCGCAGCTGGAGCGGGCTGAGTCATCCGCACGTGGAAAAGGAAAAGGACCTAACACCATCAAAGCGCCCTTAAGTAATTCGGGCGATGAGAAGTCGGGTTTATGACTGGCTTCCGAGGGGCAGATCGGGAGGCCCCTGAGTGCTTTCTCTGAACGCCCGGGGGCTGCTCGAGCTCCGGGGGTAGACTGGGGGGGACGCCTTCCGGACACTAGCTTCCCTCTCGAACAGGTTAAGTCGGATCCACTCGGCGCACACGTTCTTTTTCCACTTTTCCATCCTCTCCCCCGGCCTGCCCAGAAGTGCTGCAAAATGGCTGGAAGCAATGGGTGGAGAGGCCTTAGCGCCCCAAATTCAAGAAGTCAGCGCCGAGGGAAGGCGGTGTCGATCAGAGGATATCTGAGGGGGAAATTTTTTATAAAGGTTCTTAGAAGCTGCGCAACTCCCGCGGCCTGAGGGCGGAAAAGAGGGAAAGGGAAAGCGCATTTTCTAACACTTAGTCACATTTCTTCCCTGTGCTCGCTGGAGGCCAAACGCCCCCAAACCCAGCCAACCCTTGAAACAAACAAAATGCTCCCCTGGTAAATTTCCCCGCCCTTATTCACACACAAAAAAAGAGGCGACTTGGGGAGAAATGGGGAGGCTCTTCCGAGGCTAGGGGTCTGGAGGCTGAGACGCGTACGAGGGATTCTCTCCGTAAGGACGCCCCAAAGTTGCCCTCAAGATTCTGGGGCAGTTAAGCTCGAAAAGTCCCTCAAGCAACCAAAGAACAGGAATCATTAACATCGCATTCTCCCCAAAGCCCTCTCGTTATCCCCTGTCGGGTATCAAGATGGCACAGGAGGAGGGACAATGAGGAAACGGCGGCCCGGAACCTCACGTCGCACGCCTGGTGAAGGGACCGAACCCGCCTCGAGGCCAAAACGCCGCCATTTGAGCCCCTTCTGGCGCAGGCCTCTGGTGCTGCAAATGGCGAATGTCCCAGAACGCGAACCAGGCCGGCCCTCGACGCCCGCACCGGGTTACTTTCTGCGGGGTCGCGGGGAGGGGTTGGGCCGCAACGGGGCTAGAGGGAGCCGCGCCTGCGCAGTGCGGGGTCCGAAAGGCCGCCACAGACCCCCTCGGGGTCTAGTTGGCATCATTCTGGTGCTTCTGGCTGCGAACGCAAACGGCCCTAGGCCTCGCCTGTCGCCGCTGCTCCTTCACACCCATTCCCGGTTTCCCCTCACCTGCCCACGGGGGCAGTGGTCCTCACTCCTCATTCAACGCCTGGAGCCGTTCCGCCTGCCGAGCGACACAACCTTGTGCCACAGGCGCTTTCCACATCCGGGGCTTCAACGCACCACTTCCCGCCTTTTCGCCTCGGCGCACGCGCACGCCCGACTTTAAGCGCTGGCCCTCAAACGCCCTCGGGTCCCGGCCGTCCGCACCTTGGAGGGCTATGCTGTCCCCTTCTACCCTGTGGTGCGCGTTGCAGGTGACAACGACAGTCAGCACCCAAGTTCCGCGCGTGGAAAACACCCAGCCCTCCCCTTGCCTGAGCCCAGGGGAGGCCTCGCCACGACCCTCACCCACCTATGTTGCCCCCCAAGCCAAGAGTGAGCCAATTGCAGCGGGTCGGGGAAATGTCACGCACTTAAAGAATACCCGGGAGGTGACAATGAAAGGAGTCGCAGGAGGCGGGAGCCTGGCGAGGGGCATACGCTGGGGCTAGCACACGGGCATCGGGCACCCGCTGCACGGCTCTGCCGGAATTTCCACAAACACACGCGGACTGGGGGGCTTCAGGGCGACGTGGGGGACGGTCTGGATCCTCCCCTCGGGGCGCTCTGGAGAAGGCACGGAAGTTGATCTTTCTTCGGCGGGCGGGGGCATCCGGAGCGCTTTAGTTGGGCAGTGGGGCCGTCTAGGGAGTCTTGGGACGCCCTCCCCCCACCTCCGTTCAGCGAGGCGCTTCTATTTTAAGACATCTCCCATCCCTCCAAAACCCACCCACACTCGCTCCTGAGGTCCACGGTGCTCACAGGGAACCCGCCTCCAAGCCCCGGGCGCACCTGAGGGAAAGTCCAGGAGGGCTGGTAGCGCGCGGCCTGAGCTGCCAAGCTGGACTCAGGGGGACAAATGGAAGTTTCGCCCGAGAAGTGGGGGGGGGGGCATTAAATGGCCTCTTTGTGGAGAGGAATTGCAGGCCGTCACTCAGGATTAATTTAAGCAGCAACAGCAAACACACCAAAAAGCAATGTCTGGCCACCAGCACCCACCCCCGCGATTGTGTTTCGGGGAGGGCTTGGGGATTCGGTGATGTAGCTCGGCCTTTCGTGGGAAGGGGGTCCCTAGCCTTTAAGAACGAGGGGCGTCCACAGTGGGGAGGGGGGAGGCTGCTCCTGCCTCGCCCCACGTCCCTGCTTGGAGAAATGGGGTTTTTTGCAGGTTTGGGAAGAAGCCGAATAGGGATGGTAAAACCCAAGTATAAACGTGGAGCGGGAATGGGGGGAGGTTCTTACATATAAGAAATGTATATAAAGGTACACATTTCCAATATAAATATAGCACATGCAGGGGCGCCACTGGGCAACAGTTCTGGGGCGTCTCACCTGCGCCCCGGGACATTTGGGGAGGCGGGTGTTCTAAGACAGATGGGGGCGGTGGGAATTAGGCCTCCGATTCCCAGTCCCCTCCCCCAAAACCTGAATGCGGTTTTGCAGCCAGGTGCCCTGGGCGGCCTGGCAGGTGTGCAGCTCACGTGAAATACACGCGTGTGCAGACTGGGGAGGTGTGTGCCCGCGTGGGCCTGGAGCCACGTGCGTGGGCACCGGCAGTTCCTGCAGGCTCACCTAAGCCCGGGACCCCCGTGGGGACGCAGGGCAGTACCAGCGCTCAGAACCTCGGTGAGGATGCAAGCAAGAGCGCATGGGTGTGCGTGGTGTGTGTGTGTGTGTATGTGTGAGCGCGCGCGCGCCGCGACCCCATCTGAGGTTGGGAAAGGGTATTATTTATGGGGGGGGTGTGCTCCCAGCAGTCCCATTGGGGCGTGAGGCCCGTGTATGCGTATAAGCTGGCGGTGCCTGGGATCCCGGTCGGGGGCGCCTGGCTAGGGCACACTGGCGACCGGGGTCTGAGCCCCTGTGCAGGAGCGTGCTTACGTGCAGTGCGTGCGCGCGGCCGAGTGTCCGCTGGGGCTTTGGACCTGGGATTGCGCCCGCCCGGGTGCCCCGTTGGGGCCGATGCGCCGGGGTGTGCGCATGTGCTTGCCCTAAGGGTAGCCACGTGCGCCGGGGCCGCCGTCGCCGCCACGCCGAGCCAGGATTTGGCCCCTGAGCGGGCCAGGGGGCAGGGCCCGCCGCCGCCCGGCGGGTCTCAGCGGGATGTCGTTGGAGCGGTGTTGGTTTTGGCCGTGGCAGCGCTAACGGGGGAAGCCCCGGGGAGCGGGGCGGGGGTGGGGTGGGGGTGGTGGAACAAAGAAGGGGAAAGCGAGCTGCAGAGGAGGAGGAAGCGCCCTGGAATGCGGAGGGCCCTGGGGAGTAGGGGTACAGGGCAGCCCGAGTCTCCCGGGCATGGCTTGGGCCGAGGGACTTGCCTGGCAGCCTACGGCTTGCCACTCCCACCCCCAACTGTGGATGGAGACAGAGGTTTTGAAGACCCAGGACTTCTCTGCCTTCCAGAACCCTGGCCCCAGCCAAAGGCTCCTACATATGGAATCCAGCAGAACCGCAGGCTGCAGCCACCGCGGTCCAAAAGGAGCAAAGTAACATTTGGGCTGGAGGGCATGGCTCACACTTCCTCAGGTGAAGGCAGACAGCGTGAGCCCTCTTACGCAAGGGGCCAGGAGGCCCCTTCCCCTGTTTCCTGGCTGGGCTGCTTAGAACCTCAGTTTTTCCCATCTGGGGAATGGGAAGGGAACTCCCATGGTGGGGGGGCAGAAGGGGGAGTCTCAGATGGATAGGAGTGGGTTGAAAAGCAGTGAGATCTGTTTAAATGTCGCTTGCCCCTGGGGGCCTGGCTGAGTAATTCCTGCCACCCCACTTCTAGCCTCATGACCTTGGCACGTGACCTTCCAGCCTGTTTCCTCATCTGTAAAACAGGTTACTCATACCTGCCTTATGCTGAGAGGGTTACAGGAGGTCACGTGCACCCGCCCACCCACTGCCCAGGCATAATTGCTCGGGAGTTGGTAGCTGTTATTTTTATTGTGAGGAGTCTATGGCTGTGACAAGCTGTGACGCTTGGTGTGATCGCGTGAGGCTGGCTGTGTGTGTGACTGTGCCGCTGTGTGTGTGTGCGTGTGTGTGACAGGTTGTGTGTGAGACTGTGCGTGGACGACAGATTGTGCCGGTGTGCGGCGGTGCCTGTGACAGGCTGTCACTGCGCGACAGACTGCGGGTGGCGGGGTGTTGCGGGTACCGACTGTGAGTGGAGATGAAGCGGTGTGTGGGGCTGGGACCAGGGGACCCCCATAAACCTATCTCAGTGAGGGTCTGGCTGACAGTGAGATGGGGAGGCTCTCAGGGCCTGGGGGTGGGTCAGTCCGGTGTCCTGTCCAGCCTTGGGCTTTCTATTGTCCAGCGGGATCCCATCTGCTTACAAACCTCAGGAGGGGATGGTTCAGAGGGACCCTGTGAAGGATCTTCCCCCTCCCACATTGTGTCAGCTCAGATGCCCACCCCCCAGCTTCTTGCCTGAGTTTGGGGAACTCCAGGAGGCTCATCAGGGACCTCAGGGCATGGAGGACCCCAGGCCTGTCTGGCTTCGGTGAGGAAAAACACACCCCAAGCCTGTTTCCCACGATTTCCCTGAGCTCCAGGCCTGGGCAGGGCTGGTGGAGACCCAGAGAAGGAGGGATTTAGGGAAAGATCAAGAAAAGCCAGGAGAGAAATGGAGGGAGCGGGGAGAAAAACAGAGACCTCCCTGGGAACTGGCAAACCTAGAGTTGCTGGAGGTCGGGGTCTCCAGTCAGGGTGGACACCCATCAGGTTTGCAGAAATGCCAGATGACACCTATGAGCACTGCTCGTAGCCCACGACTCACGCTCAGACCCAGCTATTAGGGACTCACTCCTCCCTTCAATGATTCCAACCCAGGCACTCTTCTCATCAGTGTGGGATTCTGCTTCTCACACCCTCTGGGCCCAGCGCCTCCTTCTACAGTTGGAGAAACTGAGGCTGAGAAAGGGGAAGGGACCCATCTGAGCACCCACTCACGCCCACGAGACCTGAGAATGCAGGACTCCAGGCTTCGTGGCCATGCACTCTCCCAGTGTGGAAAAACCTCACCAGCTGGAAAAACCCCAGGGCCTGTGGGCTGGGGGCAGCACACTCCAAACCCTCCCCTCCCCCCTGGGTGTGTCAGTATGTGTGTGTTGTGTGTGTTATCAGTGAGCGCTATGGTCCTTGCCTGTCATGTGTCTGGTGTCGCAAGCTACGGCATGATGTGTGTGTCCCTCTGCCGGTGCGGGCCTCTGTGTGTCTATGTGTCCGTTCAGGGCCAGCCCCTGCCAGAGAGAGGGGAGAAGCGTCGAAGCACCCCCCCACCCCCACCCCACCCCCCCGAAAGTGTGTCTTTGATACTTGCAGCCTCGGCAGCGAAAAACAAGTTTCCACAGGGCCGCCTTGGGCTGAGGCCAGGCCGTCCTCAAATAACATTTGAAGTTACTTAGCAAACTTTGTTTAGTGCCGAGAGAGGCGGGCAGCGAGCTGGGGTTGGGGGGGGGGGCAGTAAACCGGTTCCTCCGAAGTCCCTTGTCCCTCTGGGGGCACGAGTGCCCAACGTGGGGCTTGATTCCCCCACCCCTGGCTCTGGACGGGGGGAACAGAAAACTTGAAGTCCCGAGGACGGGGGTGACTTGGGGGAGGAAGGGTTGGAGCACCCTACAAACGAAGCCTTGCTTTTCCCAGTCCAGACCCCCGGCTTGCACAGAAATGCCCACCTGGTCTCCCAGTGGCCCAGAGGCTGACACGAAGCCCCGGGGCCGGTCAGAAATGGGAGAGTCTGCACTTCTCCGCCACCCCCTTCCTGCAGCCCAGCTCTGCCAACCTCAAGGCTGGTTGCACGAGCTGGCTCGAAGCATGTTTCCCCCTCCAGACACACACTCACACAAGCACCCAGAAAGCCCCCCTCATGCCCATATGCTCGGCCCCCCAAACTCTCTCTTCCAGGGTCCCAGCCCCAGGCAGCAGAGGCCAGAGAGCCAGCAATGGCGGGTTTGGAAGTGAGGTTGGCGCCTATGGGAGGGGGAGGGGGAGGAGATGCCAAAAATGGTGAGCCATTACAGGGAAGCAGGCGAGAGAGCGAGGAAGCGAGCAGGGAAGATGGAAGCCAGGCGGGCATCCTCGCCGAGCTCCAGGATGCAAAGGGGCAGCGGGAAAAGCAGCCCGGGCCCTTCCAAGGAGTAGGCATGGGGGACAAGTCCCAGGTGGCACGGGGCGGGCAGGGGGCCGGGAGGTGCCCAGCGTTCCCCCACCCCCACTCCAAGCTTCAAGATGGAGACTGGCAGCAGCAGCCGCTCGGCTCTGCCCAGGCATGGGGTGGGGGTGGGGGGCAGGCAGGGTGCCAAACCAAATGCCACCAGGCTGGGCATGATGGTTGCCAGCCAGCAGTGCCTACCCCACTAGCCCCAGCCCAGAGCCCTCACACCTGGAGTTCTGGGGGTGGAAGGAGATGGGGACCTAGTTGGAATCGGGGGTCCGGCAGACAAAGCCAGGTCCCCTCAAGCCCTGGGCAGGTCCCCAAGACCCTACAAAGATGGCACGGCCTGGCACTGCCAGGGTGACAGGCTGGGGTAAAAATAAACTGGACCCGCCCCAAGGGAGCTAAATTGAGGGGCCCAGGTGGAAGTGCCACTCCGGGCCACCAGCTGCCCCAGCCCCACCCCCCAGCTCAGAGCGGCACAGTCGAGAGTGCCCGGTGCCCATTGACGCCCAGTTTCTGTAGAGAAGAGGCGCCGGCCATCTTGTCCCCAGGTCTTAGGCGGGCAGCCTATGGTGTATCCACAAGTACGGATAATGGATGACCTCAGACAGCAGCGACAACAGGCTGTGCGTTCCGGGCAGACGGTGGGGGCAACCATGCTAAGTCACGTACCCCTGACCTCTGCACCGCCCCCTTGCAGAGGGCAAAGGGCCTGGGAGGCCGCACTTGAGCTGTGGCAGAGCAACAGAGTTGAAAGTCAACACCGAACACCGAGCCACGAGGCCTCCCAGACCACCTCTGCTAAAACCACAGCTGCCCAGCACTTCCGAGGACCCTACTGTTGTTCTCTTTTCCCCATAACACCTATCGCTGTCTCAAGCGCTGGACCCTCCCTTGTTTATCGGGTTCACGGTCTACCCTCTCACCGGGGCTGGCACCCCCACTGATTTTGCTCCTCGCCGAGCCCCCAGGGCCTAGAACAGGGCCTGGCACCCAGGAGGTGCTTAACAAATATTTGTGGAAGGAATGCACAGGTCCCTGGCTGCACCCCCAGCACGAGGGCTTCGGCTAGGTGCCCAGCAATGTGTGGGAGAGGGTGTTGGGCCCTGCCAGGAAGGTGAGGGCAAGCCTGGCCAGTGGGTGTGCAGAGGGGATGAGATAACCATCCACTCTCATTCTGAGTCCTGGACAGAAAAAGATCTGAAGGTCAGAGCAGTAAGGATGGTTCAAGGGCCAACAGCAGGGACAGACTTCAAATGGGGGTATGGAGGCCTAGAAGCCCACTCCGAAATTTGGTAAAGGCCAGAGAATAAGCTGCATTTTTGTCCCATCAGTAGGATTTAGGATGGTGGCAATCAGAGAAGAGGCTCAGGCTCCACCACTTTTCTAGCCCTTGGCCTTGTCCCAGGGTGCTGCTTCTCTGAGTCTCAGTTTTTCATCCATAAAATCAAGCACTTACTTCACATCAAGCGCTGTTTTAAAGGACTCTGGATAAGCCAACTCCTTTCTGATCCTTACCACAACCCTGTGAGAGGACACGGAGGCCCAGAGAAGTTGAGCGACTTGCCCAGGTCACACAGCTAGTGAGTAGCAGAGCCAGGATTCAAACCCAGGAAGTTGGCTCAGAGGCCCCATTCCCCTAATAATGTCCAAATGTCCCAAATGCCAACAGTGCCAAAGTGGAGAAACCCTGCCCTAATATACTGTCAGACACACACATGGGCACAGCTAACCCTTGCCACACCCGCCTCACGTGGAAGGATTCAGGGAGACAAGCTAGGGAGGCACTTAGCACAGGTCGAGACACAGCGAGCACACAGCACACTTTAGCCATTGCTGTGATTTTTAGGACAAACGCTCATTCACTTATTATCCCACAAAACGCTTTCTTCCTGTATGATTCCCCCAGTCATATTTCTCCAGAGTCAGAAACGAGGAGTCAACGGCCAGAGGATTAATGAGACAACCACACGGCGGACAAGAGTCTCAGAGGCCAGCCTCGCCTCCATCCTGGACGGTCTCCATGGCTGCCAGAAGCAAGACTGTGAGACGGGGGCCCCTAGCCTCTAGGCCCAGAGGGCCAGGGTCTCCTGGGCATGGGTGGGCATGTGGCCTCCCAGCAGTATCCCCCAGGCCTCTACAAACCAGCACAGGGACTCAGAGCTCCCAGTTCCCTCAGGAGAGGCTGGGGTGGTTGGATCTGCAGCTCAAAGACAGCCAGCAGGGCCAGCAAGTAGAGGGGAGGTACAAGGAGGGCAGGTCTCGCCTCTCAGGTGCCATTTCCAAGGAGGGCCAGGTGTGGCCCAGGTGTGAATGGGTGTGTGGGTGTGACCCTTGTCCCTGTGTGCTGGAGCAACATGGGATTGTGTACATGCCACACCATCTGCACCTGGGCTTGTGTGTGTGTGTGTGTGTGAGAGGTGGGGGGCCCTGCATTTGTGACAAAACCTGGGTCGTAGTAAGCAAGACACTGTGAGATACTGTGTCAGCTGGACTCTTGTCCGTGTGTGTGCGCGCGCGCGCGCAGTGGGTGTCAGGGGTTAGCTGGGCCCGTGTGCGTAACTGCTGACATTGGGGGCTGGATCATTATGTGCGGTTGGGGCCGTCCTGTGCACTGTGTGGTATTGGGCAGCTTCCCTGGCTTCCACCCACTAGGTGCCAGTGGCAAACCCCCCTCCAAGTGTGACAACCAAATGCTTCCAGACATCGCCAGGTGTGTGTGTATCACCATGTGTCTGACAATGTCACCGTGTGCGTGTGCCGTGGGCTTCTCACCACGTGTCTGTGGGGCCGTGAGCTCCTGTGTGTTGGGCGGTGGCAGTGCCTGTGTCTGTGCTGTGTGTCTCACGGTGTGACCGTGTGACCATGTGTGCCCCAGGGTCTGCACCCACATGTGTGTCCCTGCGTGTGTAGCATGAGCCTCTGTTCAGTGTGGCGGGCATCCCTAGGTGTCTGGGTGCGAAGGCGAGCCTCTGTGTGGGAACGCCTGTGTCTGTGTGCTGTGCCAGGGTGTGCCGTGCCTGTGTGACAGCGTGATTCTTTGTGCCTGTGTGTGCCAATGAGAGTGTGCGACTTTGTGTGAGATGGACCCGGAATAAACCCCCGAGATGATTCTACTGAAGCCGATATTTGGACGGACCCTCCTGGATGATTCGGCCCCCACCCCCAGCTCCTGGCTGCCCCGGACTGAAAGCCGCTTCCTGGGGCTGAGGGGGTGGGGTGCGCCTCTGAGCTGCCCCTTACTCCAGCTAGGCTCCTGAAGATTCAGGTGGGCACAGACCCCCCCCCCGCCCTTGCCCGATCTGTGCCAGGAAGGCTGGCCCCGAGCTTTCAACCAAGGGGGCAGGGTCCTCGGCGGCGGTGGTGGCATTGCCCCCTACCCACTGCTGGACACCAACCCCAGCTTCCCTCAGGGTGGGGCCCAGTGGGGGGAGAGCTCCCCAGTGCAACCCCGGCTTCCGATTGGCTATGGAGCGCCGCAGTGCCCGCCACCCGCCTCCCCCTCCCCGCTGGCGCAGCCACATCGGTAGTGATGGCAAACGCAGCTTGGCGTTCTGGGCACAGCTGCGCCTCACAGAGGCCTGCCAGCCCCACCAGAAGCCAGACACCCCAGCTCCGTGCCCCCGACCCCTCCCCACCCGGCCGCCCGCCCAGCCGGGCAGCATGGTCACCCCGGCCACCACTCTCTCGGGCTGCCAGGCCCAGTCCACCCAGCCCCCTCGCCCACCAGGCCTGTGCCCCCTTGGCCAACCCCGCTTGGGGGCCCAGGCCCCTGCACGCGGCCACTCCCGCCCTCAGAGGGGCTCCTCCAGAGGGGGGGGAGGCAGCAAGGAAGGGGGGCGGGGAAGGGGGGAGCTAGCCCTTCTTTTAGTGAACGCGCCCAGAGCTGGAGCCAAAAATCGAGGAGGAGAGATATTCAGACGGAGCCAAGATGCGTTTGGCAGGAGGAGAGAGAGAGAGGGAGCGAGGGAGCGGGAGGGGGGAGAGAGAGGGAGGAAGGAGAGGGGGCGGGGGAGCAGGCAGGGGGCCTCAGTTTCCAAATCCGCGCTCTCAGGGCCTCGGAGGGACAGCGGGCGGCACGGAGGTGTGGGACCTGGGGCAGTCTTGGCCGCTGGGGACGGTAGGGGGCGGTGGGCTCTGGCCCACAGAGACAGCTGGACACCCCAGCTGGCCAGGCCAGGACGGACACAGGCAGAAGCCAAGATCAATGTGCGCCGGGCAGACAGAGGGAGGCCTGTGGGCGGCCCAAACACACACCCGCACCTCGCCACACAACGGGCTTCTGTCCATGCCGGGCCAGGGGCACGGGTGGGGCCCATAGCAGGGCCACCATGGCCGCCCCACCTCATGGGAAGCCTCGAAGAAGCCAGCCTGCTCCCAGACACTAGCTTGGCCGCCATGGTGGGCACTTCACAAGGTGCCAAGAGGCCAAGGGAGGCCAGGGAGAGGGGCCCATGCGGTGAAACACACATTGATGGTCACAGGGACAAGCCCGGGACGCACAATGCCATGGGGGCGATACCTATAGGCGCACGCACTGACACAGGTATGTCAACACAACAGGCCGCCACGCACGGTAAGGCACACGGATACAACGCTTGTCACGACGATCAGACACCCAGAGGATTCGATGATTTGTTTAGTGACATACCACAGCGGCACCGTGACACAAAGACCACATCAGGTATCCCGACACACACGGTGACACACACCACCAACCCCACTGTCACCCGAATACACAGAGACGGAGCTTGGAATGGCCCTCAGAGACACCAGGCAGCACCCAGTGACATACCATCCGGAGACACAGGGACATTTGGAAAGGGACCCACACACACACGCACAGCCACACTGCCGTCCTCGGGAAAATGGTGGCTCTAAGGCTCACCACGCCGACGGACGCACACGCGAATCGGGGAGAAGCCGGGGAGCTGCTCAGGGATGTCTCCCCTGGCCCCTTCGCCTCCACATCCAGGGTTTTGGGGGTAGGAAAGTGCAGACGCCCCCTCCTTTCTCCCACCTCAGCTAGGAGGGACAGGAGCCCCATCCTCAGCGCCGCGTTGGAGGGAAGCACGGTTGTCCGGGCCTCCTCATCCTCCGTCGGTTCAGCTGGAGGAAAGTGTGAGACCCCACACTTGCACTTCAAGAGCAGAGGACGGGAACCAAGCAGACCAAAAAGGCCAGGCTCCCAGCGGGTTGGAAGTGGAAGCAGGTGGTCAGTGCGGGGGGGATTTCACTGTCAGCCACAGCTGCATGCCCACCCCCTGCACATACCTGAAACGCCCGCTTGACCCTGCCAAGTGCCCACACAGGGTCCCGCACATGCATCCTGTCCCCGTGGTGGTCCCAGGTGACAATGCCCTGATGCAGAAATGATTCTGGAGCCATGCAGACATCCCTAAGGTCACCACTGGGACCCACCCAGGTCTCTAGGCTCTTTGCCCCACTCACATTTGGGCACTCATGTGCACAGACACTCCTGCACATTCTGGCACAAGGCCTCAGAGCCCAGACCCAAAGCGGGCCTGGTCGAGGTCAGGAAAAGGGGCCAGGGCAGCCAGAGCCCCCAAGAATGGCATCTGGTCCCCACGGGGCAGCCCAGGCCTTGGCATTCTCCCTGCCCCCTCCCCTACCCCCCATCATCACCTCTCCCTGCCTTGCGCCCCTGCCGTCCCCTCCTTGGCCTACAGGACCCCACCTAAAGGAAAACCGCTGGGCCATGAGCTGGCCTCTTTCCTCCCGAACTCTTCTCTTGCTTCCTCCTCCAGACAGTCCATCTGGATTTCTATGGTTGGGAGGTGCCTGACCCTGGCTTCCATCCCTCTGAAGCAGCCTACCCTCAGCTGGGAGGGCCTGGGGCTGGCCTAATGATGATAACCAAAATGACACGTCATTCCTTTTCTCGAGCACATGCCATGTGTGCCAGGCCTGACACTGAACCTAATCACAGCATGAGAGGTAGGTACTATTATTGACCATTTTGTTTTTTAATTTTTATTTATTTTTTTATTGCCCATGTTACAGACCAAGAAAGTCCTGTGTTTCGGGTCACAGGATTTAAGATGCAGAGCTGGAGCTCAAACCCTGTGCTGTCTCATTTGCAAAGTCTAACCCTCAACCTCTGCTCCCACAGCTCCACCTGGGAGCCCTTGAGGCCACACAAGACATTCTTGGCTGGGCCAGGACCCCTGGCTCCAGCCCCCAGAGAGAGGGGAGCCTCTTGCCCCCGTGTTAACTCAGCAGAGCCCTCGGCTCTGAGCTCAGTCTGTCCAAGCTCAACCTAACCCCAGGCATGGCCTACCCTGTCCCAGCTCGTGGCCACACACACCTCCCACCCCAGCAGTGGACGTGAAGCATGCAGGGCCAGAGCCAGAGAGAAAATGCGCCATAAAAAGGAGGCCCCTGCTGGTGCCGGGACAGGGAGCAACAGCTACACAGGGACAGAGGGGAGAGAGACCCAGGGAGAGAGCTGGGGGGGCATCAGGGAGGCCCCAGTCCATTCCCCTCCCCTGAAGGAGTGTGTGTGTGGCTGCGTGGAAACAAGGGTACGTGAACGTTCCGCTGCTCCCGTGGGGCCATGTGGCAGGTAATGTCGGCGAACATGCGTGTCCGTATACACACCCAGGTGAGCCAACAGCCTTGTGTCCTGTGTAAAGGTATGTGCCCTTGGGTCTGTGTAAGTGTGGGGGTGAACACACACTTGAGTCAGCCTGTATTTGAATGTGTCTGGACGGTATCGCCGTGTCTCCGTGCGTTTATGTCGGTATACACATCCCATCTCAAGGGGTTTGTGTGTGTGTGCCAGTGGGGAGAGAACACAGGTCCACCGTTTCCTGTGTCCGTAAGTTCGTCTGTCCATGGCCGAACTTGCTGTGTCTGGACATCAGCATAAACATGTCGTTCATGTCCTCATCTTGGCGGCAGCGGTGGTGTATGTGTGTGTCCACATCCTGTGTGCCGCTGTCTGTTAAGGGTGCGGGGCCATCCATCCACCCCTTTCCCCTCCACCGAGGACTCAGGCCCGTGGCTGCAGTGGGCTCAAGCAGCTCCAGTAAGCACCCCGCCCAGCCGCCCTGGATTTCGATGCTTTTTCCAGAAGGAGATTTCCCCCCACACCCGCCCTTCCCCCTCGCCCACAGTGCCTTTCCCCACCAGGGCCCCGCTGCTCCAAGCTCGTTCCTGCTCAATCATTTATTGACTTTAAAATCGAAGCCAATTCTGGTTTGAAAAAAAGAAGAGAGAGAGAAAGAGAGACACACACCACACACACACACACACACACACACATACACACACACACAGGCCAGAGAAGAGACAGAGTCCGAGACTCAGGGGGAGGGGGGGAGCAGAGATGGGGCCAGAACCAGAATCAGAGAGAGACAGGGAAAGACAGGGACAGTCAAAGATATAGGACAGAGAGACGGATGGAAAAGGGGCAGACAGAGATAGAGGAAAAGACAGAAACTGGCAGAGCAAACTATGGAAGCAGAAAGATTTATAAAAACAGACTAGCTCCCAGAAATGTGGCCGTCAGGAGGGGAAGGCTGGACCCTGCTGACCAGCCAACAGCAGCCTCCTACCCAGAGCTGAGGGGCTCAATCTAGCGAGTCCGTGCCCCCTTCTCTCCCCCAACGCCCTGGCATACTCAGGCCTGTGACACAGAGCTGAGCCCTCGCTCCCTTCGAAGGTGTCAGAGAGCCAAGCACTGGCCATCACCCTGAGTCTGGGGGCTGCCCCAGCCCCTCCCTAGTCTTGTCACCAGTGGATCAGCTGGTACTTTCTTTCCCAAGGTCTGTGACATCTGAAGAACCAAGTTCTCACCCAGGCTGAGGAGGAGGGTAGGCCAGGGAGCCGAGGTGGCGGCTGGTGGGCCAGGGGCCGCTCACGCATGAGGTCTTGGCCCCACTAGGCCCCGAATATCAGCCACATCGGCCAGCCAAATGCGGCACCAAAGGCAGCCACAGCTCAGACCCAGCTAGGTGGGTAGGGTCGTCATGCGGGGGCCCAAGATGGGTGGCCGGCCAGTCAGAGGCACAGATATGGGGGTCCCCCACACTGCCATAGTGGCCAGAGTGCCTGCTCACACCTGCATGCACACCGTGATACATACGTGCGCATGTGTACCTCACCAACACATACTCACATCCTATACAGGAAGACCCTCACCCTGGGCCATACCCGTGTCCATACACACAGGGCTGCCCACGGCTGATCACAGGGCCACAAGCAGACCCCCAAGATTGACTCACACACACACTTGCATCTGTGGATACGAGAGTGTGGTGTGGGCATTCTGTTTGTTACGCGGGGGGCTGACACACACCCCTGACATACCCTGTAGCCCCTCGCCAATACCACACCCACAGAGCAGCCATATTCACAGGGACTCCCACTCCCAGCCTGGGCACACTTGGCACACAGCTGGCAAGGCTCAGACTGGCAGAGGGGACAATTAGGACCCAGGCCTTGCCTAGAGACTCCCCCCACAAACGCAGGCCCTGCTGGCAGGCACGGTTAGGAAGCCCCCAGGTGTCGCCTCTGCGGAGTCTGGGATGCCAGCTATAGCGTGGCCCAGCAGACAGCGCTACCAGGGCTGCTGTGGGGCTCTGGGCAGCTTCTGTGCCCTCTCAGAGCCAGGAGCCACCACCGGAGAGGGTGGGGTGGCAAGGCAGGCATCCCCCGGGCCTTTGCCGCCTGCCGAGCGCGGTGCAGAGAACTTCGCTGGAGGCGGGACGCGCTTTCGCAGCGCGCCAAGGTCGGCATAGCGCCCGCGGCTGACCCGGCGGCGTGGCCCCAGCACCGTCGGCAGTGTCCGCGGCTCCCGCCAGCCCCTCCCGCCTCCGGGCAGCGGGATGGGATTCCCCAGACCCGCCTGGTCCACCGAGCGGCAGCCGGGGTGGCTGGGGCCGGAAAGTTTAAGCCGAGGAAAGTTTTTTTTTTTTTTTTTGGTGGGGGGGTCGCCGCGGCTGCCGCGTCCAGGGTCGGCGAAGAGGCGCGGCCAGGGCTGGCAGCCCGCCCGCCCCTCCCTCCCCTCCCCTGCCCCACAGAAATTTGGGAGCCCCGCCATTTTCTTAGCCCCGCTCCCATGTGAGGCCTGAACAAAGACTTTGGGGAGACGCCCGGGCTGCTCGGCCCGCCCGGGGCACCCCGGCGGCACGCAGGGGCCACCACCACGCACGCCGGCCGCTGCCACCCTCGGGAACCGCTGCGCCCGCCCCAGGGAGCGCCGCCAGACACAGTCCCCGCACTGCGCCCTCGGGACCACCCCCTGCCACTCTGTCATCCCGCAAACACTGCCAGCGGCCACGCTGTCCGGGTGCACGCCACAGCCGCCCACAGGTCGGCGGGAGTCCCGCTGCCCACTGCACCCCAGTCGAGCGCGCGCGCGCGCGCACACACACACATACACACACACACACACACACATACACACACACACACAAACACGCACTCCCGCTCCGCGCT
Source organism: Grampus griseus (assembly GCF_964374135.1). Lineage (NCBI taxonomy): Eukaryota > Metazoa > Chordata > Mammalia > Artiodactyla > Delphinidae > Grampus > Grampus griseus. Next base: position 163,201,085 of record NC_139019.1, on the reverse strand, counting down.
ACAGGGGCAGCGCCACGCACGCAGCCGGCAGCCCCCGGAACCCCCAACAGGAGTCTGCCTCCTGGCCAGGGTCGCACGCGCACGGGGGCGCCCGCACGCGTGGCCGGACTCCCCACCGTACGGCTTGCACCCCTCGGCCGCCCGTGGACTCACTCCCCCCAGCCGCCGCGCGCCCCCTCCGCCCTCCCGCCCGCGCCGCCGGCCGGCCTCCTGCGCCCGCTCCCCTCCCGGGTCGCGCGGGGGCGGCGGCCGGTACCTGGGTGAGGCAGTACGGGGAGTACATAGCTGGGCGCCCGGGCGGGAGCGCGGCGGCCGGCCGCGGCGAGGGGAGGCCCGGCAGGCGGCGGCCGCGCTCGGGCTCCGGCTCTGGCTCGGTTCCTCCGGCCTCCGCCGCGCTGCGCCCGCCCGGCCCGCGGCCCCGCGCTCGGCCCGGCGCCGCTCCGCGCTCGCCGCTCGCAGGCTCGGCCCCGCCGGCTCCGGGGCCGCCGCCGCCGCCGCGCTCGCCGCTGCCTCTCGCGTCCGCCGCCGCAGCCGCCGCCGCGCGTCTACTCCATGCCGCCGCCGCTCGGCCGGTCACCCTCGCCCGCCGCCGCCGCCGCCGCCGCCGCCGCCGCCGCGCTGTGAAAGTGAAAGTTTAGACAAAGTTTGGAAGCGGCGCACTCCGGGGAGAGGGAGCGGGCGGGCGGCGCGGGCGGGAGGAGGGGCGCGGGGAGGGGCGGGCAGGGCGGGGGAGCGACGGCCGGCGCGCACACACACACACACACATATGCACGCACACATGCACACACACACACACACACACACACTCAGACACGCGCGCGCGGGGGCGCACGCCAACACGGCCACCCCGACACGTGCTGGCCCGCGTTCCAAAGCAGACACACGCTGACACGCAGTGAGGTTCGGAGCCCTCCATACATGTCACGTACAGAACGCATTGCCACACGTTCCACATTCCAACAAAGCACTCGCAGTCACCTACGCGCACACAGCATAGGCACACAACCCACACACATGCACCGACACCCCCCCAAGACTAGGAAAGCAACCCACAACCCACACACTGACATGCACACAGGGCCCACCATCACAGGATACCCACACATATGCATTTCAACAACAAACCATGTTTAGACTCCCAGATACAGGTGGACACACTCCAATATGGGCCTCACACAGACACACACTGATACACACCAAGACACACACACCAGTGCATGCTGACATCTACAGATTCATGCTGACACACTGACACTGGCATGATCACACAACCACATCCTCACACACTCCAGGCACACAACTCCTATACATAGACACCCGAATGCACACACAACACACGCACAAAGCGGCACCAAAACAGATGCACTAATGCACTGTCACACAAACACAAACCACCAGACACCGGGACGTACATGCCAGACACAGGGAAAGCTCTGACCCTGACACAAAGTGACACTGGCAGAGACAACAGCACACAGGAACACACATCACACACCTGATGCCCAGATGTACACAGGTATCACATGCATACACCCAGGCCCCTTCCACGCCCCACTCCCAACACACACACGCACACACACACACACTTGTACTTGGCCCTGATCATGGACACACACACAAATCTAACAAGGACCACACAGCCCAACCATCAGGGACAGAAATGGACATTGAGGCCTCAGGGACATGTATTCACACCCCCGGCGAGGCTCCATTCCTCTCATGCAGGCCCCTGGTCCCCCATTTCCAGAGCAAAGAGGAATGGGGGGAAAGGTTTGTGCTGAGGACCCTGGCATGGGGGCAAGAGGAGCTCTTAAGTGACCCCCCAGGGTGGGCGGGGAGGTGGTGTCTGCAGCCCCTAGGCAGCTCCTGCCGAGGCAAAGCTTCCTCCTGCTGCCAGGTGCAGCCGGCACTTTCTCACCCTCCTGGGGCAAGAAGCCGTGGCAGTTCTCAGCTATGCATTGTCTGTTGGAGGGGTGTCGATGCCCAGGTGTGTGTGTATGTCCATGTGAAAATATGCCTGAGGGTATGTGTTCCTGGTCACATTGCGTCTTTGAGGCAGGGTGGCCAGAGTTGTGTTCTTGGGAGTCTGGGTGGGTCCGGGTGTCCTCTGGGGGAAAGGAGGTGCAGGTCAGTGTATGTCCGTCTAGGAGTCTCTTTGAATGGGCCAGTGTGGTGTAGCAGTGATGCGGGTCTGGCTGTGTACCTGGGGTGTCTGTGAGTCAGAGGGTGAGTGTCTGCCAGGCTCTGTGCCTAGCACTGGGGACATAGTAGGGAACGAGACAAAAGACCCTGTGCTGGGGGGCGCTGACATTCTAGTGGGAGTTAGGTGTAGAGGTCACCTTGGCAGTGTCTGGTCTTTGACAGGAAGTGCTGGTGATGTGGGTGCCTAGGTGAATATGCGTGTGTGTATTGAGCTGACCACAGTGTGTGCATCAGCTGTGAGGCTCTCTCTGTCAGAAAGTGTCAGTGTACATAACAAGCTTGTGTGTGTGTGGCAGGGACGCGGGTCTCTCTACGCGTCCCGGAGTGTGTGTGACCCAGGGGGTCTGTCTGTAATCAGGGTCTGTGTGGCTGAAAGTGTTAATGGGTGTCACTAGGAATGTTTCTCTCTGTTGGGTCCGTGTGAGTCTGGGGCAGTGATGAAGATCTGTGTGTACCAGAGTATGTGTACACAGGTGACTGTGTGTGTCAGGGAGCGGGGTTCTGTGTCTTTTCAGAGATGTGGGTCTGTGTATCGGGCTGTGTTGGTGTGTGTGACTAGGTGTGTGTGTGCGCATGTGTGTCAGGGAGGGAGGTCTCTGTGTGCCTGAGGATGTGCCTGGGTACATGTGTGTCTGTCATTGCCGTACTTGGGGGGCTCTATCCTGGGATCCCGCCGATCCGACCCAGCCTTCCCCCTCTGCATCGCAGCCGCTGCCGATGCAAGGCCGTGGCAGAGGGAATCGATACGTCCTTAAAAATTCAAGGGCTTCTCGTAAACAGAAACTTTTAACACCGTTTAAAGTTTCAGGGCCGCCGCTGCTGCCTCCCGGCCACAGCCTCCACCGCTGCAGTCGGAGGGCGTGCGGGAGGAGGCACCGGAGGGGGGGGGGCGGGTGCCGAGGAGAAGGGGCGGGGCTACATGGGGGGGTTGGAGGAGGGGCTGCAGGAGGGCACTGGAGGATATGTGGGACTGAGGGGAGGGACAGGAAGGGGATTTGGGGATCAAGGGGCTGGGGGCTTGGATGGCTCAGGAAAGGGATGTGAGGGATAGGTCAAGGGGGAGGGAGATAGGGAGGAGAGGGGAGCAGGAAGTTGGGGGGGGACAGGGATGGGTCTGGGGGCCTTTGAGGAGGCCCAAGAGAGGCTGGAATGTCTGGGAGAAGGAACTGGGGATATGTAAGCCCAGGAGAGGTTTGGGGTGCCAAGGTGGGGCTTGGATGGCTGAGGGAAGGAGCAGAGGATAAATCTGGGGGGTTACGGGGCCTGGGTGAAGGGGACATTGGAGCAGTGTGGGCCTGTGGGGGGCTGGAGGGGAAGGCAATAGGAAAGGTTTGGGGAGGGGGGAGGAATGGTTGAAGGGTTTGGGGTGTCTGGGATCTTTCATGTAACTGGGGAATTGGGGAGACCTCGAGAGACAGGTGGACCCTCCTTGCCCCTCTGCAAACAGCCATGAAGGGGTCACCCCTCAGAAGCCCCATCAGCTTTGGCCCAGTCCTCTCCCCACCTGCCGACCTGTCCTCCCAGCCCTGTTCCACCATCCGTGCCAGGCCCTAGGGCTGGGGTCTGCCCACTCCCCCCTCACCCTCCCGGTCCGCCTCTGGCGCCAAGCCTGGGCTCTGCTTCAACCAGCATCCCATACCCACTTCACACACGCATTCCATTCATACACACACACACAACACCCATCCTTCCATTCACACACCCTCACGCCACAACACCCTCCCTGTGTGCACACACACCCCCTCTCTCTTCCTTACACACTCGCACATCCATCCATGTTCCCACAAACAAAACATTTCCCCCATATTCATGAGCATATCCGCACTCAGAATTCTCTCCACGTTGCTCAGACCACCCCCATACCCACAACAAACACCCCCCCACGCCATGCACACACATCCACATCCACTCTGCTCCCCCCTCCACAGCTGCCAGCTGGGAGGATTTTTACAGAGAGGCTGAGGGGTTGCTGTGGAGGACACCCGGGCCCCCCCTCCCCCCACCAGCCCAGGTCTTAGGACCACACCTGGCCTTCAAGAAGTCACAGGGGAGGAGGGTGTTTCCGGGGGGCTGTGTACAGCTGGGATGCCACAGCTGGAATCTCCCACATTCCTCCCTGCCAGGGCTGCCCACCTGGCTGCGGCTGGCAGCAGGTGTGTTCTTACAATGCAGGTGTGCCGGGGGAGGAGGAGGGAGGAGTGGGCACCAGGCCCATGGCATTACCCAGCCGGGATGCTGGGGGCAGTGGGAGGCGGTACCAAAACATCTGGGCTCCACCAGCCAAGTCCTGGGCCACCAAAGGTGGGGCCAGGCAGTGCTGGGCTCCGGGGCAGGTGGGCAGGCCTCTCCGCAGAGGAGGACGAACACCTGGTACACGAGATAAGTCAAGAGCCAGGCTGAGGGTGCTGCCAGGGTCGGGGAGGGGTGCTCCAGGCCCTCCTGGCAGGACTGGGGATCCCTACTCCCCAAGAGGGCCTTATGCCTCTCCTGCCCAGCCTGGAGGACATGGTCTGTGCCCAGGCTGGGGTCCTAGCCTTGCGCTCGCTGCCCCCTCCCTGGGCTGGGAACCTGTAGTGGGGAGTGAAGAGTTACAGCCCCACTGTCAAGGCACCTGCGTCCATGCCACACACACACACACACACACACCCCAGACTCCTACAGTCACGTGCACACAGAATCACAAAGACACACACAGGCATGCTCAGACACACAAAGATACAGACCCTCCTCCTCCTCTGGGCGGTCATGTAAAATGCCATAATCACACACAGACACAGGATCACCCAGAAATGCTGTCGCACACCCTTAGTGCACGGACACACAAGCACACAGCTGCAGAGAGAATCCCACACAGATCTCCCCCACAGAGTAACACCAATAACACTCCAGTCACACACAAAGACCTTCGCCATCACATAGACCTCCCCCACAGAGACCCAGATTGACACTGACTCACAAAGACAAACCCAGTTACACAGACTCCCAGACTCATACGCTGAGTCCAGTTACACAGGTATACACAAAGTCACACAATTACACAAAGTGTTACAGACCTTTTGAGTCACGTACACAGATGTTCTCAAAATCGTCCGTAGACGTGGCACACGCAGGATGCCACAAAGATACACAGATCACATATACACAGACACACAGGATCGTCCATGGTCACAACTGATCACACACTGACACCCAAACACACACACAGGCATCCCCAGATCACAAATGGGGATACTCAGGCCAGCCCGCAGCTGTGCACAAGGTGGCACAGACGCGCACTCACACGTGCCCCAGCAGCACAGCGTGGCTAGCGCCAAGGACAGGCAGGCGGCAGGGCTTCCTGTGGCTAACGCTCATCTGGAGGCAAGGGAAGGAGCTGGGGAAACATTTCATTTGCAGCCCGCTGGAGACCCACCCCACCCGTCCTGGAAACCTGGCCCTGGCTCCTGAATGGGGCCTCTGTGTGCTGCCACCACCCAGCCGACCAGGGTGTGGGTATCAAGGGGGGTGAGGCCGGCCGCACTGTGTCCCTGGCTGAGCACCAGGGGCCACCCAGCCACATACCAGGGCCCAAGCTGGAGTCCCCCAGACCAGAGGAGCCCCCCTCGCCCCCATCCCCACCGCATCTGGAGGCCACTCCCCAGCCCAGCCTGCAGGGGGAAGACACAGCAGCAAGGCAGAGCCCCGGCTGGCACTGGGTCTCCAGGTATCCCCCATCTCAGGCCCGCGTGTGTCCGCAGGCTGAGCGGCTGCCAGTCCCATGTCACAAGCCCCCTCGATCCAGCACAAAGGTAAGACACCACGGCTGGATGTGACAGCATTGCTGACGATGTGACAGTGTAGCTGTGTGTGGCGGTGTAGCCGGGCTCCCTGTGCAGCCTTGGGGTGGGGGTGGGGCAGTCAAAGCCCCTTGGCTCATGTCATCACACACTCACTGTCACACACATAGTGTCACCATCACACCTTCAATCACACAGCCACACACAGCCACACTGTCTCATCTTCAGTCACACTGTCACACACCACCACACTGTCACATATGCTGTCACACCTTCAACCACACACAGAGTCACATTGTCACACCTTCAACCAGAAACCCTGCCTGTCACACCCCCAGCCACCCTGTGACACACAGAAGTACCATCACAGCCTCAAGGATTCTGGTCACACATGCCTTCAACCACACTGTCTCACACATCCTCACACTGACCCTGACACGCTGACCCTCACACTGTATTCAGTGTCTGACCAGCAGGGGCACACTCACATACCCGGTCCGGGTGCCCCTTCAGCTGTGTTAGCCACGTGGCCACACGGAGTCACTGCCCCACTAGGTCACAAGGAGGGGAAGCAGCTCTGAGCACTTCATTCCCAGGGTGTGGTGCACAGCTGCCCCTCGAGCAATGTTTGAACCCAGCCAGTGGCTCCAATAACGCGACAACACACCCTGATGGTCACAGAGCAGGTAGCCAGCAGGTACAGGCCACTGCAGAACTGCTCACAGACATTCTGATGACGTGCACTCAGCATCTCACTGTTGCAGGTGACAGGTACACATCTCGCACTGCCCAGAGTCCCCGGACAGAGCTACAAAGAAACAGTGGGGGACAGCCACACCACGGTGACAAGGACATCCTGTCACACAACAGTCATTCTCCCCAATGCCTGTCACAACGTTGAGACAGTCCCGTAGCCATCCCAACAAGCAGCGAGGCACACTGACATGACCCCCGCAGTAGTCACTAGGAAGCCCTCCAGCCCCCCAAGTCATGGAGATGGGGAGAGGCCCACGCTGCTACCCCCTCTCCCCACTGCAGTTGGTGCCTGGAGAGCAGGGGGGCTAATAGACGCGCAGCTGTAGGCGGTGGGTGCCAGCCCCTCTGCCTGATGAATATTCATCAGCTGGGGCTCTCCTGAACCTGTGGGGAGTGGGAGGTCCCAGGCAGCTGGGCACCCCCTTCTGCGCCAGGAGGCCCTCAGGTGAGGGGGCGCTTAGCCAAGCCCTGGCAGTCCTTGGAACCTATACCCAGTACACGCATAGGCACATATGAGCTTGTGAACACGGACCCCCAGACCCACAAACAACCGTCACACAAACTCGCAACCACACCCAACGACGGAGCCAGCCACCATCACACACACACACACACACGGCATGCAAACACAGGCACACACACTATCACACGAACCCATAATCACAAACACAGAATCACACCCAAACCACAGACACCCACCATCTCTCTCTGTCTCTCTCACATCCACCCCTCAGGCATGCAAACACGGACACACACACTGTCACATGAATTCACAAGCACATAATCACACCCAAACCACTGACACACACACACACACACACACACACACACACCCCAGGCATACAAACACAAGGGCACACCGTCAAAAGACCACAAACACACAGATACACCATCACACCCAAACTACACACTCACCAACACACACAGGCATGAAAACACACACACACACAGAAGTACACAGAATCTCACTCTACCCATCCCCGATGTTTTACAGAAGGGGACACTGAGGCAATGAGTGGCTGAAGGCCCCTTGAAGGAGCCCTGACTCCAGGCAGAGGGTACCGCCGAGCGCCCCCTGCTGGCCCGGCCCCTTCACGAGCGCGCGGGGCGGGCACGCGCCTGACGTAACCATGGCATCCTCTTGGCACGAGCGGCCCGCACGCGGGGCGGGCGGGGCGGGCGCGTTGCCATGGCGCTGGCTGGCCGCGTGAATGGGGCATTGTTCGCAGCGGCGCCCGGGCCGGGCTGTCCCGGACCCGCCCGGACCCACTCGAGCCGGCAGAGACTGGGAGAGATAGAGACGGGGAGAGACAAGAGATGGAGACAGAGCTGTAGATGGGCAAAGACACTTAGAAGCCGAGAGAGAGACAGAGATGGAGAAAGAGAGATGGGAGAGACCTGCAAGAGAAACGCACAAATAAGGAAGGACAGAGGGAAAGGGCCAAAGGGAGGCAGAGTTGGAGATCGAGATGGAAGATGAAGGGCTGGAGTGGGAGACAGGACCAGCCAGCCAATACCCACAGAGCACACTGTGCCTGGCAACAGGATGAGGCAGAGGACCAGGACCCACAGACAAAGTCAGAGATGCTGAGAGGTGGGAAGAGACGCTGCCGTAGAGAAACCCAGTGAGAACGAGGGTCAGACACACCTAGGGAAGAAATGAAGGAAATGCTCTGAGCGCCTCTGGTCCCACCCACCTCGGTCCCTTCTCGACCCCCTTTTGGACCACACGCCTTCCCTGGTTCGACACTCTCAGAAGGCACACCTCTTTCCTACACATCTTCACACCCCAACTGACAAGACATCATTGACACAGGGTCCCAGTCTTCGGGAACCCTCCCCCAGACACTCCAAGACACCCTCACGAGCACAGTGACACCCACAAATACACCCACAGCCACCCAGTGACCCAGTCATGGTCATAGCCAGACACACCCATATGACAGGGATTAGTGCCCCACACCAGAGTGGCACTCACAGTTATAGATACGGCCCCTAGATGTGCCGTCACATGAGGATCCTGCCAGACACCTAGTCCCCGTAACACATGGCCACACACCACCACACAGGCTCACGCTCCATGGGAACGCTGTTATATGTGGCCACTCCAGACACACAGTGCACTCTCACACATGCACAGATGTTTCCCTACATTCATTGACACCTTCACAGACACACACGTGCCTTCTGCCCAATCTGCCCCACTGACTGGGCACCCTGTCCCTTGATCCAGATTGGTATCTATGGGGATGCTGGGTCCAGTTCTCCATGTTTGACAGACATCAGTCACCGGCTGACACTGGGAGGGGTGGGGAGGGAAGTGAAGTCCTGTCCCCGTCCCCCCTCAAAGAGCCGTGTCAATCCGGGCTAGGGTGGTCCCCTAACTCCTGTGTCTAGGTCAGCTTGGCCCAAATCTGAACCAAGGGTGTCCCCTGGTGGCCATGCATGTTATCTGCACCCATCAGGTTAGGGGGTGGGGTGTGTGTGCAGGAGATGGTGGGCAGCCCAGTGGCCCTGTCTGAATAGAAGGGCAGAGAGGACAGGCCAAAGTCAACACACAGAACCCAGAGACGGGAAGCCAAGGTCCAGCAGCGAGGACCCAGACCCAGAATTCAGAGCCTGGAATCCAAATCCCAGAATCCAAAACCAGATCTCAGAATCCAGAATCGGAACCTAGATCCCAGATACCAAGATCTAGAATCCGAATCTAGATCCCAGATACCAAGATCTAGAATCCGAACCCGGAATCTAAAATCCAGGTCCAAGCGTCCGCCATCCACAATCCAAACATCTAGATCCCATCCTCCAGAATCTAGAATCAAGGACCCAGCGGGAATTCCTCGGCAGTCCAGTGGTTAGGACTCGGCGCTGGCACTGCCAGGGCCCGGGTTCGATCCCTGGTCAGGGAACTAAAAAAATCCCACAGTCCACGTGACGTGGCCAAAAAAAAAAAAAGGGTTGCTGAGGACAGGAACAAACTAAAGGGGCAGGAGAGGAGCCCTGCAGTGACCACACAGAGCCTCTCCCAGCTGCTGCCCCTGTGCATTCACACACACACACATACACAGTTCGACGGGATCTTATACACAGACCCACACACCCAAACATACAGCCTGTGACCATCAGGTGTACAGCACCACACACCCTCAGATACACATGCACAATCACACACACACACACACACACACACACACACCATCATGCATTCACCCAGACACACCGTCACCCAAAGACACCTGGAACTGCCATACGCTCCTCTCCCAGCACATGAACACATGCCCATCTGTGTACCCACATGATCTCAGAGCTGCCCCCCAGCCCTGGCCATCCCCAAGCTCAGACACACAACCACCACGCCCAGAGACACACAAAAACCCATGACTCCCAGCCCTGCACGCAGATATGCTCACTCACAGAATTGTGGAGGCTGGCGCGCGCACACACACACACACACACACACACACACACACGAACTCTCCCAGGCACAGAGAAGCCCTGTGCCTTGGCAGCCACGCAGCCCCTGGGAACGGGACCCCCGGGACGGGGCTCACCGCACACCCTCATGCCCACCCCAGCCCCCCCACCCCGCCTGGCCGGCTGGCGGGCTTTAATACAGATGCCAAACTCGTAATTGTAACTGAGGGTGACAGGGTCACCTTGAGCCCCAGATGCTCGCGCGGTGACAGATGGCGTTGGCAAACCTGATTATCGGCCCCTGTGCCAGCGCCTGTGGCACCTGCATTCCCCGCCCCTCCCCCGCTCCCCCAGCACTCATTACCCACCCATTACTGGGCCTGGGTGGCGGGGGTGGGGGCCGGCTGGCATTGCCCGGGAGGGGGCAGGGACTCTGGGGGCCCCCCTGTCACCAAGGTTCCCAGCTGGCTCCCCGGCTGGCAGGAGGTGGGCACAGCTGAAGGGGGAGAAAGCAGGCGCCTCATGCCTGCCAGAGAGAGGGGTGCTCGCGGTGCCAGGGCTGAGCTGCCCACTCGGACACTGCTCGGGGTTGGCACAGAACCCTGGAGGGAGGAGGGAGAGTATGCCCCCGACTCTGTGGGCCCCTGGTGATCACCCCCCACTTCAGGGCCCTTGGAGCAGGGGCTTGGGAGCTGCCTGCCTGGCCTGTTCCCACCCCTCCGTGCAGGCCTGTGGGGTCAGAGGTCACAGGCTCCCACGCCCCGCTGGCCCATCTGTTTCCTCGGGTCCCCGCCTCCTGCTCCCCTCACCTGGGGCCTTCCTTCCTGAGGCAGGAAGAAGGCTGAGGGGGGCCTGGCCAGCCCCCGCCCTGCGCTCCGGGGGGCATTTGGAGGCAACCCTGACAGCGCCACATGTCCCCGCGTCTGTGCCAGACGGGCCCATCTGCTAGGGCCCTGGTTCCAGCCGCCCAAAGCCAGGCTGCCCTCGTCCACTGCAGACCCTGAGCCCAGCTGAGGAAGGAGCACCCCTGATGCCCACGCTCCAGCACAGGGCCACCCACTCCCAGGAAACCCCAATTGGGGAAACACACACACACACACACACACACACACACACACACACACACAAAACTAGACTTGGCCAACCTTTATGGTTCCTGTAAATGCCACACTGGGCATGGGGAGGTGGAGGGACAGGAGGGGCAGCTGGGGGCACATGTGTCCTGCCTCTGACTCGGGGAGCCCAGGTTTTCCCCAGCAGCTCCGTCTGCCTCCCGGATCGCTAAGACCATGTCATCACTGTGTCTCCTAGTCTGGGTGGGGCCATCTATCTTCCTTGCAGCTGGGAGAGTCTTTGACTCATTCTGAGAGAAGAGGTCCAGCTTGGTGGTTAAAAACAGAAACCACCATGCCTTGGGTTCAAATGCCACCTCTGCCATGCACTGCTGTGTGACTCCGAGTGAGTGACTTTGCCTCTTGGGACTTAGGTTTCCTTTTGTGATGCTACTAACGCCTGTGTCACGGGGCTGCTCTGAGGCTGACATGAGTTAGTACTTATCAAAGACTTAGAGCAGGCCGTGGCAAACAGTGAGTACTCAATAAATATGCACTTTGACTATGAGTGGTCCACCCCCATGGGTGGGGCTGTGCCTGGTGTCCCTAGGAGCAGGGTGAGGACTCTGGAGACCTGTCTGGCTGTCCTGCGTCCCTGGTTGCTGGACCCAGTGTGCATGGTCCAGGTTGGCGTCTTTCGCAGCCTGTCTTCCCCCGTCTCTCCAAGGTGCATGCATCTGTGTGTCCATTCGTGATGCTCAGCTCATGCCTTTGATCCGCACTGACACCCCTCAACCCGCACAGTGGACATCCTTCACCTGGCGACGGGAGGCTGGGCTGCCCGCCCAACACCAGAGGACCACAGGTGCCCAGCGCGTGCGAGCGGGCACACAGCTGTTGCAGAGGATGAACGGGGATGTAGAAAGAGGAGCAGTGGCCAAAGCAGAGGTGATTGAGGAGGTAGACAGCCATGCAGCCCAGCTGGGAAAGCACCTGGGGCCAGAGGCAGGGAGATGAGTCAAGGGCAGTGGAATCTGGAGCCAGAGACTTCATCCTACCTAGAGAGGCATGGATGCCTGGGTTCAAATTCTGACTCTGCCATCTGCTGGCTGTGTGCCTTGGGGCAACTTACTCAACCTCTCTGGACGTCAGTTTTCTCACCTGTAAAATCATCAAAGTTCAACCAGGAAAAAAAAGAAAACCAAAAAAAAAAAAGAAAAAAAGAAAACCACTCTAGGGTGAGGGACAATAGGAAGGGTGGTATTCCAGGATCCCTGGGGGGGATTAAAAAGAAAACCCTTAGCTCATTGCCTGGCACACAGTTGGCACTCAGTAAATGCTAGTTCTTCCTATGATCCCCTCCACCTAAGTGGATCTATCAACTTGCTCCCAGATCATGACCCTTCTCTGTTTAAACCCTGCACACCCCATCCGCCCTCCCGCCTCCACATCTCCCTGCCCTTCCCCCCATCACTGCCCCAGCCACCCTGGTCTCCTCAATGTTATTTCTCTCTTTCTTTCTTTTTTATTTGTTTATTTTTTGATGTGGACTTTTTTTTTTAACATTTTTATTGGAGTATAATTGCTTTACAATGGTGTGTTAGTTTCTGCTTTATGACAAAGTGAATCAGCTATACGTATACATATATCCCCACATCTCCTCCCTCTTGCATCTCGCTCCCACCCTCCCTATCCCACCCCTCTAGGTGGTCACAAAGCACCGAGCTGATCTCCCTGTGCTATGTGGCTGCTTCCCACTAGCTATCTGTTTTACATTTGGTAGTGTATATATGTCCATGCCACTCTCTCACTTCATCCCCTCCCTGTGTCCTCAAGTCCATTCTCTACGTCTGTGTCTTTATTCCTGGATGTGGACCATTTTTAAAGTCTTTATTGAATTTGTTACAATATTACTTCTGTTTTATGTTTTGGTTTTTTGGCCCCGAGGCATGTGGGATCTTAGCTCCTTGACCAGGGATCATACCCGCACCCCCTGCATTGGAAAGAGAAGTCTTAACCACAGGACTGCCGGGGAAGTCCCCCTTTTTAAATTATTTGGCCGCACCATGCAGCATGTGGGATCTTAATTCCCCAACTAGGGATCAAACCCGAGCCCCCTGCATTGGAAGCACGGAGTCTTAACCACTGGACCGCCAGGGAAGTCCCTATTCTTTCTTTTTTTTTTTGATTGAAGTATAATTGATTACAATGTTGTACTAATTTCTGCTGTACAGCAAAGTGACTCAGTTACACACACACACACACACACACACACACACACACACACATATATTCTTTTTTTATATTCTCCGTTATGGTTTATCCCAGGAGATTGGGTATAGTTCTCTGTGCTATACAGTAGGACCTTGTTGTTTATCCATTCTAAATGTACTAGTTTGCATCTACCAACCCCAAATTCCCACTCCATTCTTCCCCCACCCCCGTCCCCCTCAGCAGCCACAAGTCTGTTCTCTATGTCTGTGAGTCTGTCTCTGTTTTGTAGATAGGTTCATCTGTGCCATATTTTAGATTCCACATATAAGTGATATCATATGGTATTTGTCTTTCTCTTTCTGACTGTACTTAGCGTGATAATCTCTAGTTGCATCCTTGTGGCTGTAAATGGTATTATTTCATTCTTTTTATGGCTGAGTAGTATTCCATTGTATATATGTACACATCTTCTTTATCCATTCATCTGTTGATGGACATTTATTTTGTTTCCATGTCTTGGCTATTGTGAATAGTGCTGCTATGAACATAGGGGTGCATGTATCTTTTTTTTTTTTAAATAAATTTATTTATTTATTTATGGCTGTGTTGGGTCTTGGTTTCTGTGAGAGGGCTTTCTCTAGTTGTGGCAAGTGGGGACCACTCTTCATCGCGGTGCGCGGCCTCTCTTGCTGCAGAGCACAGGCTCCAGACGTGCAGGCTCAGTAGTTGTGGCTCGTGGGCCTGGCTGCTCCGTGGCATGTGGGATCTTCCCGGACCGGGGCACGAACTCATGTCCCCTGCATCGGCAGGCGGACTCTCAACCACTGCACCACCAGGGAAGCCCGCATGTATCTTCTTGAATACTAGTTTTGTCCAGGTATATGCCCTGGACATGTGGGATTGCTGGATCATATGGTAGTTCTATTCCTCGCTGTTCTTTCAATGCACCAAACTTGTGCCTCTGCCTCCAGGACGTTGTCCCTGCTGCGCCCTCCACCTGGACTTCTCTTCCATCCACCCTTCCCAGAGCTCATTCCAACTCATCCTTCATTCCTCAAAAGCACCCCCAAGGCAAATGTTACCCTCCTGGTAGTCTTTCTCCTAGCATCCTCATCTCTTTCTCCAGGGTCTCATAGCAATTTATTGTTATGTCTCTTTGGGGGATTGTCAATGTTCCTCTCTCTCCCAGAATATTCACTACCTGAAGGCAGGGACTCTTTCCGTCTTGTTTATGGCTACAGCCCCAAGAATCATAACAAAAACTAACACTTGCCGAATCCTAACACCCTGCCGGGCCCATGCTGCTCACCTTTGAGGAACTCCCTCCTCCCCACAATGCTGCAAGTCTGGAACCATTAATATCCCCATTTACAGATGAGGAGACTGAGGCTCAAAGAAGTCCCTTGCTTGCCTAAGACTACACAGCTGCTGCTAGCCCTTAGAGCATCCTTGTGCCCCCCCGGGACAGTTGCAGCTCTGGGAGAGGGTACACAGCTGGATCCCAGGTCAGGGGTCCCCTCTGCTGTGTACAGTGTGCACGGCTGTATGGGGCAACTGAGGCAGCTGGTCCAGGGCTGTGCAATACCACCGAGTGGTCTGGATTCAATGAAGGTTTGCTGAATGGATAACAAACCAAGGGGTCCTGGGAACTGACACCCTGGTAAGCATGGTGCCAAACACTTTGCATGAGTTCTCAACTATTATTAACTCCCTTTTGCAAAGGTGGGACTTGAGGCATAAAGAAGGAAAGCCACTTGCCCTGTGTCACACAGAAATCAGCAGCTGAGGCAGAAGTTGAACTTAGGTACGCCTAGCTCCAAAACCTGGGCCATAAACAACACATGGTATGAATTTTCAAAACCTTTATGGAGCGCCAACTGAATGCAGCTGTACGAGTGCTTCCCTTACCCCTCTCATTCAGGCTGCCCAATAGCCCTTAGGAGGCAAGTACTACTATTATTCATTCATTCATTCATTTAACAAATACTTAGTGCCCACTGTGTCTGGCTCTGCTCTAGAGCAGGGATGGGGCTACAGAAGTGAACAAGACATAAAAATCTCTTCCCCGGGCTTCCCTGGTGGTGCAGTGGTTGAGAGTCTGCCTGCCGATGCAGGGGACACGCGTTCCTGCCCTGGTCCGGGAAGATCCCACATGCCGCGGAGCTGCTGGGCCCGTGAGCCATGGCCGCTGAGCCTGCGCGTCCGGAGCCTGTGCTCCGCAACAGGAGAGGCCACAACAGTGAGAGGCCCACATACCGCAAAAAAAAAAAAAAAAAAACAAAAAACAAACAAAAAAAAATCTCTGCCCTGGTGGAGCAAACATTCTAGTGAGGGAGATAGATGGTAAATGCAACTACAAAATCAATTTCGTTTGTTAGGTGATGATGTGAACTACAGCGAGAAATAAAGCAGAAAGGGGGGACATTTTAAAACAACATCTGAGTAAAAACCTGGAGGAGGTGAGAGAAGGAACCATAGAATGTTGGGGGTGGGGAGTGCTAGAGGCAAAGGGAACAGCCAGTGCAAAGGACCTGAGGTCCACATAATATTGGTGTGTCTGGAGAAAAGCAAGATGGCTGGTGCGGCGGGAGGAAAGTGGGTGAGGGTGAGAGTGGGAGGAGGGAGAGTGGGAGAGTGGGAGGAGGTAAGGGCAGGAGATGACAGGCATTGTGTGCAGGGCCTTGTGGGCCACAGGAAGGACTTGGACGTTCACTCTGAGTGAAGTGGGAGCCATGGAGGGTTCTGAACAGAGGAGGGATGTGATCAGACTCAGGTGTTCCCAGATGCCCTCTGGCCACTAGATGGAAAACTAGACTCAGGAGACAGGGTGGCCATAGCAGAAGCTGGGAGACCAAGATGGCAGCACTTGCATTGGCCCAGGTGGGAGATGCTTATGCCCCATCTTACGAGGGAGAAAACGGAAGATCAGAGACATTTAGGTGAAGGATGCAGGGTTGACCCCAAATCTGTCTGGTGCCACAGCTGGTGCTCTATCAACGCTGAAACCCAGCCCTCTCCTTCCCCTGCTTGAGTGAAGGGCACGGCTTTGCACATCCCCTGGGCCACTTCCTGTGGGTCCAGCGGCAGAGACAGTGATGGCCACATCCTGCCCGTGCTGCATCCTGCCGGCCCCCAGCTGCCCAGTTTTCTGCAGGCCCAGGAAGGCCTTCCAGCTGCCAAGGGCAGAGGACGGCACTGGGAAAGCTGGGGCCCCTTGACCCAGAGACTGGGTCTCATTGGCAGCAGCCTGGGGCTGAGCCGGGAGGCCTCGGGGTCCAGGCCTCCCTGAGCCTGTGGGCGGCCAGGCCCCACTGAGCAGGCTCAAGAGAGTGGTCAGCTGGCTAAGGATCATCCGTTTGTCCGTCTTTCTGTGTGTTGGTCAGTCTGGCACTGGGCTCGGGGTCCTGGGCAGCCAACCCTGCTGTCTGGTAGGTGGACTCTGTGCTCTCTAGATCCTGACCAGAGATTGAACCGGGTCCTAGGCAGTGAAGGCGCTGAGTCCTAGCCACTAAGGGCACCAGGGAACTCCCCCCAGATCCACCTTGTTTGTTGTTGTTTGCTTCGTCTTGTTCTTAATGTTTATTTATTTATGTATTTGGCTGTGCCGGGTCTTAGTTGCAGCATTCAAGATCTTAGTTGTGACATGCGGGGATCTAGTTCCCTGACCGGGGATCAAACCCTGGCCCCTGCGTTGGGAGCGTGGAATCTTAACCACTGGCCCACCAGGGAAGTCCCCAGATCCACCTTTAATGGCTTGCCCCCAACCTGGGTAGCCTGGGAGGCACCTCTGCAAACCCACAATGGGGAGGAGAGTAAAACCCTTACCTGCTGGGTTCCCCCCCCACCACCCTGGCACGGGATCTGGGGGCTGGGCTTGCGAGTGTGTCGGCTGTGGAGACCAGAAAGGAAAGGTGGAGAGGCAGGGGCTTAGGGGCACAATGCTGAATGCCCTAAGGGGCTCCTTTCCCATCAGGGCCCCATTCTTCCATTTAGCAAACTCAGACTTTGCAGTTATGCTTCTCAGGCTTCAAACTCAACACTGAAACTCCCTGGTTATGCAACCTCAAGTCCCTAAACCTCTCTGGGCCTCAGTTTCCTCTTCTGTAATATGGGGATAACAACAGTCCCTACTTGGGGGAATTCCCTGGTGGCCCAGTGGTTAGGACTCAGTGCTTTCACTGCCAGGGGCTAGGTTCTATCCCTGGTTAGGGAACCTATCCTGCAAGCCAAGAGGCACCACCAAAAGAAAAACAAAAAATAAAACAGAAAAGCCAGTCTCTGCTTGGTAGGGTTGTTCTGAAGACTGGAGATGATTTATGTAAGGAGCTTCAAATAGAGGTTGGTACACAGTAGCACCATGAATAAGCTATGATTAACACTATTGCTGTTGTTTTTTTCTTTGGCATGCATTAGAGGCCAGGAATAATTCTGAGC
Source organism: Grampus griseus (assembly GCF_964374135.1). Lineage (NCBI taxonomy): Eukaryota > Metazoa > Chordata > Mammalia > Artiodactyla > Delphinidae > Grampus > Grampus griseus. Next base: position 163,183,237 of record NC_139019.1, on the reverse strand, counting down.
CCTGGGGATACAGGAGGACAACACAGAAAATGGGTCCTCGCTGCCACAATGTTTTATACATTGTAGAAAACAGACAACACAAGATAAGATGATTTCAGAGTCTTAAGTGTTACGAAGATACTAAAATGGGATGCGCCTGGGCTTCCCTGGTGGCGCAGTGGTTGAGAGTCCGCCTGCCGATGCAGGGGACACGGGTTCGTGCCCCGGTCTGGGAAGATCCCACATGCCGCGGAGCGGCTGGGTGCGTGAGCCATGGCCGCTGAGCCTGCGCGTCCGGAGCCTGTGCCCTGCAGCGGGAGAGGCCACAGCAGTGAGAGGCCTGCGTACCGCAAAAAATAAATAAAATAAAATGGGATGTGCCTTAGAGGAATCGGGGTGGGGGTTTCTGACCCCAGGGTGGTCGGGGAAGGTCTTTCTGTGGAAGTGACATTTTTGCAGAGAGCCTAGGTGCTGTGGGAACAGCCCCGTGGGGAGTGCTGGTTGGAGTGCTGGAAGCACATAAACAGCCCCGTCCCAGGATTTGGGGCCCTGGAGGCGCCTGGGGGTTCCAGTTCTGGCCCTGGCACCTGCGCAGCCCCCACCTCACACCCAGGTGAGGAGCTGTAGGCCCCGGGGCCCTGAGATGCTGCAGAGCCGGTCCTTCCCGTGCCCCCCGGAGCTGCGAGTGCGATGGGGTGCGCTTGCCCTCTGGCGGCAACTCTCGGGATTGCACGGCGACCGTGCCCTGGACAACTGCCTCCCGGACGTCTCACCTGGAGGTGCGCGGGCAACTCCCACTGACCCCACTACATCCGAGCCCCTGAGCGTCCCCCAACCTGCCCTTCCGCTGTCCTCTAGACCCAGCTAATGGCAGCGCTGTCCTGCCAGGTACTGAGGCTCCAAACTTGGCAGCATCTTTAAGCCCCCTCTTTCTCTGACTCCCCCACCCCCAATTTGATATGACTGCAAGTCCCTTCCACTTCAGAATCTACCCAGAATCCGCCCATTTCTCACTCCCTCTTCGGTCACCAACCTGCACATAATCCTCATTATCTCCCACCTGAACCAGTGCAGTCCCTCCACCCTGGTACCCCAGCTCCCGCCTCCTCCCTCCCTCAAAGTCTATTCCTCCGACAGTACCCAGAGGGCTACGCCGGGAACCACCTTACTGAGATTAACAGCCAAAATTCTCCCTGAAGCCCAGCAGGCCCCACCCTGTTTGCTCCCATCACCACCCCACCCTCGTCTCTCCGCACTCTCTCCCCCGTTTTCTCACTCCCTCCAGCCACGCGGACTTCTCTCTTCCGTAGACTCACCCAGGCATAATCCCATAATCCCACACAGTTGTTCGGGGCTGCGACACTCTTGAAGTTTCAACATGGAAAATATAGATAAGAAAAATGAAGTTAAAAAAATTGCACAAGAAGGTGCTGACGTTTTAGGGAAGAGGGATAAGAATTTACAGGTACAATTTTTTAAAATTTATTTTTGGTTGCATTGGGTCTTCGTACGTGCTTTTTTCTCTAGTTGCAGTGCGAGGGCTTCTCATTGTGGTGGATTCTTTTGTTGGGAGCACGGACTCTAGGCGGGCGGGCTTCAGTAGTTGTGGCTCACGGGCTCTAGAGCGCAGGCTCAGTAGCTGTGGCGCACGGGCTTAGTTGCTCTGCAGCATGTGGGATCTTCCCGGACCAGAGCTCGAACCCGTGTCTCCTGCGTTGGCAGGTGGGTTCTTAACCACTGCGCCACCAGGGAAGCCCCTACAATTAAATACAAATTTAATTGTATTTGCACACTGAAAAGAGCAGCAGGATTCTCCTGTTGGGGAGGGACATTTAAATAGGCAGATGAGATTGGGGGGGGCGGAGGGGGGAGGGGGCGGTGTCCCTTTAGAATTTAAAAATTCAATGCAAAAAAAAAAAAACCTTAAGGAAAAAGCACAAATGAAAGCAATCAATACCGTTGTTCTGCCCCTTGTTTTTTAAGTGATTTGGGGCATTCAAGTAAGTATAGATAAAAATAGATAAAATATATAATAGGTATAGATAAGTATATAGTAATATATATATAAGTAATACATAATATAGAGAGATAAAAATATAACAAACACCTCTGTACTCATTACCACAATTAAGAAATAAAAGATCACAGATATGAGAGAAACTGACTCTATACTTGTCCCTAATCCCTGAATTTGCCAATTATAATCCTCAGGCCTGTATTCATAGTTTTACCGTATATGTGTCCATTCAGAAAAGATACATAAAATTGTTTTGTTTAAAACAATATACACGGTATCTGAATGTATATATCCTTTTAACTTTCATCTGTCCTGCCCTTCAGTATTTCACTGCACATATATACACCCCAATTCTTTTCTCCATTATCCAATTTTTTTTTTTTTTTTTTTTTTGTGGTATGCGGACCTCACTGCTGCGGCCTCTCCCGCCGCGGAGCACAGGCTCCGAACGCGCAGGCCCAGTGGCCACGGCTCACGGGCCCAGCTGCTCCGCAGCATGCGGGATCCTCCCGGACCGGGGCACGAATCCGCGTCCCCCGCATCGGCAGGCGGACTCTCAACCACTGCTCCACCAGGGAAGCCCCATTATCCAATTTTTTAACCATCACAAACAATCCTGCAAAGAATATTCTGGAACGTAGCTTTTTTTCACCTAGGTTTATGCACTTACTCTATCTGCGAGAGTTTGCTCCTTATCAGTGGTTCACATTCCTGGCTGCACATTAGAGTCACTTGTAAATGAGGAATCGATGCCCAGAATCTGCTGCAAATCAATTACTACACTGGAATCTCTGGGGATGGGACCCAGGCAGTGGTGTTTTTAAAAAAGCACCTCAGGGCTGCTGTGAACCCATGGGCTGCATCGTTCTATACAGCAGTAGATCTCAAGCTTGAGCCCCGCATCAGCATCACCTGGAAGGCTCTCGCACAGATCTGATTCTGGGATGGAGCCTGAGAACCTGCATTTCTAATAAGTTCCCAGGTGATGCTGCCACTGGCCTGAGGACCACACTTTGAGAACCATGACACAGAGAACGCCTTTATTCTTTTTTAACATCTGCATAGTATCTCACTGTACGGATAGTCAGTAATTTCTTTGACAAGTCCTGTATGCTTAGACATTTGGGTATTTTTCATCTTTCATTACTACAAAAAAAATTGCCCATTGTAAGTCAACTATATTTCAATTAAAAAAATTTAATGGTCTACAACAGAATATCATTCAGCTATAAAAAGGAATGAAGTATTATATTAATATGCTAGGGCTGCCATAACAAAGTACCACAGACTGGGGGTCTTAACCAACAGAAATTTACTTTCTTACAGTTCTGGAGGCTAGAAGTCTGAGATCAAGTCGTCACCACACTTGGTTTCTTCTGAAGCCTCTCTCCTTAGCTTGTAGATGGCCATCTTCTCCCTGTGTCTTTACACGGTCTTTCCTGTGTATGTGTCTGTGTCCAAATTTCCTCTTTTATAAAAATACCAGTCATACTGGATTGGGGCCCACCCTAATGACCTCATTTTAACTTGACACTTTTTCTACATATGGTCATGTACTGAATGTTAGCACTTTAACATATGAATCTGGGGGGGACACAACTCAGTCCATAACAAGTACTGATACATGTTACAGTATTGGATGAACCTCAAAAACATGCTAAGAGAGACTTCCCTGGTGGTCCAGTTGTTAAGACTCTGCGCTCCCAGTGCAGGGGGCATGGGTTCGATCCCTGGTCAGGGAACTAAGATTCACACTTAGATTTATTTGGCAGAGCCAAATAAATAAATACATAAATAAATAAATAAAACCAACTAAGGAAAAGAATCCATACACAAGTAGTCACATCGTGTATGATTCCATTTACATGAAATGTCCAGAATGGGCAAATCCGTAGAGACAGAAAGTAAACTAGTGGTTGCTAGGGGCTGGGTGGGGAGGGGGACTAGAGAGTGACTGCTTAATGGGTACAGGTGATAGAAATGTGCAAGAAGTTAAAGAGAGATGGTGGTTGCATAACATTGTGAGTAGACGAAATGCCACTGAATCGTTCACTTTACAACGATTAATTTTATGTCATGTGACTGTTACCTCGGTTTAAGGCCTGCCCTCAGAAGCCACTTCCCCATGACCATTTGGTACCTGCTGGGTGCAGAGAACTCCAGCCAGCAGCTGAAATTCAACCCAAGCTGGTTTGACATCAGAGTGCCTACTTTTAACCTCTAAGCTCTGGTTCCCAGCTTAAAACTCAGAGTGGTTCCCACATTTCCTGGTCTGGTAGGAAACTGTAGCTCAGATGTCCCACACCTGGCTGCCTACTCCTTTGCCTCCACTATAATGGTTTGTTTTTCTCACCCACAAGACTGTGAGCTGTTTGAGGTCAGGGACTGTCTCTACTTCATTTCCTATCTCTTCAAAGGTCCAAGGAGCCAGGGAGGTGTCCACTGAGTTAAACCTGAATGATAAGAAAGAGCCCACCGTGTCTAGATCCTGGAGACAGTTCTAGGCATGATAACAGCAAAAGTAATGAAAAGGCTCTGAGGTTGGTGCAGGTCAGGGACCATGTGGCCCCTTCTGCCTTTTAATGGGTCTTCCTGCTTCTACATGTTGCCCCACTCAATATCTTTTCTGCTCAGCACCCAGAAAAGAATTGTAAGTCATATCCATTACTGCTCTGCTCAGAAACCTCCCATGGCTCCCCATTGCCCTTGGAATAAAACCAGAACCCCTCACCATGCCCTATAATTCCTGCATGGTTGGCCCCTGCCTAACACTATCATTTTACCTCCCCCTTCAATTCTCTTCATTCACTGGACCTCAACCACGCTGGCTATCTGTCCCTCAGCAAACCCTGGGGACAGACTTGTTGAGCACCTCAGGGAAATTTCCCCGTGGGCACATGGGGACACAGACAGGGAGGCTTACTGCAGCATCATTTCTGCAAACAAGAAAAATTGGAGGGACTTCCCTGGTGGTGCAGTGGTTAAGAATGTGCCTGCCAATGCAGGGGACACAGGTTCGATCCCTCGTCCGGGAAGATCCCACATGCCACGGAGCAACTAAACCCGTGCGCCACAACTACTGAGCCCGGGTGCCTAGAGCCTGTGCTCCGCAACAAAAAGAGAAGCCACCGCGATAAAAAGCCCACACACCGCAACAAAGAGTAGCCCCCGCTTGCCGCAACTAGAGAAAGCCCGCGCACAGCAACGAAGACCCAACGCAGCCAAAACATTAATCAATTTTTTTAAAGAAAGAAAAATTGGAAACAAACATCCATCAAAACAGCCTGACAGAATAATTATAGTTTATTCATACTACAGATAATACTGAGCAGATATTTTCTCCAACTTTTTTTTTAACCGCTAAATGCAGTAAGAAATACATTTTACACTGTAAACCAGAGGTAGCGGATTGTACTTTCCAAAGAGGCCTCGACAATATGTCCTATCCTATATGCTCTACGTACAATCTTTTGTATGCGACTGTGACAATGTGACTTTGACAATCCTTTGATTTAGTGACAAGGTCTCTGACCCCTCCCCTTGAACCTAGACAACCTTTGTGACTGGCTTGACCAATCGAATACAGCAGAAGTGAGTCCTGTGACTTCTGAGACTCAGTCATAAAAATGCCATGCACTTCAGTCTTGTTCACTTGGGATCCAGCTGCCACGTTGTGAGAAAGCTCAAACTAGCCCACGCAGAGAGACCACTGTGTAGCTGTTCCAGCCAACAGCCCAGCTGAGTATCCAGCCAGAATGAACCATAAACCATGAATAAATAAAGATGCTTTCTGATGATTCTAGCCACAGGGTATAAACTCACTCAACTTTCAATTCTTCCCACTGGGGCTGCAGATAGCAATGGAGCAGAGACAAGCCACGCCCACCGTGCCCTGCCCAAATTCCTGATCTACACAATGAGCGTAATAAAATGGTTGTTTGGGGAAGGTTTGTTAGGTCAATCACAATTGTACCACCCGTATATACATACACGTATCTGTGACAGAAATAAAAGCTTTACCAAACAATACTTACCCTTACTACACGTGATACAACCTGACATTTTAATTTTATTCTATTTTTTCATTAATAATAACTGCTATACACCTATGTTCACAGGAGCATTATTCACAGTAGCCAAAAGGTGGATGCAGCCCAAATGTCCATCAGTGGTTGAATGGATAAACAAAATGTGGTAAATACTTATGATGGAATATTATTCAGCCTTAAAAAGGAAGTAAATTCTGACCCATGCTACAATGTGGATGAACTTTGAGGACATTATGCTAAGTGAAATAAGCCAATCACAAAAGGACAAATACTGTATGATTCGACTTGTATGAGGTCCCAAGAGTAGTCAAATTCACAGAGACAGAAATTAGAATTGTGGATTACCAGGGGCTGGGGGAGGGGAGAATGGGGAGTTAGGGTTTAATGGGGACAGATGTCCCCTTCTGTTTGTTTGTTTTTAAGAGTACACACCTTTATTTCTTTATTTTGGCTGCATTGGGTCTTTGTTGCTGTGCATGGGCTTTCTCTAGTTGCAGCAAGCGGGGAATGCTTCTCGTTGTGGTGGCTTCTCTTGTTGTGGAGCACAGGCTCTAGGAGCAGACTTCAGTAGTTGTGGTGCACAGACTTAGCTGCTCTGCGGCATGTGGGATCTTCCCGGACCAGAGATCGAACCCGTGTCCCCTACATTGGCAGGTGGATTCTTAACCGCTGCGCCACCAGGGAAGCCCTAAAAGTAAATAATTTTTAAATTAAAAAAAATGATTTCTATGAATCATCCTTCCCTTAATTGTAAACCTGGAAATAAATAAATAAATGCTGGTTGGAACCCACTTCACTGACTTCCTGAATCAATAACGGCCCTGTCACCCACACTGTGAAAAACACAGCTACACAGTATGTGCAATAAATCTACATGGATCCAGGACTTCCCTGGTGGTTCAGTGCTTAAGAGTCCGCCTGCCGATGCAGGGGACATGGGTTTGAGCCCTGGTCTGGGAGGATCCCACATGCTGCTGGAGCAGCTAAGCCCGTGCACCACAACTACTGAGCCTGCACTCTAGAGCCTGCAAGCCACAACTACTGAGCCCGCGTGCCACAACTACTGAAGCCCACCCTCCTAGAGCCTGTGCTCTGCAACAGGAGAGGCCCCCACAGTGAGAAGCCCGTGCACCGCAACGAAGAGTGGCCCCTGCTCGCCGCAGCTAGAGAGGGCCCACGCACAGCAATGAAGACCCAACGCAGCCAAAAATAAGTAAATAAATAAATTTATTTAAAAGAAAAAAATCTACATGGATCCACCTGGAGATATCTGGAAACCAACAAGCGGAGGGAGAAAAGTTGCAAACTAATACATTCAGGATACCATTTATGTAAACTGTTTAAAATATACATTGATATTGTTTCCACAGACTCCAGATAAGTGGCAAAGGCATAAAGACTGATCCTGGAAGAATATGCTAATTTCAAAGTAACTGTTACTCCTGAGAAATGGGAGGGGGGGTGGGGGTGGAGGGGGGAGCATCTGTAGGCGGAGGCCTTACTGTCATTGGAGGCTTTCATAATAGGGCTCAAGTTATATCAAAAGGAATTTTAAAAAAAATATCTGAAGCAATCGAGCCAAAGTGAATATTTGTTAAACCTGGGTGATGACACAATGACTGTACTCTTCTGTCCCTGTGAAATAATCCATTAACACTGTTAATAAGAATGTATAAGCAACTCTAGGATACATAAGAAACTAACACAAGTGGGGGTGGAGGGGCTCAGACACAGAGGCAGAGGATGGGAGATGGGTGGGGATAAGACTTCTCACTGAAACCCTTTATGTTGCTTGTATTTTCATTTTTTAAATTGTGAAATATAATAAAGCTACAAGAAAGTGTGCAGCCCACACATATAGTTACATACAACTGAAAGAATAATTATAACTCAGGCATCACTGAAGCCCAGATCAAGAAATAACATTGAATAAAGTCCACTTAGAGAAAAGCAAACAGAATTGGAATGCCCAGCTCAATGACCTGTTACAAAGCAAACCCCGCCCACCTGCTGCCACGTGACCACCACCCAGCTGCCTCCACAGCCCGGCGACCCATCCTGACTTCCAGAATGATCACTGCTTGGCTTTTCTTTATCTTTTACCCCTTAAGGTGTGCATCCACAATGACACTAGGATTGTTCAACTTTATAAAAAAAGGACAATTTGTGTAAACTTTCCACAATGAAAAATATTCCTTTATGAAAAGGAATCATTTGGGTCCTGCTTCCTTTGTTGCATAAAATGTCGGTGAGAATCATCCACATTGCTGTGAGCAGCTGTGAATGCTCCTGCATTCCGGTGCAGTATTCTGTTGGCTAAAACATCACAATTTGCAGATGGACTCAGGTGTGGATTGTTTCCGCTTGAGACTCATATATATGAGATATATGTTACTGCTATGAACTATGAACACTCTTGTCCAGGCTTCTTTGCTCACTGAGCAAACTGAATTTTTTTTTTTTTTTTTTTTTGGCTGCGTAGGGTCTTCGTTGCTGTGAAGACCTAGTTGCGGTGAGCAGGAGCTACTCTTCCTTGCGGTGCGCGGGCTTCTCATTGTGGTGGCTTCTCTTGTTGCAGAGCACAGGCTCTGCACATGCAGGCTTCAGTAGTTGTGGCACGCGGGCTCAGTAGTTGTGGCTTGCAGGCTCTAGAGTGCAGGCTCAGTAGTTGTGGCGCACAGGCTTAGTTGCTCCGCGGCATGTGGAATCTTACCAGACCAGGTATTGAACCCGTGTCCCCTGCATTAGCAGGCAGATTCTTAACCACTGCGCCACCAGGGAGGTCCCTTTTTAAATCATTTTTAAGTGTACTGTTCAGTGGCATTAAGCACATTCACAGTGTTCTGCAACCATCATCACCATCCATCTCCAGAACTTTTTCATCATCCTAAACAGAAACTCTATACCTATTAAGCAATAACTCCCATTCCCAATCTCCCTGCCCCTCCCAACCACCATTCTACTTTCTGTCTCTATGAATTCCACTACTCTATGCACCTAAGTGGAATTATACAATCTATGTCCTTTTCTGACTGCTTTATTTCCCTCAGTATTACGTCTTTCAAGTTCATCCATGCTGTAGCATGGGTCAGAATTTCCTTCCTTTTCAAGGTGGAAATCCTTTTTTAAAAATAGTATTTAGGGCTTCCCTCGTGGCGCAGTGGTTGGGAGTCCGCCTGCCGATGCAGGGAAGATCCCACATGCCGCGGAGCGGCTGGGCCCGTGAGCCGTGGCCGCTGAGCCTGCGCGTCTGGAGCCTGTGCTCCGCAACGGAAGAGGCCACAACAGCGAGAGGCCCGCGTACCGCAAAAAAGTATTTAATTTCTACACCACGATCAAAAGTTTTAAACGTTTTAAAATATAAAAAAAATTAAATTAAAAGGCGTAAAGTAACTATTTTCAATAGAATTTAAAATAAAATTTCTACATAAATATCTTAAACAATAGCTACATTCAAATTTAAATGTTTTAAACAGAAATGTAAATATTTAAAATAAATGTTAAGTAAAGCTTTAAATAATTATTGAAAATTAAAATTTTAATAAAGATACTAAGATCAAATTAAAAAGCATAAAATAAATAATGTTATGAACAATATTTAAATAAGTGTTTATAAAATTTAAATATTTCAAATAGATTTAAAATATTTAAGTTAAACTATAAAGTACCATGTAGATTGAACTTAAAATTGAAATGACATTTGAATGTTTAAATATTTAAATGATTTTAAATGTTAAACATTTAAATTTTAACATAGAAAGTAATTGCTTTTTTTTTTTTTTTTTTTCTGGGATATTCCCGGACCGGGTCACGAACCCGTGTGTTCCCTGCATCGGCAGGCGGACTCTCCACCACTGCACCACCAGGGAAGCCCATAAGTGCTATTTTTAAAATATATAATTAAAGTTTAAATACGACTTTAATAAATTAACTGCTACAATAATATTTAAAATTACACTCGAAGATGTGTAAAAAAATATATTACTCCCTTCTTCTCCCTGCCCAGAACAGAGGCAGTAGGGAAGCTACCGGCCTCCTCCGGGACTTCAGCAAACCTCACGCGCAGGCAGCGCCTTGGCCAGCCCGGCCAGCTCGCGAGGACCCCGTACGGCCAATATGGCTGCGCCCGTACGGCAGGCGCGGAGCCTGCTCGGGTTGGTGACGACCCTAGGCCCGGGCTCCCGCGGCTACCGAGCGCCTCCGCCCCCGCGCCGCTCAAGGGGGCCCTGGTGGCCCGACCCGGATGACCCACTGACCCCGCCCTGGCAGCTGGGGCCGCGCTACGCAGCTAAGCAGTTCGGGCGGCATGGCGCCGCCTCCGGGGTGGCCGCCGGTTCTCTGTGGCCTTCGCGGAAACAGCTGCACGAGCTGGAGGCTGAGGAGCGCGAATGGTACCCGAGCCTGGCGGCCATGCAGGAGTCGCTGCGGGTCCAGCAGCTGGCCGAGGAGCAGAAGCTACAAGCCAGGTGCGTGCGTGCGGTCGGGCAGGCGCGGGGCTGCGGGTGAACTGTGTCCCAACAGCAGTACTTAGTCCATTGGGCAGTTTATCGCGGGGTTTGTATGCAGTATTTACGTGAATCCTCACCTAGATACAAAACAGACTTCTGAATAACAGTTCACTTAGTCATTCATCAACAGATCTTTACTGAGCGCCTACTGTGTGCAAGGCCTTGCCCCCACTACTGAGGACACAGCAGGGAACAAAACAAAGATAATTTCAGGTGTCTACAGAGAGCCATTAGGAAAATAAGATTGCGTGGAGAATGCATGCCTGAGGGGGACTTCGGTTTGGTAGGCCTCAGGCCTCTCTGAGAATTTGATGTTTAAATGTTTAAGCAGAAACCTGAATGATCAGTGGTAGTCATGGGAAGATCGTAGGCAGAGCGTTCTCAGTAGCGGGAACAGCTGGTGCAAAGGCCCTGAGGTAGGAATGTGCTTTAAGGAACAGCCTGGACATTAGTGTAGCTGGGGAAGAGTGGGAGGTGATGGGGCATGGAATCAAGGGCAGAGGTCAGCCTTCGAGGCAGGTCTGAAGGATTTGGAGTAGAATGGAAGCAAGACCAGGGACATTGATTGTGCCACTTAACCGAAGGCAGGGGGCAGCCAAAGGCAGGCAGGTGTGTTCCTGGTGTTTATTGTTCTTGTCCTCACAGCAGCTCTAAGAGGAAGAGGGAACCACCCTTATTTCAGAGATAGGACACTGAGGCCTAGGAAGGTCAAGTCACTTAGGCAGTGAACGGTGGAGTTAGGATGTGAACACCTCTCTGATAACCCCAGTTATCCCAGCTGGTTGACCCTGCCATGGGGCTTTCAGCTTCATGTTTCTAATTCTTAAAATGGGACAGTGACTCACACCTACAAACTCACAGGATTGGAGGGAAAGGTCCAATCCATTTCTTGCCTTCACTTCCGTGCCTCGAAGTAGGCCTGGCATACAGTGGTTGCTCAGTGATGTCTGTAGGACGGAGGAGTGAGCTGTGGGAATAGCTGGCGTAACACGCAGCATAACATGCGACATTCAGTAGACAGCTCAGGGAAACGTTGCGTTGACTTGGGGTCTGCTCCTAGGAATTACTGGGGCTTGGTTCTCTCATGCTCAAGGCTACACATGTTGGTTTCTCTTCTCCGCCTCTCTTCACTTGTCAAGAATTTTTCTTCAGTTTTAATGGCCACCATAAGTCTTCCCGGTCTTTCATCTGGAGATGTGGGGGCGTTGGGAGAGGCAGGATGTGGGCAAAGGCTTGGGGGTGGGGGGTGGGTGGATGGGTGCTGCTCTGGCTGCCCTCACTGACCACTCTCTTTCCCCTGCAGGGAGCAGCTCATTGAAGAGCGCATGGCCAAGATGCCACAGATGATTGAGAACTGGCAGCGGCAGCAGCAGGAGCGCAGGGAGAAGGAGCAAGCAGACAAGGAGCGGAGGGCTCGGCTGCAGGCTGAGGCCCAGGAGCGCCTGGGATACCACGTGGACCCGAGGAGTGCCCGCTTCCAGGAGCTGCTGCAGGACTTGGAGAAGCAGCATCGCAAGCGCCTCAAAGAGGAGAAACAAAGAAAGAAGAAGGAGGCACGAGCTGCTGCGATGGCCGCTGCTGCAGCCCAAGACCCAGCAGACTCTGCAACACCCAGCTCCTGAGTTGTGTTCTTTCCCAATAAAACTTGCTGCCTGATAGCCCCACCCCTGAAGAGCTCTGCATCCTCTCTTATCACACCCCTCCCTGGGCACCCTGGTTCTTTCCCCAGCACCTGGAGCCAGGGAATCCCCCACCCTTCCCTGACTCTGCTCACTTAGGGACTCTAGGCCATGCCGACTAACTCTGGGGCTTCAGGGGGAGTGAAAGGGGGATGCAATGGGGAAATAATGGAGGAGCAGATGGCAGAGGAGAAGAGGGCTTCTGTTTACCAACATTAATCTCCAGTAATTAGCCAATTACCAGGGGGGAAGTGTAGCCAAAACAGACTGTGGTGATGATGGTGGGGGGCAGGGAGAAGCAGCCCTTCCAAGGCTGAGCCAGGGCTGGGGCTCATTGCCTGGGAGTGAGACAGCTTGGGGGAGGGGGAGTGAAGACACTGGGAGCCCCAGTCTGCAGAGGTTGACAGACCCCTCTGCCCTTTCATGGCATTCCCGCATCTCCTGTGTCCAACTAGCCCCAGACCCATACAAGCTGGAGTGGGAAGCCCCAGCAGGCACAAACCACAGGACTGGCTTTTAAAACTTTATTCACTTCAAAATCTTTTATCAGAGACACGGTTCTGTTCTGGGGTGGGGGGTGGCCTTGACCTCCAGAATGACTCTGATGTGTCCCCTTCCCCAGGCAAGACAAATCAGACCTCCTCCTCCCCAGCAAAAGGATGCAGGATGAAGGCCAAGGCCAGACCATGGAGGGGTCTTGGGCCTCTGAGTGCTCACCCCAGATGGAAAGATTTGGGCCACTCCAATGGAGAATCAAAGTTTGGAGCTCCAGCTACCCCTCACCCTGCAGGAGGGCGGGGGAGCTCTCAGGGGCTCTTTGGGGGATGGGGAAGCAAACAGCCGCCTCTCCATCTGGCTGCAGGGAGCTGGGACAGAGGCCAAGAGGGGCCCATCTGTCACCTCCAGTCCTGCCAGCTCCTTGGAGCAGGCTAGGCTCAGGTGGGGGATGGGAGGACAGCTGTCTGGCCCAGGTCTTCTCAGGCCAAGATGGGAATGCAGGGCCACTTTAGGAGAGTGGGAAGTTGGGGTGGAGTGTTTTGGTTTTTATTAGTTTTTGATTTTTTTTCCACTTCTTAAATAAACATGAATATATATATATTTTTTTCTTTTATAAAACTTTTGTGGAGTTGGGGGTGGGGAGGAGGGAGCGGTGGGCGGCCTGGCCTCCCGGCATCACTCGTCATCAAAGTTCTGACTCAGGAGGAAGTTGGCAGCCAAGTTCTCGTTTTTTTCACAAGCGAAGTAGGCCTGGATCACCAGGCTCTCTGGGAAGCCCAGGGCCTTCAACTGCGGGAAGATGGGCAGGTATGAGCAAGAGGTAGGGGCCCTGCCCACCCATAAGGTCACCCCTCTCAGCCAGATCTCTTACCCTCTCTATAGCCTCTTTTTCCTGCGGTGTCACCTGGATGTAGTTCATCTGTGGGGCCTCCTCGCCTATCGCGCCCACCTCACCCTCCACGTCCGAGATGTCTGCCAGCTCCCCAGGGGGCTCGTTCAACATCTGGATGAATTGCTCCTGGTGCCGGCTGATTTGCTGTGGGAGACGGAGAAAGTGGTGGTGACCCACAGCCCTTGTCCCCCGCTTCCCCAGGTCCCTGTCACAGCCCTTGCTTTTTCTTTCATTCACTCAGCAAATATTTAGAGGGTGTCTATTCTGGCCATACAGCCACACGGTGGACATGGGCCCTGTCCTAGAAGGAGCTGATGTTCCAGGGTGGCGAGGCAGGCCGTAAACAAGCAAGCAAGTTGACAGCAACTTACAATGTAAATACTGGGCGTAACATACATTAGGGTAGATCTTGGGCTGGGAAAGACACTTTAGGCCAGGAGCGAGGGCCCTGTGAACTACTGGATGGGGAAGGAAGTTTCCCTCCACGTAGAGCAAAAATCAAGTGCAAAGGCCCAGGGATGGGGTCCATTTGGAAAATTCCAAAAGCAAAAGATCCATGTGGCAAAACAGTAAACAAGGAAGGGAAGGAGGAAGCAGAAGATCAGATCAGAGAGGCCGGGACCAGATATGCTTTCTTCTAGTGTGATGGGACACCACAGTGGTGAGGATTAAATAGGGAAAGACATCTGTGTACCTTTTAAAAAGATTAACTCATCTGGGTGTTGCGTATCTGGGGGTTCTAATATGCCTCTCTCTATTTTTATGTACATCTGAAAATTTACACATCAAAGGAAAAAGTGCTTTTTCAGGAATCTGGCTCCTAGTGGAGAATGGACCGTGGGGGCTGTGCAGATGCAGAGAACTGGGTGGTGGCTGCCAGGGGACCTGGGAGAAGATGAGGTGGCAGCCACAGAGGTGGAGTGCAGGGCTGGGCTGAGTGAGATGTTCTGGAAGTAGAGCAAAGAGGACAGGTGAGAGACAACCCCAGCAGGCCCCCAGTGCCTGGGGCTCAAGCAACCCCAGGTCCTTGCGGGGTTACGGAGGGCTGGGAGGATCTGTTCTGGTCTTGGATATCTAAAAAGCATTTTCATGGAGGTATCAAGTCAGTCACGGGAGAGCATGGCATCCAGAGGGTCCAGACTGGTCATATGGATTTAAGGGTCGCCACAGACTGAAAGCCCCAGGATTGATTGCAAATAAATGGAGATGCGCAGCCCTGGCCCTCCAACATCTGGAGGTGAGCGGAGTCAGCACAGGAGACTGAAAAGTCGGCGGTAGAAGCAGCAGACGCCTGAACCAAGAGAGGCAGGTTTTCACAGAGGACCCAGAAGACCCTGTCACACCCAGGGGCCACTGCCCCTCTGCCCAGGAACCTTCAAGGACAGGATGGAGCCTTGCTGAGCACGGTGGTCCCAAAACCAACTAGGGCACAGCAGTCCTGGGTGCTGCCATACAACCCTATGGACATTCAGAAAGCAACAGCTAAACGCGGAGTGGAGCCAGAGCACAGGATCCAGAGACTGGAGGCAGACACACACTCCACCAGTTGCCAGGCTGCTCCAAGCCTCTGACATCTTCCTCCATGGAGTGGAGATGACAGTAGCACCCACACCTTACAGAGTGGTTGAGAGCATTACGTGAAACCACGTAGGTCATTAGGTCGCACGGAACAGCAGAAGGCTGTCGTTAGTCCTGCTTTCCAAGCATAGAGATGCCTACATACCACGCTGGGCCAGGCTCACTCTCTGGGGCTGTGGTACCCACAGGAGAAGGGAGATGGTACCTGCACTGACTCCCTCTGTCCCCAGGCCTGTACCTGTAAAAGCTGGGGGTTCTCCTGGCCCAGCTGCTGAAGCAGGGCTGGCAGCAGCGCCGGATTCTGCTGAATCACCTGCCGCATGTTCTGGAACTGGGGCTGATCCCGCAGGAATTCCAAGGGGTTCTCTCCTGCTGGCAGGAGGAAAGGGTGCGGTCAGATACCACCCTGGGCTCCCTGAAGTATGGGGGGTTGGGATGAGTCAGGTGCCTTGACAGCAGACACCCCACATGCACACCTCCCAATCCACTCACCTGCTTCTGTGGCTGGCTGCTCGGGTACTTGGCTCTCCTGGACAGAACCGTGTTCCGGCTCGGGGCTCCCAGGAATTCCCTGTCAGGGGTCCTATTTAGTTCAAAGCACAGACTGCCCACTGCCTCCTTCCTGCATACTCAGCCCTGGCGGGAGACACGTGAAGCCTCTGCTCTGCCCTCCACAGGTCCACCCCATCGCTCATGTCCAGGCTCCTGCAGGAGGTCTTTCCTGGCTAGAACCATAACCCAAAGGCTTTTGGGGGCAGATTTTGACCAGCCATCAGGGCACCGAAGCCTGCATGCTCCCTTGAGGACTCCCCAGGCAGCAGCAGCCCCACCTCACCGTGAGTAGATACTCCACGGCCCGGTGGGGATTGTTATAGCTGGCCCTCAGGGCAGCCACGACCCGCTCCCGCTCGTAGCCCATGGACATGATCTCCGTCAGCATCGTCTCGTACTCAGAGCCAGTCACTGTGGAGGGAGTGGCAAAAGGTGGGTCACCAAGGAGAGGGAAGGACAGCTCCCAGGCCCTCCCACACCCCCACAAGGCCCAGTTGATGACTGGGGCACCCAGTCATTTTCGCTCTGGGGACCACCCACCCACCTAGCGTGGAGGCCGCGTCTTCCTCTCGCCCGCTGCTACCTGAAGAGGGAACAGAGCTGCAAATTCAAGAGAGAGAAATCGGACCCTGGCTTCTGGTGGCTTTCCCTCCCCCAAGGTGTGTGGAACCACAAACGTGGGCGCTGAAATGTGCCGGAAAGACAGGGCCCAATCTGGGGCTGCTGCTCCCTGCCTTACCCGGACACAGACTCCGGGGAGGTCGTGGGGGCTGATTCCTCCGATGGGCTCTTGTCCTCTCTGGCGGTAGGTGGGGGATTGGACATGCCTGAGGCAGGGGCCGATGGGAAAGATGTGGAAGACTCCGGGGCAGCAGTGGGTGAAGCCTCTGGGGGTACTGAGGTGCCTGGGCTAGTTTTGGCCTGTGACACCCAGAAAAAGGGAGCAGGCATCAGTAACTCTATCTAGCCCCAACATCCTTCCACATCTCAGCCCCACCCTGTTCATGGCTAATCTCTCTTGGGCACACATGCTCTTTGCCAGCTCCCCAGCTAATCCACCCATCCTCCCAACCAGCATACATCACCCACCTTGGTCACCATGACGACCACGAAGTTCTTCTCATCGATGTGATAGTCCTTGATGGGGACATCATCGCTCAGGATCTTGCCAGCATAGATGAGTTTCTGTCCAGCCACGGGGAAAGCATCACGACCCTTCTCAGCTTCTATCTTCTCCTTCAGCACCTTCACCTGGAGGAAGGGGTAGACAGTCACTGCAAACCCCGAGATTCTCTCTTCCTTTCTAGTTTGGGGGCAGGGGGGAGGCTGCATGCCCTGATGGCTGAGAAGCTAAGCTTCATAATCAAGCATACTAGACCATTCCACCATTAAACAGATATTTGCTGAACACCTGATATGTGCCAGGTGCAATTTTAGACACTGACGATACAGCAGAGAACAAAACTCAATACAAGTCCCTGTTCTCATAGAGATAACATTTATTTGAGAGAAGAAAAAACACATATTTCAGATGATGTAAACATGATGAAACGCAAATCAAAATAAACGGGAGATAGGACCATTCCTCACTCCATGCTGCTGAGAGTGACCTTTACTAAGAGAATCCTAAGTTGACACCTCTATTGTAAACGTACACGGGTCACAAGTTTAAAGCCTCATATTAACTGGGTGAAACAGTTACCATTAGCCTCATTTTATATTTGAGAAAAACAGAAGTACAGACAGATTAACCAACTTGCCCCAAATCAAAAAGTTAGGCTGGTCAAAAAATCTGAGTCTGTTTCCTTTTCTACAAAAAGTGAACTTCAATGTCTCCCTCGTGGGGGAAATTGTGCAAAAAGTGCCAAGTACATATTTTTGTTAGGTCCTAAATCTCTTTTCAGCTAAAAGGACAGCATCATGTTTAGACCGTGGGCTCTCACTTGAGACAATTCCGAATTGAAACCGCTCTGCCATGACTTGCTGTGTGCATATGGAACTATACCGAAGTTCTTTAATCCAAGTTTCTGCATCTGTGAAGTGGGGAGACTCAGAGTCCCCAAATGACAAGCCTACTTCGCAGATTTAGTAAGATAACATAAAAACGCTCAGCGACTGGTGAAGAACAAACACGGACCACTGAAACTCAAGACCGTTTATTATTATCGTCGTTGCTGTCATCACCCGGCATCTCCTGGTCACTACTCCCAGATTCGGCCACCAATGTCCCGAGGAGAAGCCTACAAAGCTGGGAACTCGGAGCACCCATCCCAGAGCAGGCCGGCCGGGAATCCGAGCCCGCGGCTCCCGCGCCCCGCGAAGACACTGACATTGGACCCGGGGCCTGGCGGGCGCCCCGGGGGTGGAGCCTCGCCTGGAGAGAGATCCAAGAGCTCCGCCCGAGCCACCAGGGGCTGAGCCGGGGACCATCAGGGTATCTGGGAAAGTCAGGCCCATTGAGAGAATGGGCACTGCCCGGCGCCGCGCCGTCTTCCCCGCCTCTCTTGTCAGGATCCCGGCCTCCCCGCCCCCACCCCATCCCCGGCACCCGTCGCTCCCGCTCCCGGGCTCCGGCCTGACTCGCACCGTCTCATCAGGCTCCATGCGGATCTTGAAGGTCTGCTGCTGCAGCGTTTTGAGCGTGATCGTGACGGCCATGGTGGGGCCCGAGCGACGCGGCGGCCCCGGGATCCTCACACAACATGCAACTCACGCCGCCGCCATCTTAGCGCCCAGCCGCGCCGTAAGCCGACCGCTTCCGGGGCAGGCGGTGCGCGCGCCGACCACCGCAGCACGTGTCCTGAGCGCGCCCCCTTTGCCTTCGTGAGCATGCACAAGAGAGCGGCCTCGAGCCAGGCATGCGCAGACTAAACTCTGCTCCGGGGGTGGGGGGGCTTCTCGCTGAACTGTCACGTGGCTTCCTGCGAGTGACGCCATGCCCGTTAGCGGTGACGTCATGCGGCCACAAAATGGCTCCGACGTCCCCAGTGTCAAGCCTACGAGTTTCATTTATTTGTTGACGTTGAACTCTTCATGTACTTGTTATACTTTTATTTCTTCCATAAAATGTTCGTGTTTTTTTGCTCGTTCCAAATGAGTTTTATTCTGGTCTGGCTACCCTGACAGGAAGCCTGTCAAGCCCTGAAAGAACTAAAGGATACTTGAAAGGTCACCAACAATTAAACGAAAACTCTGTAAACACGTTTGGCCAAGGAACTGGGGACACGAGGCCATTTTGTGGTCCCATCCATTCCTGAGGGAAGAGCTGGATTTTTGGAATGAATCTGTTCTAGCTCCTGGGTCCCCCCACGTCTCTGCTGCTCTTTCCCTGATCACTTTGTTCACCCACCTACCCCCAGTCTGACCCCAAAGTTTTTAAGGAAGATGCAACTTTCAAGGCTTCCCTACACCGAATACAAAATTCTCTCCTTAAACTTTCCCTGGATATGCCAATCCTGGAGGCTTTCCAGAAGGGTGGCGCTAGGCCACAGGACACAGGAAGCTCAAAGGAGGCCTATCCAAGGAACAAGGAATCGAAGAGTTGGTTGGCCGAAGCTGAAGAGGGTGCTTTGGCAGACAGGATGGAGGTGATGGTCTCATCTTCCAGTTAATGGGTGGACTCTCCCCCGCAATCCTGAACTGACCACTACCTGCCTCCTAAACTGCTCTTCTCAACATTCCCATCCAAGTAGGACACCAGGCAGTCGCCTGCCACCTGACTCATTACCCAACTGTTACCAGGTCCTACTGCTTCTCCCTTCACTGCATGCCCTGAGCTAAGAAGCTTCCACAAGAATAGGCCAGACTTGGCTGAGGGATTCTTAACCTCTGGCAACAAGGGACATCAGTTCCCAACCACCCACTGGACGTTAAGTGGCAGCCTTCAGGACCCCAACAGAGGTGGGCCTAGGCCAACCTTAGGGGCCCACACTCTCCTCTGCCACTTTTACACCAGCACTTGGTGCCACCTCCTTCCCTCCAAGAGGTTCAAATCCTGACTTGGCCACTGAAGACCACTGGACAAGCTAGATACCATTTCTGAACCTATTTCTCCTTGACTATGAAGAGAATTAATAGCTTTTGACACTGACTAATATTAAGAAAATGTGTTTAAAACTGTCCAATAGCTCTGTGTAGTCTTGCTCCTTAACAGGTAAGACGTACATATGCGGCGCAGTGTAAAACGGTTGGTACAAGTTGGTGGCTAAGGTGTGGGTTCAAACCCCACCTCTTACTAAATCTCAGTCTCCTCATCAAACACAACTGGTACTAGAACCAAAACTCACCAGTTTGATGCAACGACTCAATGAGCTAATAAGTGGAGTATTTGTAATGGCACTTAGAATAGTTACTCTTTCCCACCCGTTTGGGGTTCTCCGGATAAACAAGGGCCCCTGTAACCTTATGGGACATTCAACCAACACTTGTAGTGGCTGCAAAATGAGCCTCACTTAAGAGTCACCTACCCCAAAAGGAAACACAGGAGGAAGACACAAAACTTAATTTAATAGAAATTTCATTTGTAGTTCTTACATTCTCAGTATGAGCCGAGCTAGAACCCGCTGCCCCACTCGGAACTGGCCCAGTCCTGGGGGCAGGGGAGAAAGGAGAGAGGGAGGTCAGAGCTCAGGGCTTAGGAGCCCCATTCTTCCTCAGTGCTGGGGGGCTGGTGATGCCACCCTCTTCTCCTACCACCCCCCTGTGGGATCCAGGAAGGAGAGCAGATGGAATCTTGGGCCTGGGGCTTCTCCTCCACGCCACACCCCACCCTGAGTCCCCAAGTTGGAGGGGAGCTAAGGGATCTGGGGAGATAAGGGGACAGCAGAAAGCAAAGATGTCAAATCAAGAAAGATGAAGGCCAGGGGTGAGGGGTGAAGGAGGATCAGAGACAAAACACCAGTTAAAAAAAAAAAAAAAACTTTAAAAAAAAAAAAAAAAGGGATGGGGAGAACAAAAACAAAATCCACCCCAAATTGGAACCCGCCTGGAAAAAAATGAAAGTTCTCCAGTCTCACAGAGACATTATTTGGCGCGGCCGGCTCTGCGGCAGGAGCACTCAGGCCTCAGTCCAGCCCTGGAGGCGGCGGCGGCGTGGCCCCTACAGCTCATCCTTGGCCTGGCCAGCGGCAGCGTCTTCCTCGTCCTCTTCCTCTTTCTCGTCCTCATCCTCCTCATCCTCATCCTTGTCCTCCTCCTCTTCCTTGTCTGCCTCCTCCTCTTCCTTGCGCTTCTTCTCCTCCTCCTCCTCCTTTAGCCTCTGCTCTTCGTCTTGCTTGTCCTTCATTTGTTTTTCTGCTGCCTGTGTGCAAACCACACACCTCAGGGCCCGGACTCCCTTGGCAGCCCTGCCCACCCCCAAGCCCAAGACTGGACCCTGGTCCCACCTTCGTAACACCCCATGTCTCGTTGCCAAACTCCTCAGCGTATGCTTCGTCGTTGGTGATGAGGAAGTTGTCAAAGATGGTGCCAGACTTGACCTGTAATGGGGCCAGGGAGTAGAGGGGTGGTCGGAAGGGTGGTCAGAGGGGATATACCTGTTGGCCTTGGCCTCGAAAAGGTCTCCCGCCCATATTCCCATGACCACTACACAATGCTACAGTTCAATGTTGCAGTTAAAAAACAGGCTGCCTGGGCTTCCCTGGTGGGGCATTGGTTGAGAGTCCGCTTGCCAATGCAGGGGACGCGGGTTCGTGCCCCGGTCCGGGAAGATCCTACATGCCGCGGAGCAGCTGGGCCCGTGAGCCATGGCCGCTGAGCCTGCGCGTCCGGAGCCTGTGCTCCGCGATGGAAGAGGCCACAGCGGTGAGGGGCCCGCATACCGCAAAAAAAAAACAAAAAACAAAAAACACAAAAAAACACAGGCTGCCTGGGTTCCAACACCAGCTCTGCCATTTCCTGCCTACATGACCTCAGGCTGGTGACTTCACCTCTCTGCACCTCATTTTCTTCATCTGTAAAAAGGGGTCTCACTCCCTTCTTTAAATATTTCTCTAGTACCTACTACGTGCCAGGCACCATTCTAGGTGCAGAAGGTACATCACTGCACAGAACAGACAAAAATTCAGTCCCTGTGAACCTAATTTTCTAATGGTACTATCTAACCACCTTCTAGGTTGCTGGGGGCAATAAAATGAGTTGGTTCCCGTAGGTACTTGAAAAAGTACCAAGAAGTTAGTAAGTACAACTTCAGAGTGGGTGCTGTAAGAATGCCATAAGGACAAACCAGGAATTTCTTTAAAAAAAGAAAAAGCACCATTTTGGAGTCAGACCTCCTTTGTCCCTTTCCTCCTGGGTTGACCCTGTGCACTTGAGGTCCTGGGATCCTTCTCTTCCCTCCGTGTCTCACCTGCCATAGATCCAAGCCCAGTACAGCAAAGTTTTCATAGGCGTAGATGTTGCTATCAGGGGAATACTCAGGGTTGTCGATCTCTGGGTGGATCCAAATGCCCTTGTAATCTGGGTTGTCAATCTGTCGGGGCTTCCACTCACCCTGCAGAAGAAGTGAACTGGTGGATGAGTGGAGATCAGTGCATTCCCCACTGTGTACCGCCCTGCTCAGAGCCCCAGGCTCACCTTGTACTCTGGGTTCTGAATCACTGGTGGTTCCCACTCTCCGTCCATCTCTTCATCCCAGTCCTCGGGCTTCTTAGCATCTGGGTCAGGAATGTGCTCAGGCTTGTCCCAGTCCTGCAGGTACATTAGGAGGTCAGAGTTGGCCCAGTTGTCCTCCACACCCTCCATGGTGGGGAGTCCCTGCCCAAGAACGAACCTCAGGCTTGGAGTCCGTAGGGTCATCAACCTTGGCTCGCTCGTCCCAGTCTTCAGGCTTTGCAGCATCAGGATCCTTTATCTTCTTGGGAGGCAAGAAATCCCAATCGTCCTCCAGAGAGCCTGACTCCACCTGGCTGTTGTCAATCTTTACCTCATAGGTATTATCAGGCCGCACAATCAGCGTGTACAGGTGTGTGAATTCATCGTCCTGAAGAGAATGCGAGATCAGTGCCCCGCCCACCAGGCTGGCCTCTGAGCCTTCCCTTACAGCCATTTGTCACCACCCCCAGAGCACACCTTGCAACGGATATCCTTGTTGATCAGCACGTTCTTGCCCTTGTAGTTGAAGATGACATGAACCTTCTTGGTGCCAGGACCACAGATGTCCGGGCCTTGATGAGAAGCAGATCCAGTCAGAACTAGAGAGTGTCTACCATTATGAACCCCTCCCCACCCATTTATAAAAAGAAAACTTGGTTCTTAAACTCAGGTCTGTCAAGGTGAAAAGACAAAATTCAGATATCTCTAAGGGACTGTGATTAGGGATTTAAAGAAAAAAAAAAATCAGTGCTCTAGAAGTCAGTATCTTTACTTGCAGAATTAGTAAATGCCTACCTTATAAAATCGCGCAAATTAGCCGTCTTAAATCAACGATAACAATATAGAAAGTTGCTACTAACTGTAACTATTTTCTCAGCTTCTCCTCCAAAGAAATGTTTAACCATTTAAGTGTTTTCTATGATCTTAAGACCACTTTTCATGGGCTATAAAGAACTCATGGGGTTTCAAACTCCCTCTAACTAATCAGAGGTCAGCATCAGGGTGGGGCCCGCTCACCAAACATGATGTTGTATTCAGAGTCTCCATGCATGTCTGTCTGGTCCAGACCATCTGGAAATAGCTTCACGTAGCCGCCCCCACAGTCGATGTTCTGTTCGTGTTTCACGGTGAACTGCACCACCAGTGTTTGACCCTTATTGGAGAAGGGCTCGAATCTGGCCGACAGAGCATAAAACCGGGCATCCTGGCTTGTCTGCAGCCCTAGCAAGGAACGGTAGTCAGATCACGGCTCAGCAACAACCCCCGGGAGACCCTTAGGATGGGAAATACAGACGACTCTCCCTTCCTCCACCTCTTCTACTTCTAGGGATATCCAAACTGTGTGGAGATTAGGGCTTCCTCCAGGAAGTCCTCCTGGATCTGAGCACCCACCCCTAGGCTCTTACCTTTATCTTTCTCCTGGTCACCGTAGAACTTGCCGGAACTGAGAACGAATTTGCCAAAATCTGGTTTGTGTTTGGATTCGATCCAGCGCTCGGTCCATCCGTCTAGGGGACCAAAGGGGCAGGTCAGAGTAGCGGTGCTGATCACCCCCCACCAAACATCTACCAGGAGCTACAAGCTGCTGGGGGCAAGGAAGGAGATTCCCCCTCCCCCCGACTGTCCCCACCCCAACCTCTAGCTTGACAGCTCTGGTGGCTTAAAAGATCCTCGGGCGAACCCTAACTCCCGCCGCGCAAGGCCGCCGCGCCCTCCCCGCTCCCCAGGGACGCAGAAGGAAAGATCGCCTGCGGCTCCAGCCCCTGAAGGCCACTGTGTTGGTCCTCTGAGCAGTAATTACAGGCGACACGTAGATATGGGCTGGGGGGCCAGCCGCATCGTTAGGACGGCCTCAAGGCGGGACTAGCCGTTACCTCCGTCCAGAAACTGCTCCTTGAAGTAAACGGCGGGTTCAGCGGCGCCCAGGCCAAGAAGGCCGAGCAGCACCAGCACGGGTAGCAGCATGGCGGGCCGAGGGGGCGGCGGCGCGCGAGCCCTTTAAGTCACTCTACCAGCAATAGCTCTGCAGTAGGGACGGACGGTGCCGCCGGCCGTGCGATTTTATAACCGGCCGCCTCTCAAACCAACCTGGTCCGGCCTCTTGGCCCTCCTCTCCCACTTTATCATTGGTCTGTGGCCACAGCTCTGCCTTTCCATTGGACCCTTGTGGGTTCAGCAAGTTAGGCTGTGCCTCGGAACGCTGGGTTCCCAGATGGCCGATTTCTATTGGCCGCACCGCTGGCCAATGAAGGTCGACCACGCGTTGTGGGGGACGCCCACCGGTGGAGTGGGGGCCTCGAGCCCCTCAGGCCAGGTCATGTGACCAGACCTCGGCCCAACCCCGCCCTCGCCCGCTAGCAGCGCTAGAGGTCTAGGCGTTTAAAGAATTCGCGCGAGAGCAGGTGCAGCTGCTTAGAGCTAGGGCCCTGCTCCAGCATCGACTCCACTTATCCCCTCTACAGGGATGGGTAGGCAAGGTTTTCCTAACCTTTTCTACCCTGAATTTGGGGAACCCCACCACTCCGACCCTCTCTCTCTCCATCTCTCTCTCTCTCTCTTAACCCCAGCCCCCCGCCCCGCCAGGATGGGGCAGAGGGCATCGAGCCCTAGGGCTTCACTTCACCCCAGCGCCTGAGCCGTGCAGGCCTGCGGGGGGAGTGCCGGCTCTCTCCTCCGTACGGCCCCTAGTTCCCTGGCAGCCTGTCAGACTGCTGCTGTGTGAGCTGGGGCAAGGCATTTAGCCTCTTTGAAGGCACAGGAGCTCCTGAAAGGCCAAGAGGAGCGACCCCGGCCAGCTGCTGGCCGGCAGAAATGCTTTCAAAGCTTTTAGGGATGTCTGGGACAGAGGGAAGGAAGCCCTGAACGGCTCGAAGTTGTGACTATAGGCTGGGTCTCCTACGGTTGTTCACCTTATTGCAGCCTGTCCTTTACCCCTCATCCCCTCCTCAGCCGGTAAATGAAAGGGGTCACAGTCTTGTGGTCTCCCACAAACGTCCTGCTTTTGCAATTAAACGGCTAAAGATGAGAGGGCAGGGGGTTCCGTTGGGGAGGGACAAAATGGGACAGATGGTGGGGAAGATAAGGTCTAAGGGAGGTGGCCAGGACCCCTGAGACTAGAGCCTTCTTAGGAAGGCAGAGGCACATGACTGAAAGTAACACACCAGCTCCCTGCCCCTAGGCTGCAGGAAGGAGGCAGGAGAGGTGGGGCTTTCCCAAACTCTGAGCAAATTGGCTCTGGACCTGGGAAGTGGAAGTACACTGCTGAAGGGGGTGGATCTTGGCAAAAGGGTGGGGAGGGGCTGCTTCCCCTCTAGTGGTGGGGACTCAGAAAAGAGAGGAATTAGGAGCCTTGGAGAAGTTGGGGTTCTGCCCCTTCCCCAAGACAGTATCCAGTATTGCCCAACCTGGTCCTCCCCAACGAGGACCCCCCCAAGTCTGGGATGACCACTCCAGGCCTTCCACTGACCTTCCCCCTGCCTTCCCGCCCTTCCACCATGTGTCAGGGACACATGGGCTAGGTGCTGCCTGCCAGAGGGTAGACACTATGCCTGTCTTGTTCACCTCACCATTCCCCCCCGCACCCCACAGTGTCTCCTGCAGCATCAGGCACAGAACAGGCTTAAAACCTACTTGACGTGGGACAGAAGCAAGGAAAGAAGGACTCTTGCTGGAATTAAATAAGCAAAAATGGGGAAAGTGCTTTGAAGCTAAGAAGAGACTTTGAGGGATGCATTCTGAATTTTTATCAGGACCTCACTGTAGGTCCAGCATTGGGGGATATTAGTAACCCCATTTACCACGCTCAAATAACAGTTGTGATGGCTAAATGAGTAAGTGCTTAGAACAGCACCTAACACAGAGTCCACACTCAATTTAGTACCAGCAAGTATTGCATGTGTGTGTGGGTACTATTTCACTTAATTCTCACAGTAACCTGGGCTCATATCATTTCCATCCAAGCGAGGAAACTGAGGCACAGAACGATTAAGTGATTTGGCTGAGGGACAAAAATGGCAGATCTGGGATTAGAACCTACTTGTGCTGTCTAATGTAGTCTCCACTGGCCACATGTGATTATTGCCTTTTGAAATGCAGCGGCTGTGAAGTAAGCTGTAAGTGGAAAATATACATCAGAATTTGAAGACTTAGTGTGAATAAATAATGTAAAATATCTCACTAGTAGTTTTATATTAAGTGTTGAAATGATAATGTGGACATTTTAGGTTCTATAAATTCTTCAAATTAATTTCACCCCTTTTGTTTTTAACGTTGCTACTAAAATGTGTAAAATTACATTTCTATCTCGAAATATATTTCTTGTTTTGTCTTGGCCAAGCTGCGGCATGCTGACCAGGGATCAAACCCGTGTCCCCTGCAGTGGAATAGTGGAGTCCTAACCACTGGACCACCAGGGAATTCCCAGTATCTTGAATTATATTTCTATAGGACAGCACTGATCTATACTACAAATTATTTTCCTGACATTGGTCTTCTCAGAGCAGGGGTATGGGGAGGAGGGGGCAGGTTCTGGAGTGTTTATAATTTCTGACACTGTCCACCAGCTCCTTGCAGAACCTTGGGCAAGGCATACCACCCTCCAAGCCTCAGTTTTCACATCTGTGAAATATATATTATATCAGTATCTACATCATACAGTTTTGGGGAAAATGAAGTAAGACACCTGAAGCACTTAGCACTGGGCTGGGCACAGGGGAGAACGTCCATACAGGTTAGCTGCAACCTTGAATATATTATTCAATAATATACTATTATTGAGTCCTTCTCCCCTCTATAAATAGGGTTGGTCCCTACCCAGACTCCCTTTTAAAATTTAAAAGTAGTTGACATCAGGGACTTCCCTGGTGGTGCAATGGTTAGGACTCCGTGCTCCCAATGCAGGGGGCCTGGGTTCGATCCCTGGCCAGGGAACTAGATCCCACATGCATGCCGCAACTAAGGAGCCCTGGAGCCACAACTAAGGAGCCCATGTGCTGCAACCAAGGAGCTGGAGAGCTGCAACTTAAGACCCAGTGCAACCAAATAAATAGATTTTTAAAACAATAATAGAAAAAATAAAAGTAGTTGACATCAGCAGGATGACTATATCTGGAGTCCACCACCCACAGCCCTCCTGTGGGGGTAAGAAAGAATCCCCAAGGGAGGACTGGTCTGAGGCCCAGAGAGGGGGAAGTCCAAGGTCACACAGCCCCTGCTGGTGAGGCTGGGTGCAGCTTAAAACAATGCTGTGAGTCTGTCTTTGATGGTATTAATTTGACCTCTCTGGTCAACAAGAAACCACCAGTCCAGCCAGTACTGGGTCCCTAACCCCCTCTTAAGTTCAAGTGACACGCTCAAGATGGCGGCACCCGAGCCCTGCAGCATAGTCTGCCACACTCAAGATGACGGTGTACGCCCCCCGGCGCCGGTTCCGGTTCCGGTTTCGGTTCCGGTTGTTCTGGCCGCCGGCAGGCGCACGCCGAGCGCCCTGGGAGCAGTCATGGCAGACGGTCCGGTGGCGGAGGTGCTGCTGCAGCGGCTGGAGGCGGCCGATGGCGGCTTGGACAGCGCTGAACTGGCGGCCGAGCTGGGCGTAGAGCATCAGACCGTGGTGGGCGCCGTGAAGAGCCTGCAGGCGCTGGGTGAGGTGAGCTGGGCCGGTGATGCCGGGCCTCCTCGCTTTTGCACCTGCGGTTCCCTTGCCAGGAGGGCTCTGCCTCCAGGCCAGATTATCTCAGGCCTGGTTAGGAGTAATTGTATGTGTCCCGCCCAGGGTGCGCAGGGGGGGAGTCAGGACCGAGTGAGGGCCCCGGGGTACGGATGTTCCTCATGCAGTAAACGTCCATTGAGGCATGATCAGTGTTGAGGGAGTGGAGAGGAGAATGGTGGACCAGAAAGACGCAGTCGCCGCCTTCACGCAGGCTGCGGTATAATGGATATACTCAAGTGACCGGAGTGATGGAGGAAGCACGGGGAACTCAGAGGCGTTAGCAGACCCAGCCTTGAGGATCAGGGAGAGTATCCCAAAGGAGATGACAGCTGAGTCGGGTTTCTGCATTGAGTAGAAAAGCCATGGCACTTTAAGGAACAGTGGGGTAGGGAGGTGGCACAAGTGGTGAGAGAGACCCAGCAGAGCCAGATTTTGCGAGGCCTTGTAGGTCTTTATTTCACAGGGGTACTGGGGGGCCATGGCAGGAGCTAGAGCCAATGAGATGTGTGTACTGCCTACATCACTCTTGGAAAGGATCGGTGCGGGCAGGACTGGAGGCAAGGGGGCAGTGGCAGAGGCTGGCACATCCCCAAACTACAGGGTATGGTCCCTGGCTGTAGGGAGGCAGCTGGAATGGAGAAGGGATTCAGGTGAAGGAATGAAATAAGGTTCATGGAAATGTAGGGGTAGCTCGGATGAAGCCCAGCCTTCTGACTTGGACAAGGGAAGGGTGATGGAGCCAGAGGGGGAGGATGCTGACCGACCCGTGGGTCACCCAGCAGGCTGGATCCATGAGGCTAGGACTCAAAAAACATAGCTGAAAACATCAAACTTACATGATGTGCCCTGCTCTGGCCTCAGATTTATTCCTCATCCAATCTTTGATGTGCCCTTCAGTTGATGGCACTGTTATTATCCCCATATTGCAGATGTGACAACTTCTAAGCACTGGTCAGAATCTTGATCAGTGTCACTAGAAGGAACAGGCAAACCTGGATTTGAAGCCTGAGGTCGTCAGTGCAGAAAGGGATTGAAGCTATGGTGTATGGGATGACAGTACCTTGATGGATGTGAAAGTGACATTTGTGTAGGCTACTGAGGGTTAAGTGTTGGCAGTTTAATGGGGTTCATTGTAAGGATGATGACGATGATATTAATGTAGTAGTAGTTATATTTATGCAGCATTTGCTGCATACTAAGCGCTCTGCATCCTTTCTGTGTATTAATTTAGTTACTCAAAACAACTCTCTGAGGTAGAACCCACCACACCCTTCTCTCATGGATAAGAAAATTTGCTCAGGGACGTTAAGCAACTTTCCCAAGGTCACACAGCAAGAGAGGAGCAGAGCTAGGAATTAAAACGAAAGGGGAGCCTAGGGTTCCTGTGTGTAATGTGGGCAGCCTGGGTTCTTCTCTGACGTCTGGCTACACTGAGATGCATGTAAGTGTGGAAATAAATCATTTCACCCGAGACTTTAAAAAAATCTTTCCCAGGTTCAAAAGTGATAGGATTTGTTCTTTGCCAGGCAGGTAATACCCTCAGTACTTTACCTCACCCTGGGAGGTGTGAATCATTTTTGTCATTTTTCCCATGTCACAAAAGATCTACTGAGGCTCAACGAGGCAAGATCACTCCGCTGGGAAGTGGTACAGCTGAGAGGCAAAGCTGGCATCACAGGCTGTTCTTTGACCCGCGTCCCCAGTGCTGCGGCAAGGGGGTGCCTGGACCTGAACCCTGTCCCTGCCCGTGTCCCCCTGTTTTCCTACAGATAATCGAGGCTGAGCTGCGTTCCACCAAGCGCTGGGAGCTTACCGCTGAGGGCGAGGAGATTGCCCGGGAAGGCAGCCATGAGGCCCGGGTGTTTCGCAGCGTCCCCCCAGAGGGCCTGCCCCAGAGCGAGCTCATGGTAGGAGTCTGAGTGGGCAGGGCCTAGGGAGGTGTTGGGATGAGGGCGACCCTTGTGTCCCCCTCACTGCAGCCTTGCTCCCACAGCGACTGCCCAGTGGCAAGGTGGGCTTCAGCAAGGCCATGTCCAACAAGTGGATCCGAGTGGACAAGAGTGCTGCCGACGGGCCCCGGGTGTTCAGAGTGGTGAGTCCCTGCCGGGCGGTAGTTGGACAGGTAGTCGGACAGTTGGGCCCCCTGCCCTCACGGCCCCTCATGCCCATCACTGTGGCAGGTGGATAGCGTGGAGGATGAGGTGCAGCGGCGGCTCCAGCTGGTCCAGGGTGGACAGGCCGAGAAGCTGGGAGAGAAGGAGAGGAGCGAGCTCAGGAAGAGGAAGCTGCTGACTGAAGTGTGAGTGGGTGCCGCCCCCCCGGCTCACACCTGTGTCACCTGCATGGCCCTGGAGCAGAAGGGGAGCCATTCTGCCCACACTGGGCCAGGGTGCTATCAGTCTCCTCTCAGCCTCCCTTCACACTGTGGTTGTCGAGCACGCACGCCAGGCTCATGCCGTGTCAGGGCCTTTGCCTCTGTTGTGCCTTCTGCTGAGAAAGAGCTTCCTGCTCTTCTTCAAAGCATGTTCTGACATCAAACCTCTGCTCATGTGTCACCTTAGAGAGGCCACCCTGACACCCTTTCCTCCCTTCAAATTCCATAAAAGTTCCTCACTCCTGGCCTCCATCCCTTGTGCCCTGTTGACTTCCTTTACAGTCCTAAGCACCGTCTGAAAGTTTATGACTGCTGGGACCTGGACAGGCTGGGGGCTCTGCCCTCACAGAGCTGACGACTCCTTTGAGCACACGTAGCAGTGGCCTAGCAGTTATAAGAACACAAACTGGGAATTCCCTGGTGGTCCAGTGGTTAGGACTCTGAGCTTCCACCGCAGGAGGCCTGGGTTCGATCCCTGGTTAGGGAACTAATATCCCATGTGCTGCATGGTGTGGCCAAAAGAAAAAAAAAAAGACTGGAATGGGGCTGCCTGATTCAAGTCCCAGCTCTGTCATATGCTAGCTGTGTGACCTTGACCAAGTCACCTGATCTGTCCAAGCTTCTGTTTATGCATGTGTAAAATGGCTCCTTTTCACACAGGATTATGGGGTGATTTTATGGAGCAGAGCCTAGTGTGGAGTAAACTCTCTAAACTTGACCTATTATTATCACTCCCAGCTATATGCCTAGTGCCTTGAACAGACCCTGGTACACATTAGGTTCTCAGTAAATGTTTGTTGAATGAGTAACTGCACGAACATAGGGATGTAGGTCGGGGCCAGCTAAGAGGATTCTGGAGATGGTAAGTGTCAGGAAGGAAATACAGCAGAATGACTTGGTGGGTGACTTTGGGGTCAGCATCAGATGGGAGGTCAAGGGAAACCACTTGGAGGAGGTAACAGCATTGTCCTCTGGCCTCAGGAACCTGAAGACCTACTGGGTGAGCAAAGGCAGTGCCTTTAGCACCAGCATCTCCAAGCAGGAAACAGAGCTGAGCCCAGAGATGATCTCCAGGTAGGGGGTAGCCCCAGAGCTGGGGGCCGATGGGGGTGTGGTAGGCAGCCCCCACCAGACCCATGTACCCTGCATCTCCCCATAGTGGCTCCTGGCGGGATCGGCCCTTCAAGCCCTACAATTTCTCGGCCCATGGCGTCCTCCCTGACAGCGGCCACCTGCACCCCCTGCTCAAGGTCCGCACCCAGTTCCGGCAGATCTTCCTGGAGATGGGGTAAGCATGGGGCCAGGGGTGGGGCTAGCCCACCTGCTTGGCACAGGCAGGACAGTCAGGCTGTGTCTCCCACCAGGTTCACCGAGATGCCGACCGACAATTACATTGAGAGCTCCTTCTGGAACTTTGACGCACTCTTCCAGCCCCAGCAGCACCCAGCACGGGACCAGCATGACACCTTCTTCCTGCGAGGTGGGTGGGCCCCGCTGCGCCATCAGAGGTGCCAGGACTGGACAGAACCTTTTGGGGTGGCATACCGTTTTACAGGATAAACTCCATCCTCCTCAGTGTGGCCGACAAACCTGTGTGAGCTGCTATCATCAACTTCTGTTATCTTCTTCCACCTCCCCTCCTGCCCACCTCAGGGCCTTTGCCTGTGCTGTGGCTTCTGCCGAGAACTGTCTTCTCCCAGGTCTTCATGGCAGGCTCTGGCATGAAGCTTCTGTTCACATATCACCTCAGAGAGGCCACCCTGACATGCCCTTGTCCCCCCAAGTTCTAAAAGCTCCTCACTGCTAGTCTTCAACATTGCTTCCCAGTTCTTTCTTTCTTCCACAGTCCTTAGTACTCTCTGAAATTGAATGACTTTCCAAAATGGTTGTTGTTTCCCCCACCAGCAGGGCAGATGAGGCTGTTGGGTGCCTGTTACCTGGCCAGGAGCAGCAGCGCCATTGTCATCATTTCAGCATCCAAAACTTGCTGAGCCATGGGACTTCCCTGGTGGCCCAGTGGTTAGGGCTCTCCGCTTCCGCTGCAGGGGGGCGCAGGTTTGATCCCTTGTCAGGGAAGTTCCACATGCCATGTAGTGTGGCCAAAAAAAAGAAAAAAGAAAAAAAATATATATATAAAACTTACTGAGCTGTCACTGTCCTAATCTTTCCACCAACTATAGGAAGTAGACTGTTAGCCCTGTTTTGCAAATGAGGAAATTAGGTCTCAGAGAGGGGACATCACTTGCCCAGGGTCGCAGCTTATAGGCGGTGGGGCTGGGATTTGATGTCAGGCTTTTCAGGTGCACTAAAATTGTGTCTCTGGAAGGGACTCATAAGAACTTGCACATTCGTACAGCATAGAGTCTGCACCTATGACTGAGCTCCTGTGTGCCAAAGTCTCTGTGAAACACCTGGGTCACAGCCAGGAATGAGACAGAAATCCTTGCCCTGATGAGGCCCGCATATCCTGGTTGGGTGAGATATGCATTTAATTCTAAGTAAGCTGTAAACCCGGCAATGAAAGATGGCAGTAAATGTGATGGGGGAATTGACGTTATGTTGGTGGGGGAGCACGCTGTCAATTTAAGTTAAAGGCCGCGGGCTTCCCTGGTGGCGCAGTGGTTAAGAATCCGCCTGCCAATGCAGGGGACACGGGTTCGAGCCCTGGTGCGGGAAGATCCCACATGCCTCGGAGCTACTAAGCCCGTGCGCCACGACTACTAAACCTGTGCTCTAGAGCCCACGAGCCACACCTACTGAAGCCCACGTGCCCAGAGCCCGTGCTCCACAACAAGAGAAGCCCGCACACTACAACGAAGAGTAGCCCCCGCTCGCCGCAACTAGAGAAAGCCTGCGCACAGCAATAAGACCCAATGCAGCCAAAAATAAATAAAATAAATAAATTTATTTTAAATTAATTAAATGAAGGCTGCTTGGGACTTCCCTGGTGGCGCAGTGGTTAAGATTCCGCCTGCCAACGCAGGGGACACAGGTTCAATGCCTGGTCTGGGAAGATCCCACATGCCGTGCGCCACAACTACTGAGCCTGCACTCTAGAGCTTGCAAGCCACAACTACTGAGCCTGCATGCCACAACTACTGAAGCCCGTGCTCTGCAACAAGAGAAGCCACCGCAATGAGAAGCCCGTGCACCGCAATGAAGAGTAGCCCCCGCTCGCCGCAGCTAGAGAAAGCCCGCCACAGCAATGAAGACGCAACGCAGCCAAAAATAAATTAATTAAAAAAAAAAAGTCTCCGTGCTCCCAATGCAGCGGGCCCGGGTTCGGTCCCTGGTGAGGGAACTAGATCCCACGTGCATGCCGCAACTAAGAGTTCGCATGCTGCAACTAAGGAGCTGGCGAGCCACAACTAAGGGGCACACCTGCCACAACTAAGGAGCATGCCTGCTGCAACCAAGACCCGATGCAACCAAATAAGATAAATAAATTTTTTTTTTTTTTTTTTGCGGTACGCGGGCCTCTCACTGTCGTGGCCTCTCCCGTTGTGGAGCACAGGCTCCGGACGCGCAGGCTCAGCGGCCATGGCTCATGGGCCCAGCCGCTCCGCGGCATGTGGGATCTTCCCAGACCGGGGCACGAACCCATGTCCCCTGCATCGGCAGGCGGACTCTCAACCACTGCGCCACCAGGGAAGCCCCAATAAAATATTTTTAAAAATAAAATGAAGGCTGCTTAAGCAAAGATAGAAGGAGGTCAGGGAGGGAGCTATGCCTGGGGAAGGAAAGTTCCAGGCAAAGGGAATGGCCAGTGCAAAGGCCCTGAGGCTGGCACATGCCTGGTATGCTCACAGATCAGCAGGGAAGCCCTGTGGCTGGAGGAACTGATCAGTTAGGAGTGGGAGGAGAGAATTCCCCAGCAGTCCAGTGGTTAGGACTCTGCGCTTCACTGCCTAGGGCACAGGTTCGACCCCTGGTTGGGGAACTAAGTCCTGTGCAGGATGGCCAAAAAAAAAAAAGAGGAAATGGGACCACGGAAGGTTCTGGGCAGAGGAGAGTTGTGACTGACTCAGGTGTTCCCAGGTACCCTCTGGCAGCTGTGGAGGGCGGGGGAGGGAGCTGCCTGTGTCACTATCTGTTTTCAGTGCGGTGGCTATTTGAGAAATGCTCCTTGACTGACCAGATGTTGCTCTGTCCTGCCCAGATCCAGCCCAGGCCCAGCAGCTCCCAATGGACTATGTCCATCGCGTCAAGCGGACCCACTCTCAAGGCGGCTACGGTTCACAGGGGTAAGGCAGGACCCAGGACTTTGGGTCCTGGGCAGGACACCCAGGGGTGTCGGGGGAAAGAGGTTGGGGGCCGTGAGCTGCATCATGGACTTCCTGTATGTCCCTCTGAAGGTACAAATACAACTGGAAACTGGACGAGGCTCGGAAAAACCTACTGCGCACCCACACCACGTCGGCCAGCGCCCGCGCCCTCTACCGCCTGGCCCAGAAGGTGTGGCAGGGCTTGGGCAGCGTTGGAGGGGCCAGGGCTGACATGCTGACCTTCTCACCCATGCCCGGGCTTGGCCTGCCTCTCATCTCCAGAAGCCCTTCACAGCGGCCAAATAC
Organism: Grampus griseus; assembly: GCF_964374135.1. Taxonomy (NCBI): domain Eukaryota; kingdom Metazoa; phylum Chordata; class Mammalia; order Artiodactyla; family Delphinidae; genus Grampus; species Grampus griseus. The sequence continues at coordinate 163,148,242 of NC_139019.1, read as the reverse complement.
TTCTCCATTGATCGTGTGTTCCGGAATGAGACCCTAGATGCCACGCACCTGGCCGAGTTCCACCAGATCGAGGGCGTCGTGGCTGACCACGGCCTCACACTAGGCCACCTCATGGGCGTCCTGCGGGAGTTCTTCACCAAGCTGGGTGAGCAGGCGGGCTGGGGTGGGCAAGCAGGAGGATGCCTTGGTCGTCAGCCTGACCCTCCCCCTTTGCCCCTCTCCTCCCCCTTTGCCCCACCCCCACCCCCACTCTGTTTGGCTGCCTCCCCACCCAGGTATCACCCAGCTGCGTTTCAAGCCGACCTACAACCCTTACACCGAGCCCAGCATGGAAGTGTTCAGCTACCACCAAGGTCAGGGTGGAACCCAGTACTGGGACAGGGAGGGAGGTCTCAGGCTGTCCATGGCTCAGCCCAGGTCCCCGTCACTGCCAAGCCCACACCCCACCTCCCAAGCTAACTGCCAGGCCCAGTATCACCCACACAAGCCGCCCCATCGTTCTCGTGCCTTCACAGGCCTGAAGAAGTGGGTGGAGGTTGGAAACTCTGGGATCTTCCGCCCCGAGATGCTGCTGCCCATGGGGCTCCCTGAGAATGTGTCAGTCATTGCCTGGGGCCTCTCCCTTGAGCGGTGAGTACCCAAACCACTTAGAGTATTGGCTGCCTTACTCAGGTGGCTTGCCAGGCGTGGGGGCCTGCAGACTTTCAGCCCCATTCATTCGTTCATTCATTTGAGAAACCCTTAGTGAGCACCTGCTGTGTACTGAGTCCTGTGCTGTGATTATGACATACACATCTCTACTTCCATGAAGCCAGGGGTGCTAGTGGAACACAGAGGATGATAATTAGCGAGATAAATAACAAATAAAGCTTAAAGTATGTCCAAAAGCAGTGTTATAGAGAAAACACAGCAGGGAGGGCTAAGGAGATGTCAGGGAAGGCCTCTCAGAGGAGGTGGCATCTGAGCAAAGACTGAACATGGGTGAATTGGTAAGCCGTGAGGATATCTGGGGAATGGCGTTCCAGGCAGAGGGAATAGCCAGTGCAAAGGCCCTGAGGCTGGAGTGGGCCTGCTGTGTTTGGAGAACACTAAGAAGGCCAGTGTGGTTGGAGGGAATGAGTGAGTGAAGGTGGAGAATGGGAGGAGATGAGGGTGGGGAGGTGACAGGACAGGTTGAGCAGGGCCTTTTGAGCCCCAGGAAGGACTTGGGCTTTTACTCAAGGAAGGTGATAAGAGAGGTTCTGATCAGAAGAGAGCATGACCTGACCTCATGTTAAACCATGTCATGTCCCCCCTCCCAAGCCCGACAATGATCAAATACGGCATCAACAATATCCGGGAGCTGGTGGGCCACAAGGTGAACCTGCAGATGGTGTACGACAGTCCCCTGTGCCGCCTAGATGCCGAACGGGGGCCCCCGTCGACACAGGAGGCCGCATGACACGAACCGCCCTGGATAGGCCGCCTTCCCCAAGACCCTGCTGCCCTTTGCATCCCTGCCAGTGACCCCCTTGTACTTACGAGGCCTCTGTGAGGCCAGTCCCCCTGCCCCTGGTATCTCCTCTTCCCCACTGGCCCCAGGGTCCCAGGGACAGGGGAGCGGGTAGCAGGTTCATTCTGTTGTCCACCTGTGAGGGTGGGCCTTGGGGAGCCCTGCAGACCAGCTTCTGGCTAATAAAGTGGGCACTTGCCCTCATCTGGTGCCTTTCCTTAGGGGTGGAGGGGTGCTGGAGCCCCGGGTGTGAGGCGTGGTGGGTTGGAGGTCTTGGATCTTCAGGAACCCCTGGCCAGCCTGAGCCAGATCCCTCCAGGGAAGACTAGCTCCATCAGGCATTTACTGATTTACCTCCTGGTGCCAGGTTCTTCTAGGTGAAGGGAACAGAACCCCCTACCCCTGTGGAAGGGGCATTTGGGAAGGGGAGGCCAAGGCGGGCGTCGGGGCCCCAGGAGTCAGCATTCCCACCAACTGGGAGCCAGCATTGGTGGGGTGGGGCGTATAGCAAGCTAAGCCTTTAAAGCTGCCCTTTTTGTTTTTTTAAGAGCAGTTTTAGGTTCATAGCAAAATTGAGTGGAAGGTAAAGGGATTTCCTATAAACCCCCTGCCTTGACACATCATAATGACCCAAAGTCCATAGTGTACATTACAGTTGATTCCCTGTGTTGTATGTAGGTTTGGACAAACGTATGATGACGTGTATTCGTTCACTATTATGGTATCATAGAGAGTATTTTCACTGCTCTGAAAGTCCTCTGTGCTCCACACATTCACCCCTTTCTCGTCCCCCTAAAATTACTACTCTTAAAAAAAAAAACAACTCAAGGATTTCAAATGAGCCCAGAATAGAGATGAATGAGTAGGATAAAGCTCCATGAACCCACCACTCACACTGGACAGTGAGCAGCATCTCACACCTGTTTCTATGGGAATATTTCAAAGCCAATCCAAGTCACCACGTCGCTCAGCCCAGATCTTCAGGGGCAGCACGCTTTTGGAAACAGACAATTTTTTTATGTAACCATGAGGCCACTTTTATACCCAGGGCAGTTGGCAGTCAGCTGAGACCATGGGTTTTGCTGGTCCCAGGGCCTGGGGGCACCAATCTTCCAAGGGCTCCTCACTCAAATCTTTTGTTTATTTATAATTAAATAATCCAGGAATACAGAAAAATATTCCTTCATTCAATAAATGTACACCTTTATTTTTTTAGTTTTTTTATTGAGGTATGGTTGATTTGCAATGCTGTGCCAATCTCTGCTGTACAGTGAAGTGACCCAGTTATACACATATAGACATTCTTTTTTAGTATTTTTTTTCTTTCTTTTTTTTTTTTTTTTTTTTTTTTTTTTGCGGTACGCGGGCCTCTCACTGTTGCAGCCCCTCCCGTTGCGGAGCACAGGCTCTGGATGCGCAGGCTCAGTGGCCATGGCTCACGGGCCCAGCCGCTTCGCGGCATGTGGGATCTTCCCGGACCGGGGCACGAACCTGTGTCCCCTGCATCGGCAGGCGGACTCTCAACCACTGTGCCACCAGGGAATCCCTCTTTTTTAATATTCTTTTCCAGTATGGTTTATCATAGGATATTCAATATAGCTTCCTGTGCTATACATTAGGACCTTGTTGTCCATTTGTTCTAAATGTAATAGTTTGAAACGTGCATCTCTTAAGTGCCAGCAGTGTTCATGAGCTGAAGACCCAGCAGTGGGCAAAGCTGGCTCAGGTCCCTGCCTTCAGGAGCTGACGTGGGGTGGGGGTGGGGAGGGACCTGGGGAGGCATGAGAGACAGGATGAACAGATAAAGAAATGGGGGAGGGGTAGAAGCCATGTAAAAAGTAAAGGCTGGTGAGGGTGAAGCATGTATAATATGAAGCATAATACAGTAAACACCCAAGAATCCACCCCTAGTTCATTCGAATCTGAGCATAGATTATATTTGCTTTGGATCTTTCATTTCTTAGATCTGTGCGACTAATGGTTTGAAGACCCTATGAGCTTGTCCTAGTTTCTTTTGCCCCCAGCCCACTAAGGCTGCCGCCTCCTGAATTTGGTATTTATTATTCTCATGTGTTTTTAAACTGTTGCTACTTATATGTGTCACTTTAACAAGACACGGTTTCAATTTGCATGTTTTCAAATGTTACACAGACTGTGCACCATAAAAATCATCCTGCATCTTCTGTGTTGCCTTTGTTTTGGTTTGGTGCCAGTGTGTTTGTGTATGCATGCTTAAAAGTAAGTCTGAGGGGCTTCCCTGGTGGCTCAGTGGTTGAGAGTCCGCCTGCCGATGCAGGGGACACGGGTTCATGCCCCGGTCCGGGAAGATCCCACATGCTGCGGAGCGGCTGGGCCCGTGAGCCGTGGCCGCTGAGCCTGCGCGTCCGGAGCCTGTGCTCCGCGACGCGAAAGGCCACAGCAGTGAGAGGCCTGCGTACCAAAAAAAAAAAAAAAAGAGATTTTTCCCAGTAGATAATCCTCAACTCTTCAAATCTGATGCTGCAGGAAGATGCATCTCGCATAACTTGTAGCTTTGCCACAAGATACTGTTAGCCACTGTTTATTAAACTCTTAATGTGTTCCAAATGTTTATCCCTGAAACTCTTATAATAGTCTCATGTTTTAGATTTTATCACCTTGCTATTAGACAAAGATGGGTTTTGAGAGTGAGTGGCAGTTTAATGATCACCCCCATTGGGAAGAGCCCAGATTGAAACCCAGTTCTCCAGAACGTAGGTGTTAAGGTGTGTGCTCTAGTGTGTGGCCAGGGACAGAGCCCTGCACAGAAGGGCTGAGCGATGTGAGCAGATTCCCACTGTCTCCCTTTCGTGAGCAATGTGACAGGTGTCCCGAAGCGGAGCTCCATCTCCTTCTCAGTCAGTTGGGACAAAGTCCCAACCCTTCATCCTTCACCCACTGCTTCCCCCAAGCCCTGCTCGCGCCACCAAGCCTGGCTACTCCTCAAAGGCACTGAGCTTGCTCAGACCTCAGGGCCTTTGGCCAACCATTTCAAATCCTTTGCCTTTTTTTTTTTTTTTGCGGTACGCGGGCCTCTCACTGTTGGTGGCCTCTCCCGTTGCGGAGCACAGGCTCCGGATGCGCAGGCTCAGCGGCCATGGCTCACGGACCCAGCTGCTCCGCGGCATGTGGGATCTTCCCGGACCGGGACACGAACCCATATCCCCTGCATCGGCAGGCGGACTCTCAACCACTGCGCCACCACGGAAGACCCCTTTGCCCATTTTTTAACTGGGGTTTTTCTGTCTCACTGAGTTGCAAGAGGTCTTTGTAGATACTGGATACAAGTTAAATATTTTCTCCCAGTCTGTGGCTCCTTGTGTGCCAGTTACTATTATTGTTGTCACTATTAATTCATTACTGTTATTACTACTCTTATTATTAAGGGGTATGGGCCCAACCCTTAAGGGCCAGGCCCCCATGCTTTCAAGGAGCTTCTGGTTTTGGAGTGCAGGTAACTGATTCAAGGTGGTAACTGCATAAACTTTTTCACTGAGGGCAATAGGTCGCAATCAAGGGACAGCAAAGGTCAGAATTTTTTATTGGAAAGACCTCCGGGCAGAGCAGATGAACGGTTGTCCCCATTCCCCTACTGATCTTGGGCCCTGGAACCTCACACATGCGCACACGCGCGCTCAGAGACCACAGGCTCCTCCCGGCGGTGCCGGCTGCGCGCGCAGCCCCTAGACAGCCCAACCGCCACTTAACGGCCGTCCCCGCCCCGCTGCGCGCTCAAGTTCCCAGAAAGAGGCGGGGCCAGGAGTGCGCACCGCTGCCCATCTTGGGAGCGGGCCATTCCGGGGGCGGGGGAGGCGCGTGCGCAGAGGGCGCAAACAAGAAGGCGGGAAAAGACGGAATGGAGCGGCAGGGAGTACGCTGCGCTTGTTTCCATCGCGCGGGCGGCGGGAGGCGGGCTGACGGGCAGGGAATGGCAGCGATCTTGGGCTTCCCCGACGAACCAGAGCCCTGCCGTTTGTCTCCTGCCATCGCGGCCCCTCCTCGCCCGACTGGGCTCCGATTTCCTGACTGACCTACTGGGCCCTGACTAACCGACTGATTGTGTGACTGACGCACTGACAGCCCAGGCAGGACCGACTTCCACGCATGGCGAGTGGCAGGAGTAGGGTAGAGAGAGACTCAGACATCCACGCGCCTCACCCGTTTTTCTTCTTCTTTTCTCCTACCTCTGTTCCCTCCTTGAAGGCCTTGAGCCGACTCGCACACCAGTTAGCCCAGGCCCCCAGCACCCCATCCGGAGCACCTGTCCTCACCCCGGCCCCTTCAGGTCTCCCCACCTCAGTCCTCCTGTGCTCCAGGCACAGGATCCCCGCGGTCCTCGTGGTGCCCGTCCCAGCACCCCCCGTCTCTTCTGCGGGTCCCCAACATGCCGCATCGGCAGACAGAGGTGCCCAGGGTTGACGGGGCGGGAGCAGGGGGATCTGACTGCTTCTCGCCCTCCTTCGACCTCTCAAGCGCTGGCCGTGCTCACAGGTGGACATGCCCCAGACAGAGTGCAAGGACCAGGAGCCACAGCTGTTGGGAGAGAGCCAGGAGCAGCAGCAAGGCGAGGAGAGCCGCGAAGAGGAGTCTGGTCGAGGGCCAGCTAGGTGAGGAAGAACCCGGCCCATCGAGTCCAAACAGACCCCTGAGTCCCTCTCATTCACCCTCTTCTTCCGCAAGACCCTACCAGTGTCTGCTCTTGTCGCATTTGTTGCACATACTCGTCCAGCATCTCCCGTGTGCCTGGGATGGAAGTGCTGGGGACACAGCAGTGAGGTGACGTTCTAGGAGAACGTCTATAAACTTGGGAATATGCAGTAGTCAGGGGATGCTAAGTGCTCTGAGGAAAAAAATAGGGAGGGAGTGACAGGTGACCCGTTTATTTATTTATTTTTAAGTTGATAAAATACATTTTGTTTATTCTGATGCAAAGCCAGTCTAAATCAGCTAAGTCTAAATTATAAAATAAGCTTTTAACAACTAGGAAACAACTTTTATATATATATGCATTAGCCAGTCTAAATTAATCCAGCCAAGTATTGCTTTGAAGAGGCCCTTAGATACCTGGAGTTAATTTGAAAATGAAGAAAAAATTGCTTAAGAACATCATATAGCAGTTCCTGTTCAAGAGAGCTGTGTATTGGGGTGGCCAAAAAGTTTGTTCGAGTGTTCCATAAAATGGTCAGAAAAAACCCGAACGAACTTTTGGGCCAACCCAGTATGATGCCTGTGAACTCCCCTCCTCCCAAGAGGCTACAGCTACATATGGAAAAATTTCCTCTTATAAAAACCTAAAGGCTGGGTTTCCCTGGTGGCGCAGTGGTTGGGAGTCCGCCTGCCGATACAGGGGACACGGATTCGTGCCCCGGTCCGGGAAGATCCCACATGCCGCGGAGCGGCTGGGCGCGTGAGCCATGGCCGCTGAGCCTGCGCGTCCGGAGCCTGTGCTCCGCAACGGGAGAGGCCACAACAGTGAGAGGCCCGCGTACCGCAAAAAAACAAACAAACAAAAAACCTAAAGGCTGGCTGAGTAATAACTACACATTAGACAAATGAGAAGAAAATCACATCAAAGTGGGTAGGAAAGGCTAGGAAACAATCTCACCATATACCCTACCCCCAGTGCGGTGTCCCACAAGCAGGAGGGAACTCAGACCCTGGAGCTTCTCCCTGAGGACTGAAGGGTTCAAACCCACTCCTCAGGCATTTCAACTTTTTTTGAAGAGGTGAATTGTTGCACCTGAGACCATATGGCCTGCAAAGCAGAAGACTTCCTATCTGGCCCTTTATAGAAGTTTGTAGCCCTCTGGACTAAAAGGCTCCCTCTAGCTGCTGTGTAGAGAATAGATTATTGAGGGCGGGATTGGAAGCAGGGAGGCCAGTGATTAGGCAATTGGAATAATTTATGTGCAAGATGACCCTAACTTGACCCAGGGTGGATCCATGTAGGTGATGAGAAGTGGTCAGATTCTGGATAGATTTAAGAAGATAGAACTAACATAAACTGCTAGGGGATTCGATGTTGGAGTGAGAGAAAGAGTAGTGTCATGGATGACTTTAAAAAGACGTTGTTGTCTTGCACATTTATTCACCAAGTATTTATCAAGGGTCTTCTTTACCCAAACACTGTTTTAGATGCTAGGGATACAATAGTGAACAAATCAGAATTCCTGCTCTCTTGGAGCTGACTTTCTTTCACTTAGTAATACACACTTAGTAATTTACACAATGTACCCCAGTTTATTTATCTACTCGCCTATTGAAGGACATCTTGGTTGCTTCCAAGTTTTAGAATTATGAATAAAGTTGCTATAAACATTCATATGCAGGTTTTGTGTGGATGTAAATTTTCAGCTCCTTTGGGTAAATACCAAGGAGCACAATTGTTAGATCATATGGTAAGAGTATTTTTAGTTTCGTAAGAAACTACCAAAATGTCTTCCGAAGTGGCTGAACCATTTTACGTCCCTGTCTTCAATGAATGAGAGCTCCTGTTTCTCCACATCCTCACCAGCATTTTGTGTTGTCAGTGTCTTGGATTTTCCCCATTCTAACAGGCAGTAGTGGTATCGTTGTGTTGATTTGCAGCTTCTTTACGAAGTATGAAGTTGAACATCTTTTCATATGCTTGTTTGACATCTGTATATCTTTTTTGGTGAGGTATCTGTTCAGACCTTTTGCTTATTTTTAAATTGGATTTTTTGTTTTCTTATTGCTGAGTTTCAAGAGTTTTTTATATATTTTGGGTGTCAGTCCTTTATCTGATTTGTGTTTTGTAAAGATTTGCCCCCAATCTGAGACCTGTCTTTTCATTCTCTTAATGGTGTCTTTTGCAGAGTAGAAGTTTTAAATTTTAATAAAGTCCAACTAACCAATTTTTTCTTTTGATATTGTATCTAAGAAGTCACCACCAAACCCAAAGCCATCTAGATTTTCTCCTATGATATCTTCTAGGAGTTTTATAGTTTTGTATTTTAATTTAGGGATATCTATTTTGAGAAAAATTTTGTGAAACGTACAAGGTCTGTGTCCAACTTTACTTTTTTTGTATGTGGATGTCCAGTTGTTCCAACACCATTTGTTGAAAAGACTCTCCTTTCTCCACTGAATTTTCTTTGTTCCTTTGTCAAAGATAAGTTGACTATATATGTGTGGGTCTATTTCTGGGCTCTCTATTCTGTTCCATTGACCTATTTTCTATTCTTTCACCGGTACCACACTATCTGGATCGCTGCAGCTTTATAGTAAGTCTTGAAATCAAGTAGCATCAGTCTTCCAACTTCATTCTTCTTTAATATTGTGTTGGCTATCCTGGGTCTATTGCCAAGCTGCCTTTCTAAAAGGTAGATAATTTTTTTAAAAATGTGATTTCACTTGGTGGCAAGTGCTGTGAAGAAACAAAACAGAGAAGGAGCAACTAGAGTGACAGGGAGTTTAGAGTAGCTGGAGATCGCTAAGGAGGTCACATGAGGAGGAGCCAGCCAGGAGGTGCCCAGGACTCCAAACATTCCAGGCAGAGGGAGCTGCAAGTAGCAAGTCCCTGAGGCAGGAGCAGGCCGGGTGTGTTCACAAAACAGTGGGAAGGCCAGCATGTCAGTCATTGTGATTGGCAGCAGTGACACCCAGGGTACACTGACAGACATGCTCATACACGCCCAGTGCTTCCATCTGACAGGAAAGGCATATACTGAACAAGTACTGACACGGAGGAGCTCAGGTAGCTAGGAAAATGTTTCCCTTGTGGGCAGGGGAGTGAGTGCCAGAGGGGGACTCAGCACAGGCTAGGTTGCAGGGCATTTTGTCAGCTGTGGACTTGATCCTAAGGATTTTTTTTTTTTTTTGGTAACAGCTTTATTGAGATATAATTCATATACCATACACTTCACTTACTTAAAATGTACAATTCAATTGTTTTTAGTACACTCACAGAGCTCTGCAACCTTACCACAGTCAACTTTTTAACGTTTTCATTGCCCTGAAATAATCCTTTGACCCCTTAGCCATCACCTCCCAGTCCCTGCATCCTTCCCAGTCCCTGGCAACCACAACTCTACTTTCTGTCTCTACAGATTTGCCTCTGCTGGATATTTCATATAAGTAGAATCATACAATTATGTGGTCCTTTGTGACTGGCTTCTTTCACTGAGCATAATGTGTTCAGGGTTCATCCATGTTGTTGTAACATGTATCAGAACTTCATTCCTCTGTGTGGCTGAATAATATTCTATATTATGGATGTACCACGTTTTATTTATCCATTCGTCAGCTGATGGAAATTTGGGTTGTTTCTGCTCTTTGGCTCTTGTGAGTAATGCTGCTATGAACACCCGTGTACAAGTTTTCATTTCTCTTGGGTAGATACCTAGGTGGGGAATGGCTGGGTCATAGAAGTAACATGCTCAGGTTCCTGTTAAAAAAAGACACCGGCTGCTCTGTGAAGAATAGGTGGGAGGGGGCATGAGTGGAGCTGGGAGATAGGTGGGAGGCTTCTTCAGGGGTGGCATCTAGCAGGGCAGATGGAGAGAAGATGAGGGGGGTCATTTAGTGAGGCATGAGGAAGGTGATGAGCTGAGGATGTCTCCCAGCTGCAGTGTGCTGGAGCCAGCTCCTGCCCGCAAGAGCCAGTTCTACACATCACTTCCCAACCTGGCATTTAGCAACTTCATGTTAGTAGCTTGAAATTGGCTATAGTGGGAGTCTCCGCACCATGGAAACTGGCAGACACTACAAATCAAGGCTTCCCCTGCCACTCCTGCTCCCCGCTTTCTGGCTTGGGGCAGTTTCCAGCTGGCAGAAGCACAAGTTGTATTTTGCCCTTGTTGAGTCTGAGGTGACCAGAGAAATACACATGAATGCGTCCAAGATAGGGGTTGGACTTTCTGATGCAGAATTTGGGGCGGGGGGGGGCAGGGGCTGGAGATGGTGCTGCTTCAGTGAAGGAGCTCACCTGGGGATAGAATGAGGCTCAGGACAGGGCGCCTGAGGACTGCACCACGCACGAAGCCAGCTTCCTCTTGCCTCCCAGATTCCTCAGTTGTAAACCAGACCGCAGGGCGGAATGGTTTCCAGGTGTGTGCAGTCAATTGGAGACCAGAAAAAAAAAGAATAATTGAAGTAGTTTGATAACACCTTCCTGCAAATAGTATGTTTAGACTGGGATCTAAGTGGTGAGGAGACACAGACAATTGCGAATCATTGAGAGACTTCGAGGAGTTCCAAAAGAGCTTTGGGCTGAGAAGCAGATGGATTAGGACCAGTGCAAGGACCAGTTAATAGATCCAGCAGCAGACTCTCAGTGACGTGATTAAAATGTGAGCACATTTCAGGCGAGAAGAGCAGAGGGTGAAAGGAATGGGCTCCGCAGCTTCGATTCAAACCTTCCCCCTTCCTGGCTGTACTTCAGCAAAACATCGTTTCGCCCAAGCGCCAAAGATTCTGTTGTGTTCCTCCTTGAATGTTTGATGAGCTTTCCTCCCCTCCTGGGACTGCCGCCTGCGGTGGTCATAAGTGGCTGGCGGATTGTTTACTTGTGTATCTGTTAGAGGCCATGGAGGGAGGGCCCCACCAGCGGGTGGCTCTGGCTCACACGCCTGCCAATCACAGCTTTACCTGGAGCGAACAGATGGTCTCTTCGCTTAAACCCATTTCCTCCGCAGTTCCCGGGCCCCCTGCCAGCCTGAGCTCTTCTCGGGAACTAGGTCCTAATCCTCAAAGCCGAATTAGGTACTCCTTAGAAGGACAGACCGTCATAGATGAGCGGAGGGATGTGTTCACAGCCCCCATCCCGACCCCCTACTGCCCTACCCCGTGCACACGCGGCCTACTGTGTTGAGCTGACTTCCATTCCCTGGCTTCCATCCAGGGTTGGGCAACAGAGGCAGGCCCGGGAATGGGGGGAAGCCGGTGGAGAGGACATGGTGCATTTTGTTTATTAAAGTTAATTGGTGAATGCAGGCCCAGGGAAGCCTATGATTCATTAGCATCCTGATTATATGCAGCTGCTGAGTATTAGAAAAATGAAATGGAAAGGAATAAATCCCCAAAGGAGAGGTTGGGGAAAATCAAGAAGCTCTCTGCAGACATCTGATGCAGGCCTTTGTCCCATAACGAAATGTGAGTGAGCTGAATTCCACTGATTTTTCACCATTTGTGTAGCTGCCACGAAGACCAGTTCCAGCTTTATCCCTTGAACTTGAAAAAGGAGCAACTCTGAACAGTTAGCAGCTCAAGCAGGTTGTGAGCAATTACACAAAAAGAAGCACCTGGTTCTATCATTGATTTTAATTTCAGAATCCTATACTGTTGGGACAACAAAGCAACTTTGGGTGCAAAGTGGCTTAAGAGCAAGAATGTTACATCTGGCTCTGGCTCCAGCAGCAGTTCATTCATTTAGGTATTCGGCAAATAGTTGTGATGCCTTTGGCATGAAGGCAATGCAGCCCCTGCCCAGAGTGTGCATGGCGCCTGGGGGGAGTCTAGTGTACAAACTGGCAGTGTTGTGATTAGAAAGCAAAGGTGAGGTAAGGATGCTCCAAACGTTGCCTCGTGAAGTTGACAGAAAGGAAAAATCGTTTCGGGCAAAGGCTGATGAGTTTGGTGAAATTGTGGAAAGTTTCAAGTTGCTGGGAGTGGAGTCTGAAAAGAGAAGGTGGAGGCCAGGGCCCTGGAAAGCCTTGTGTGCTGTGCTAGGGAATTTACTTGCTTCTGCAGCTGATAGGGGCTCTTGTAGGCTGTGGAGCAGAAGTGGGACATCAGATTGCGGTTATAAGGTCACTAGGGCCCAGGTGAGAATGATAGGCATGGGGTTGTGAATGGTTGGGTGGCGAGGAGGGGATAGATTTGGGAGAAATTAAGGAGGTGGAAATGAAAGGATTCTGTGACAGGATTGGAAGGACAGAGAGAAGCCAGGCTCCAGGCTGACTGCTAAGTTTCTGGCTTGGGAACCAGGTGGCTTTTGGTGTCATTCAATGAAATGAGGAGGGAGGACAGCATTGGGCTGGTGTGCAGTTTTTTTTGCTGTTGTTTTTTTTGGCCGCACTGCTCTGCATGTGGGATCTTAGTTCCTCGACCAGGGATCCCCTGCATTGGAAGCGTGGAGTCTTTTTTTTTTTTTAAAATATATTTATTTATTTATGGCTGCATTGGGCTTTCTCTAGTTGCGGCGAGCAGGAGCTACTCTTCATTGCGGTGTGTGGGCTTCTCACTGTGGTGGTTTCTCTTGTTGCGGAGCACGGGCTCTAGGTGCGCGGGCTTCAGTAGTTGTAGCGCATGATCTTAGTTGCTCCATGGCATGTGGGATCTTCCCAGACCAGGGCTCGAACCCGTGTCCCCTGCATTGGCAGGCGGATTCTTAACCACTGCACCACCAGGGAAGTCCTGGAAGCATGAAGTCTTAACCACTGGACCGCCAGGGAAGTCCCTGGTGTGCAAATTTAGAGGAGTTTGAAATGCCTCTGGGACAGCCAAGTGGAATGGGCCTGGGGATAGTCAGGTACCTTGTTGGGAGCTCAGAAGTTTGGGAGAAGGCTTCCCTGGTGATGCAGTGGTTAAGAATCCGCCTGCCAATGTAGGGGACACGGGTTCGAGCCCTGGTCCGGAAGATCCCACACGCCGCAGAGCAATTAAGCCCGTGTGCCACAACTACTGAGCCTGCGCTCTACAGCCCGCAAGCCACAACTACTGAAGCCGGCATGCCAGAACTACTGAAGCCCATGCATCTAGAGCCTGTGCTCCGCAACAAGAGAAGCCACCACAGCGAGAAGCCTGCGCAATGCAACGAAGATGAGCCCCCGCTCACCGCAATTAGAGAAAGCCCACGTGCAGCAACGAAGACCCAACACAGCCAAAAATAAAATAAAATAAATAAATTTATTTTAAAAAAAAGAAGAAGTTTGGGAGACATGAAAGCATGGATGGTAATGAAAACCCTTGCTAGTCATTCATTCTTTTATTTGATGCACTTTTATTATTCTTCCCATGAGAGGTAGGTACCGGGGACAGCAAAACATTTTTAACAAGAATGCCCAGGGAGACTTTAGTTGGTCTGTTGTTTTCTAGCTGACATGAGGCTTTGCTATAAAATGTCTGCCTTAATCAGAGGCACGCTTTCTCATCTTGACAAATGCACTGAACACAAGTGTCTGGCTTTGGAGGCAGATGAACTTGCATGCTTTGTGTGAAGCCAGAGGAGGGAGGACTAGATCAGTATCCTTCACTCATTCAGCAAACAGTGGAGGACTTACTATGTGCTGGATGCTGGGAATGCAGAGATAAATGGGGAGATAAGGGTGTGAACAGTGACAAGCATAGGTCATAGGCGGCTTTGAGATGCCGTGGTCTGGGCTAGGTCTCACAGTCAGAGAGCAAATGCAAAGGCCCAGGGGCAAGGAAACTTCTGGTAAGGAATACACGAGGACAAGGACACAGCCAGTGTCTCAGGCCTGAGGACTTTTGTGTCAGTGAGAGCCTGGCTCTCATGCACCCAGGTTTCACTGTGCTTGCATCCTGGGCCAAAATGAAGAGCTCAGGCAGTCGGGGAGAAGTCAAAAAAATAGTTGTATGGAGGAAGCATCCAAAAATCAAGACGTGTTTTTCTAAGTAGCTGTGCCTGCCTTGCAGTCATGGCTGACTTTATGGTTGTGTGTGAATTGGTGTGTTGAGGAACTGCTGTGTTGGCACCTCTGAGTCAGCCATTCAGAGCTGGAAGCACCTCAGGGGGCGAGGAGGAAACAGAACTTTGGGGGAAGCAGGACACAGGCTGGGGGTCAGGCCAACTGGGCGCCACACCCAGCTCTGCACGGACTGGCTGGTGATCCTGAGAAAGTGACACAACCACGCTGAGCCTGTGTCCTCAGATATGAGGTAAAGATGATGGGGATAGACCCCAAAGCGTGGTTGTGAGGATGCAGCAAGATGAGGCATGTAGTTTAGCATGGTGCATGGCAGATAAAGCAAAGAAATGGCCAAAAAAAAAAAAAAAAAGCAACTTACCTTAAACATTTTAGCTTAATTTAAAACACCAATGGGTCTGCTGATCAGATTGCAACATTTTTCTTTTTTTTGCATAAACCTCATTCATAATGCATTACCCACAATTTCCACTTTTGTGTTTTTATAGCGGAGCAAAAACTTACAGGCCTTGACAAAGCGATCTGTATGCAGAATCCTAGATTTTTATGTTCTTGGTCCCAATATATAGCTGTCTCCCCCACACTTGATTTAATAGTTATGTTTTATTAGGGTCACCTTTATTCATTCCATTTAGCTTTATTAGACACCTGTCCCTTTTTCACATGTCACTAGCTAATATTTAATGAATATTTAACGATATTTAATGAATTGCATAATTATAGCCGTGTACAGTGTGGGACAAACATAACTAACTCTTTTGAGGGGTATTTTTTAAATTTTTATTTTTTAACATAACTACCTCTTTTTTTTAAATTTTATTTATTTATTTTTGGCTGTGTTGGGTCTTCGCTACTGCGCGCAGGCTTTCTCTAGTTGCGGTGAGTGGGGGCTACTCTTCGTTGCAGTGCACAGGCTTCTCATTGAGGTGGCTTCTCATTGCGGAGCAGGGGCTCTAGGCGTGCGGGCTTCAGTAGTTGTGGCACGCAGGCTCAGTAGTTGTGGCTCACGCACAGGCTCAGTAATTGTGGCACACGGGCTTAGTTGCTCCACGGCATGTGGGATCTTCCCCCACCAGGGCTCGAACCCGTGTCCCCTGCATTGGCAGGCGGATTCTTAACCACTGCGCCACCAGGGAAGCCCCCCATAACTACCTCTTGACAGGCCACCTTACCTGATGGGAGCAGAGACACGCAGGTACACTAGCCCCAGGTGGTCTGCATGCTCCTATGAGCATCACTAAGTAGGTTTAGAAAGGGATGGAAAGGGATTCAGCAGGCTAGTGACAGGAAGATCATCTAAGAAAGCATCTAAACTATTTTTAATATTATTGATGCTCATTTCAAAGCAGCAAGTTGGTGTAATAAAACGACTGTGGGCTTTGCAGTCAGGCAGATCTTCTTGTTCGGGAACCTTGGGCAGATTTTGTTTGTGCTCCTGGGTCTGTTTTCACAGTTATAAGATGGGATGCCATCCCTGCCTCTCAGGGGTGGGGTGGGGGTGTATGTGTGAATGAAATAAAAAGTGTCACCCACGAGAGACACACAACACAGGTTCTCCTCCCACCACAGAGCTAATTCAGATCAGCCACTGTCAACAGAGTTTGGCACTGATCTCAGTTTCCTATACTTTCAGAAGTCAGGTTTCTAGCCCCTCTAGTGCCACCTCCAGTGCCAACCGCCAGCTGATGATGCTGGAAGGGAAGTCAGGACCCTACTTCTCCTCTCTGGACTCGAGCATCGACATCCTGAAGAAGAGGGCCCAGGAGTTGATCGAAAATATCAACGAGAGCAGGCAGAAGGACCATGCCCTCATGACCAACTTCAGAGACAGCCTCAGGATCAAGGTGACGGATTTCCCCCTACATACTGCCAAGCCCCAGTGAAAGGGGAGGGGGTTCTTTATGTAAAAAGTGAAAGGGGAGGGAATGAACCACAGTTATGTTCCCAGCATGGTGCTAGGCAATTTGCATGCAGTACCTCATTTCACCCTTACAACAATCCTGCAAAGAGATTGGACCCATTTTGTAGATGGGAAAAGTAAGGTTTGGAAATAATTTGCCTAAGTGAGAGAACCAGGATAAGAAGCCAAGGTTCATCTGCACCCACAGCCCAGGCCCTTACTTCATGCCAGGACTAATGGCTGTGGCAGGAGGGCATTGAGGCATAACCTGCATTGTCACACCCATTTGTCCTCCAGAAGTTGAATGATTTGTGACAGGAGAGTGGAGGTCCCTGGACATGGCTGGGGCTTATGTCTAACAAAGCCTGATGTTATGTTCAGGTCTGGTGTTAATGGTTGTCCCCGCCGATGCTTCTTCAGAACGCGTAATGGGTCCTGTGAGCTGGACAGCTTGTGGATTCCACGTCATCTCTCAATGACAGGCTGACTTTTTTCCCTGCCCCCCACCATCCCTACCTACCTTGTACATAGAAAATTTAGAGAGTAGAGAAAAATATAACATAGCAGAAAAAATATAAAAACACCCTGATACCACCACCCAGAAGCCACTTTGTTGCACGTTTTCTTCCAGTCTCTGTTCTATGTACTTTCCTCCTAACCTGGTTGAGCTTATACTATATACATACTTTTGCAACTTGTTTTTTTTAAATATTTATTTTATTTTATTTATTTATTTTCCTTTTTTTTTTTTGGCTGCTTTGGGTCTTAGTCACGGCACACGGGATCTTTGCTGAGGCACGCGGGATCTTTTTCCTTACGGCACGCGGTCTGCTCAGGTTTCTCTCTAGTTGCGGCGCGCAGTCTTCTCTCTAGCTGTGGTGTGAGGGTTTTCCTCTCTCTAGCTGTGGTGTGTGGGCTCTGCGGCACACAGGCTCTCTAGTTGAGGTGTGGGAGCTCAATAGTTGTGGCACGCGGGCTTAGTTGCCGCACGGCATGTGGGATCTTAGTTCCCCGCCCGACCAGGGATTGGGCCCGCGTCCCCTGCACTGGAAGGCGGATTCTTTACCACTGGACCACCGGGGAATTCTCGCACCTTGCTTTTTAAAAAGAAAAACTTAACATATAGGCAATTTCACCTCCAGTCACAGGAGTTGTTTTTACCACTTTTATAAGATAAATTGCAGAAATCTTAAAGAGCCAGCTAGAACAAATGTCTTGTGATGCCTCTTGTTTGACTTTCCAAGAACATCTTATTCTTTCAAAGGTTTCAGACCTGACAGAGAAGCTAGAGGAGAGGATGTATCAGATTTATAATCACCACAACAAGATCATTCAGGAAAAGCTCCAAGAGTTCACCCAAAAAATGGCAAAAATCAGTCACCTGGAAACAGAGCTCAAAGAAGTGTGCCACAGCGTGGAGACCATGTACAAAGACCTGTGCGGCCAGCCTGAGGTAGGACTGAACTCACGCTTGCACATGGGTGCCGCCAGAGGAACGAGAGTTGTAGCAGCTAAGGTGAAAGTAAATGTCAACAGAGAACAAGGACATTAGCACCACCGGGCCCTAAACCCCACAGGGGCCACTATTACTGCAAAAGCCCTGGGGCTCTTGCCATTCCACTTGTGGCGCCGTGCTCCCCTGTAATGTGGGGAGTCCGAACTGAGAAGCTGGACCGTTATTTCCCACGCTGTGCGTCAGCTCTGTGGTGACAGAAAGGACAAAGTCCCCTCTGCCCTCAGCCCTGAGCCCTGGCAGTGCCTAACCGGGTTTATTTATTACAGCCGAGCCCAAAACTCAGGCATGGGTCACTCTGGGGCGGGGGAAATCCCCACCAGGTCCCAGCGCGCTTCACAGCCCCGACACATGTTCCTTTCTCCTGTGACTGAAATAACTTCTCGGTGGTTACAAGTAACTGTGGTCCAACACTGTGGGCTCAGACACGCAGACTCTTTATTATTCTCTCTTTCCCCCTCATTCTGCTCCAACGTCCAGCATAAGGCACTTACCCTAAGATGGGAGGGTCAGAGGGCGCAGAGTAAACTCTTGCTGTGTGGAGGGGGTAGTTTGCGTAGTCAGACACCAGGTGGGTCTCACAAGTTGCTTCCATGTCACTCTCCTTCCCTCTCCCTGCTCCCCTGTCAAAGGGAGCTTCTGTTCCAAGGTGAGTGGATTCTGTTCCCATCCACAGTTAAAACTGGATTGAGAAACTCAGTACAGACAGTCCCATCTTCTTTTTTAAGGAACACATTTGAATGACTTCAAAAGGGAAATTTTGATATTTAAAAATCAGCGTCTCTCACTTCCCACCAGAAGAAATGGCTCCATCTGCCACCTCCCTGACTAAGCTCAGAGCACAGTATCTCCCTGGGAAGGGGTTTGGTACCATCCGGGCTCGCAGGTGAAGTGGGTTCACTTGCTGGCTGTGAACGCCTGGATCCCTGTGATTGCCCTTCCGAGGATCAGAGCATGGATGTCATGAGTGCCTGGGCGAGATAAATGCAGAGTTGGTTTGGAGTCTTAACAGCTTACAACTTCCCTTTAAAGTCAATCTTCATGTCTCCCCACAGGCTACTACTTTGGAAGAAGAACAGACCCACAAAGACAGCGAATGCTGACAGCTGCCAGGAGAGCCCCCTTAGTGACAGCCACCAAGGGAAGGCTCAGAGGCCACCATTCTGGCCATGCCGAGAAAATTGTTTTTCAGAGTTCTGTAATGCATCTTGGCAAAAACCGACTGACCAACCAACCCAAAGCTCCTTGTGCCAGGCCCAAAACTGCAGCGAGTCCAGCCCCCACCATGGGCCAAGCTTTGGTGCTCCCCGATTCACCCGACCCCAACCCCAAACAGTTGATTAAACATTTGATTTTCAACCCAGCCATGCTTTCTTCCCACAGAGGTGGAAAGAGCTGATGAGCTCTGCAGAAATGGATCAGGCCCTTTCTCACAGGAGGAATGGGAAAGCAAACATCAGACAGTTAGTTGCCTGTCCCAGATGATCCCCCATCCTAGAGCCACCGCCCCACGCCCCACATTCCACATCCCATCCCACATCCACATGTCTAAGTAATACTTTACAGCCCACAGTGTTCTCATTTGCTCTTCCTCAGCTTCCAGAGGTGGAAGGCAGAGATTATGGCCTCCCTTTTATGGAGCAAAATAATTCTATTTTCTTCCTAAAGTGCAAATCTGACCCTGTCCCTCCCCTGCGTAAAACTATCTGAAGGTGCCCTCTGCTTGTCGTCTGGGTCATTGTCATGCCTGTAGAAACCCCCCACCCCCAGCCCTCCTTCTTGCTGTTTCTGGAATGTCCCATCCAGAATACCACATGGATACTATTTCACCATCTCTGCCCAGGGAGCTCCTACACCTCCCTCAAGGCTTAACATGGTCCCACTTTCTCCCTAAGAGATTGAGTGCCTGTTACAGCTCCCTCTAGTTCTGTGTGACTCACACTGGAATTGTACACCTCTTTTCTTTTTTTTTTTTGGCCGCACCACAGCTTGTGGGGTTTTAGTTCCCCAACCAGGGATTGAACCCAGGCCACCGCAGTGAAAAGGCCAAGTCCTAACCACTGGACCGCCAGGGAATTCCCCACATCTCTTTTTAATTATCTTTTTCTATGTCTGTCTTCCCATGAGGCAAGGGGTTCTGGGCCCCATGTGAGTCACAACTAGTTGTCAGGTGCAAACACCACAGCCTGCAAATGATTTACCTTTTCTCTTTTTTTCTCACATAAAATGGAGTGGTGATTCCTGTGTGTAGCTGCATTCTCACTCCCTTGCATCCACCAGCTCCCTGGGCATTAATGCCCCACTCTGGGAATGCCTGTGGAAGCCATAAGCAGGCTTGGGAACATCCCTCCCCTGGAGCATAATGGAGGAAAGGACTGGGAGGGTTTACTTCCACGGTCCCAGTATGGGCCACTCCAGATGAGGGACACAGGGTGGGACTTGCCCCAGGTCATGCTGCCGACTGGTGACAGCTGGGAGTAGGACTTGTGTCTGCTGTCCTCTTCCCCAGACGTGAGGCCACTGTGAACCCCACCCCAGGGATCCGGCCCCCACCTTCATAGGTGTTCACGGCCTCCAGGTTCATGGCATGCCGGATCACGTGATACTCATCAGAAATCCCATTCCCTCCCAGCATGTCTCGGGCTTGGCGGGCAATGTCCAGGGCCTTCCCACAGTTATTCCTCTTCAGCAGGGAGATCATTTCCGGGTTGGCCCTGGGAACAGCACAGACGTGTAACAAGCATTGGATAATAAAGAACTGACCCTGCTTTGGGCATCCAGGCATCCCTACACCCTGGACAAACCCAGCTGGGGAGGAGGGTTACCGTCACAGCAACAGACACAGCTCCTAATGAGGGAGAGGCAGGAAGGGATGGGTCCCAAGGGGCCACCAGGCAGGAAGGACCTCTCTCTCCAGGGCCAGCTGCCACCATGCCCAGAAGGGGCACTGGGTCCTCCCACCACAGCTGCCTCCCGCTTCCTCCCCAAACACACAGCCCCTACTTGTCTTGATCCTTCAAGCGGCCGAGCTGCAGGCAGGCATGAAGGCCCAGCGTGATCTCGGTGAGCATGTCCGCCAGCTTCTTCTGAATCAGTTGGTTCTTGGCCAGTGGGACACCAAACTGGATCCTATGTGGTCAGGGTCAGGGTAAGTACAAGGACGGCCCACTCCCCAGTCCTGTCCCAGGGCCTTCCCATGCTGCCTCAGCTCCCATGCAGCTCACTCTGGCCCTATTGTTGACTGAGCCCCTCACTGCTCAGAAGGACTTCCTCGGCCATTTCACAGAGCAAGGAACTTAGGTCTTGTGGGTGGGGGCCAGGGGTGGGGGGGGTAAGAGATGGAACCCAAGCCCCCACGCACCCCCCCAGGAGTTCTCACGGCAGCCCCTACACACCTGTCCAGGGTGTACTGCCGGGCCGTGTGCAAACAGAACTCAGCAGCTCCAAGCACACCCCAGGTGATGCCATAGCGGGCATTGTTTAGGCAGCCGAAGGGACCCTGCAGGGTTCAGAGGGGGCCTCAGCCCCACCAAGAGGAGATGAGAGGCCTGCGCAGAACTAACTTTTAAGTAGTGGGGGGGAGGCCCCCTCCCCAGATACCCAAGACATGCAGTCAGTGTAAACAAGGGGGACTCAGGGCAACTGTTTAAGTCACACGTGGCCCTGACACCAAAGCTCATGCACATAAGGTCTTGCTCACTGCTGGCTCACTCTTGGTTTGCATACAGTTCTACCCAGCCCAGGGTCTGGATTGGATACTCAGACCCGGGGTTGATGTAAGGAGACAGGAAGATGCACATGCATCAAAGGATTAAGCTCGTTCAGGCCTATAAGTACTGGGCAGAGCCAGCATAAGTGAGATGGTCACCAAAACGGGGCAGCTTCTACACATCAGTGAGCCAGGCAGAGCCCCTCCAAATCACTACTGTGTGAACTCCATGTGTGTCTGTTCCCCAGCTGGGTCTCTAGCGTGGTACCTGCCCAAGAAAAGAGAACCAGCAGGTGACCTGATGCCAGTTCCCAAGGTGGCTGCTGCTTACCGCCAGACCAGACGCCTTGGGCAGCACATTCTCCTCTGGCACTTCCACGTCGTCCATGATAATCATACCCGTGGCCGAGGCCCGCAGAGAAAACTTTCCCTCAATCTTGGGGGCCGAGAGGCCCCGCATCCCCTTCTCCAACAGGAAGCCCCGAATGCAACTATCTTCGCACCGAGCCCACACTACAAACAGGTCGGCCACAGGTGAGTTGGTGATCCTGGAGGCAGGACAGGCAGTGAGGCGTCTGGCCGTCACCCACTGCCCTTGCCCACCTGCCTGAGGCGCCCAGGCCCCTCACCAGGTCTTGGCCCCATTGAGGGTGTAGCTCCTGCCGGACGGGTTCTGGCGGGCTCTGGTCTCCATGCTGCCGGGGTCACTCCCATGGTTAGGCTCTGTGAGCCCAAAGCAGCCCAGGAGCTCCCCCTTGGCTGCAGGCATGAGACAGGGTCACGAGGCTGCCTCTCCCCCATTCATTTCCTCTACTGAAAATTGTCAGCCTCTCCGCTGAGCCAGGCCAAGGCAGGTCCAGCCCTGCCCTCACAGCACTCCCAGGTGGTGGGGGGACAGGTCTCACCCAGGCCATAGTCACGATGCCATGATGGGGTGAGGCCCAATAAAAGTCAGGAAAGGGTGGGCTAAACTGTCTTGAAGGGCAGTGAAAAGGAGTTAAGCAGGAAAAGGTGTGAAGAGCAGTCCTGGTAGAGGGACCAGGATGTGCAAAGGCCTAGTGGTACAACTGAGAATTCCAAGTAGTTGAGTGTGGCTGGGAAGGAGCAATCAAGGGAGTGGCCAGAGATGAGGTGGAAAGATCAGCAGAGGCCTGCTCACGTGGGGTTTTGTGGACCCGGTTAGGAAGTTAAGACTTTAAACTTTGGACTGGAATGGGGAGTACAGAAAGCAAATCACGGGGGCTATGATGGTGGTGAGGAAGGGGCAGAGTTAAGAGAGACCTAGGAAAAAAAAAAAAAAAGACTTAGGAGAATCAGATGTGGGGGTGAAGCCCAGGGTCTGGAAGGGGGCCTGAGTGGCCACTGGTAATATCCTTGGGGTGAGGACAGAAGGCAGGCCTGGGGATAGCCCTGCCCCTGAGTTTCAGACCATTGGGACTGGCCTCCTTCCACCAAGCTCCACAGGCAGCTGCTCACCCAGCCGGGGCAGGTACTTCTGTTGCTGCTCCTCGCTGCCGTACGCGTAGATGGGGTGCATGACAAGAGAGGACTGGACACTCATCGCTGACCTGTAGCCGCTGTCCACTCGCTCCAGCTCTCGGGCCAGGAGCCCATAGGCCACAGATGAGACTCCAGCACAGCCATACCCTGGTGGGTGGGGGGGAGGGGAGAAATAGGGCAATGGGGGACAAAGCCCTGCCCAGATGAGATCAGTGACTCCTGGGGCCCAAGAGACAGAGCTACATAGGGGCACCCAAGGAGAGGGTACCAAGCTGGCCCTTACTTGAGAGTTTCATCCCCACAGCCACTTCAGACAGAGGGATTAACAGCCTCTCTTTACAGACTGGGAAACTAGGCTCAAGGAAAGGAAGGGGCTTTTCAGGACACAGTGGGGGCTGCAGAGTGTGGAGAGAAATTTGTCCCTACCTTTGATGGTGGGGCCCAGCACACCCAGTTCCCCCATCTCTGAGATGATCTCCCGGTGAAAAACTGCAAAGGGACAGATGCCCAACTTCAGCCTTGGCCCACTGGAGCCCCAACCCAGGGCCAGAGGTGCCCTAAGGCCCAGCTAGAGCAGGCAGAGCTGGTGTGAATGGTGGAGAGTGTGGTTCAGGTGGCAACGGGAGCTCCAGGGTGCCCACCCGCCTGCCTGGGCACCTTCGTTGCGATTGGCCAGCAGGATGCGGGGCATGAGGCGCTCCTGGCAGTAGGTGCGGAAGGTGTCCCTGATGAGGACCTCATCTGCTGTCAGCTGCTCCTCCAGCAATAGTGGGTCCCTCCAGTCAAACTCGGGCCGCGAGGCTGGGCAGAGTTGGAGGAGGTGGGGCTCATCCCTGCCCACCCGATCACCACATCCTCCCCTCCCCAAGAATCATCAGCCCCATCCCTCAACCCCCATTTCGCTCCCAACAAATGTGGGCTGCAAACAGGACTGACAAAGTGGCCTTTCTCGGGGAAACTCACTGCCTCAGCGGCCCTGCCTCCCCGCCTGGGCAGCCCTCGGATTCCGGGACAGAGCCCATCCGGGACAGACAGACAGTTGGACAAGGGCCGCAGACGCACGGCGCGACAAGGGGTCCTTACACTTGGCTGATCGGCTCTGGGTCTTCCCGCCTTTTTCTGCAAACACAGGACGGGAAAATCACCCCAGGAAAGTCCCCAAGCCTCAAGTTTCTCCCTCCCCATCCCACCCCAGGTCCGGCACTGACCGGTCTGCGTCGCCGCCGAGCTCCATGAACGAAGGACTCGCAGGCTGGGTCCGCGGCTCAGTAGCCACCCATAGACGCCTCTCAGAGCCATGTGGGCAGCGAGCTGGCGAGCGGAACAACCAAGGCCGACCTGGAGGAATGGAGGCGTCTGAGCGGACTGGCTCCCCTGGCCCTTTGCGCCCTTGGCCCCTATAGCCAGTCCTTACCTGGAGACCCCGGGCTCACCGCACAGGCCACAGGGCTACTGACCAAGGCTTTTGACCTCCGGAGGGGGCGGGCTGGGAAGAGGCCAAATGGGGCTTGTCATTGGTTCGTTCTAGGACTCCGCTCTTTCAAGTCTCTGCCTTTTAAAGGGGCCACGGCAGCCCTGCAGGCGTAAGCAGGCGCGCCCAAACCAAGGCTCCTTAACCCCTTTAAGGGGCGGAAGAGGAAAGGGGCGGAAGGCGAGTGCGCCAACTCGATTGGCCAGCTGTATTCCTGCTCTGATTGGCCCTGGGAGGGAGCTCGGCCCACTCCTGGTGGTAGGGGGCGAGGGCAGAGTCTGTAGTTAAAGTAGGCAACTGAGGCACGAGAAAAATGAGTCCTAGTACCCAGGAGACCAGACCTCAAGGTCTCCTTTAATGGGGTACTCTGTGTGGGAGGAGGAGGTGGGCTCTGGTGGGCGATCTCAGCCCAAGCTGTCTGCCAGTCTGTCCCAGGAAGCTTGCTAGCCACACGTGACTGTGACTTGGTGTGATTCCCTATGCTTTGTGATTCTGTGCGGTTGATTGAGTGACTGTGTATCTATATGTGAATGGGGCTGACTGCTTCTGTGACGTTGTGGGGCTGTTGATTATGGGTGGTTGTGTGCCTGTGTAACTGTGACTGTCTGTGTGGCTGAATGTCTTTGTGGTTTCTTGTCTAATTGTAAGCTCGTGTAATGGTATTCTGTGTGATCGTGTGTTTTTGTGGTACTGTGTGCATGACTCTTTTTTTTAATAATTTTTTCAGGGATACTGATTTTAATTTTTTGTTTTATTGTATTTATTTATTTTTGGCTGTGTTGGGTCTTCATTGCTGCGTGAGGGCTTTTCTCTGGTTGCGGCGAGCGGGGGCTACTCTTCGTTGTGGTGCGCGGTTCCCTCACTGCGGTGGCTTCTCTTGTTGCAGAGCGCAGGCTCTAGGCGCGTGGGCTTCGGTAGTTGTGGCACGCAGGCTCAGCAGTTGTGGCTCACGGGCTCTAGAGCACAGGCTCAGTAATTGTGGCGCACGGGCTTAGTTGCTCCGCATGTGGGATCTTCCCGGACCAGGGCTCAAAGCCGTGTCCCCTGCATTGGCAGGCAGATTCTTAACCACTGCACCACCAGAGAAGCCCCATGACTCTGTTTTGATGGCTTTCTCTGTAGATGCGGCTGTTATCTTTGTGAGAATATGACTAGATATTTTTGTGTATGTCCGGGCGATTGTATATAACTATATGTGTCAGTGTGATTTGGTCTATGTGTTGTGTGTGGTTGTGAGCTTGAGTATATAGCTGAGTGAGTGGCTATGCTCACCTAGATCACTTTTGTGAGCACTTGTGTGGTGTGCTTTCGAATCTGGATGCATCATGCTTGACCATCTCTGTATCTGAAAGTCACTCATCTACCATGACCGTGTCCATTTCCCAGCTGGGGAAAGGAAGGCTCAGAAAGCAGATTGGTCTTGCTCAAGGTCACAATGGACCAGGCCTCCTGCTTCCCAGGACAGACCCCTCCCTGCTCACCCAGGAACACCTCTTCCCACATAGACAGTCTGGGTAGTTGTGTGTGTAGAATGCTCTGTCTCACACATTGTGGCTGAGGATGATGGGAGTAACTGTGAGATTGTGTCTGAAGGTGATCACTAGCCTGCATATCCCCAAGTGCCTGGGGCCTGGGTGTGTCCAGACTCTTCCACCTTCTGGGCCCTTCTTGCCCTTAATATCCAAATAAAATGATTTGAACTCTCTTCACTCAGTAGGGGGTCCATCACCACCCTGAATTGTCTGGGATTCTACATAACTCTTATTCTTCTGGACACCTCCCTCCGCCAGGAACCAATGGCCTCCCTCCTTCCATCCCTTCCTTTCACCAAAGCTCCCTGCCCTGGAGTTGTTGTGGATATTGGAGTTCTCTCCAGGGGGGTGTAGAGGGTGCTGACAGCATACACATTAGGAAACCCAAATTAAGGTTCAGGCCTTGCCACCCAGGGAAGTCTGTCATCCGTACTGGCTACCTGCTCCCAGAGGCCTTATCTCCCAGCCAGATGCCCACCCCTCCCCCCCGACCCTCAACCTCTTGCCTCACTTTTCAGAGCCAAACATGCCTGTTAGTGCTTTATCCTAAATCAAGGAGATGTCTCCCCAAAAGACACTCTGCTTTCTTCTCCAGGAAACCACTCTAATTTCAAACATTTTGTTTGATTGAAATGAAATTCACATAACATAAAATGAACTTTTATTTTTTGGCTGTGCCGTATGGCTTGCAGGATCTTGGTTCCCCGACCAGGGACTGAACCCCAGCCACAGCAGTGAAAGTGCTGAGTCCTAACCACTGGACCGCCAGGAAATTCCCCAAAATGAACCATTTAAAGTGTACAGTTCAGTGGCTTTTAGTATATTCACAATGTTGTGCAACCACCACCTCTATCTAGTTCCAGAACACTTCCATCACCCCTGAAAGTAGACCTTATACCCATTAAGCAGTCACTCCCCATTTCCGCCTCCCCCCCCAGCCCCTGGCAACCACTAATCTTTCTGTCTCTGTGGATTTGCCTATCCTGGATATTTCATATAAGTGGAATCATATAATATGGGACATTTTGTAACTGGATTCTTTTACATAGCATGTTTTTGAGGTTCATCCATGTTGTAACATGTATTAGAACTTCATTCCTTTTTATAGCTGAATAATATTCCTTTCTATAGATGGACCACATTTTGTTTATCCATCCGTTAATGGACATTTGGGTTGTTTCCACCTTTTGGCAACTGAAACTAATGCTACCGTGAACATTAGTGTACACATACTTGATCCAGTACATGTTTTCAGTTCCCTTAGGTATATACCTAGGAGTGAAATTGCTGGGTCATATGGTAACTCTATGTTTAACTAATTGAA
This sequence comes from Grampus griseus, assembly GCF_964374135.1. Taxonomy (NCBI): domain Eukaryota; kingdom Metazoa; phylum Chordata; class Mammalia; order Artiodactyla; family Delphinidae; genus Grampus; species Grampus griseus. The sequence continues at coordinate 163,121,154 of NC_139019.1, read as the reverse complement.
GAATCATCAAACTGTTTTCCACAGTAGCTGCACCACTTTGCATTCCCACCAGCAGTGTATGATGGTTCCAATTTCTCGGCATCCTCACCAACACTTGTTATTTTCCTTTTTTGTTGTTGTTAATAGCCATCCTAGTAGGTTTGTCCAGCTGATTTTTCTGATTTTTTTTTTTTTTTTTTTTTTTTTTGCGGTACGCGGGCCTCTCACTGCTGTGGCCTCTCCCGTTGCAGAGCATAGGCTCTGGACGTGCAGGCTCAGCGGCCATGGCTCACGGGCCCAGCCGCTCCGCGGCATGTGGGATCTTCCCGGACCGGGGCACGAACCCGTGTCCCCTGCATCGGCAGGCGGACTCTCAACCACTGTGCCACCAGGGAAGCCCTGTCGAGCTGATTTTTACATGAGTCTTTTGCTCCCCCCACCCTTGTTGCACATAATTTTTTGTCTTTTTGTGTGATGCATTTATGGCGCACCAACTCTGGTGATGTACCTCCATCTGGGTGAGGTTGTATGCCTTTCACTACCAGTGTGTCTGATTTCATGTTAGTGTGGTTGTGTTTGGGTGCGCCCCCTGTGGTTGTGCATTAGTAGTTCAGTTGTGTGACTAAATAATTATACACAGTATCAGAGACAGGTGGCTGTGACTATGTAAGGTTGTAGCATGTGATCGTGTCTGTGCCTGATGTATAACTGTGTGCCTGACTACATCAAAAGTGTGTTTGTGAATGGTTGTGTGGATGTGTTTTACACTTTTGTGTCTCAGGTTTCGTCTGTGTTTGATGGGATTGTGTGACTGCATCTTCTATAGTTCTGTGACAATATATCCAGGACTCTCCATGTGCCTGTTTGGTTGTGACTAAATCGTGTGTGTGACTGTGTGTGATTTGGGTAACTGTGTATGACTGTCAGCGCCTGATTATAAATTCTATGTCTGAGGGATTGTGTGACTGTAACATCATGTAACCAACGTAGTGGATGGTTGTTTTTGTGCCTGAGAATTGTATGTCTGTGCATGGTCTATGTGACACACAGACACACAAGTATTTGTGCAGGGACTATATGGGGTGTGTGACTTAGGGACCAGGGGATTTGTGTCATTATGTAATTGCATAGTGAGTGTGTGTGTGTGTGTGTGACTATGAACTATGTGTCTGTGATGTGTGTCTGTGTCACCCACCTGGACTCCCTTGGTACCACGGTCTCTGGTGCAGAAACCTCAGATTCCCTCCCCCATGTGGGGTAGAAATCAAGAAGCAGCCAGGTCTCCTGCAGGTCAGGTATCTCCTATGGCCCGATCCAACCTTCCCATGCCACGCAGGAGAGGGAGTCACCTCCTCCTTCCCAGCCCCCATCACGCTGGAGCAGCTCTAGTTGCGCCAGCCTCAGCCTCCATGCAGCTACACTCCCTGCAATGCCGCCTGGGTTGGGGGGGGTGTCCACGGTAGACAGTGACGGCTGATTGGCAGGGGCCTCTCCTGCCACTGGGCTCAGACCTGGGAGCTCACTACCCAGGAAATTTAAAACCGAGTTAATTCCCAGCCCCCAGCCCTCCCACTCACCAGGGACAGAGCCTTGGCTCTTCTGGGTCCCCACCTGATAGCAGCCTCCAACATCTGGGGAGTCTGATAATGCTTGGCCTGGCAGGGAGCTCATGCCAAGTCCCGCCATCAGCACAGCTGCTGCTGTTTATGGGGAAGGGGAGAGCTGCAAGGTCCTGGTCAGGGGCAAGGGGGTCTTGAAGCTCCTTCCCAGAATCCCTATTCTGCCTGTCACCCCTTCTCCAGGAAGGTAACTGAGAACAGATTCCAAGTTTCTCCTTCTTTGGGAACCCAGTGCCTCACTTTGCCCAACCCCTGAACCCCCAGCCCCTGAACCCCCAGCCCCTGAACCCCCAGCCCCTGAACATCTGATTGGCTTTGGATACAGGATCAGTCTTTAAGGCTCAGCCCCAAACAGGCCTAGGCGAAGTCTGTTCCCCCAGAAACGGTGACCCCCGCCTTTGCCTGCCCCTTATCAGGGGCTGCAGCCAATCAGCTGAGGGCAGAGAGGAGCCCTCCAAGGGGCCATCAGAGCCTCAGAGCCCACGAGGCCGCCAAAGGAGAGGAGGCCTGAGCCCCAGGGTGGGCACCAGCCAGCCATGGCTGCAGCGGAGACCGCCTTGCCCTCCATCAGCACGCTGACCACCCTGGGCCCCTTCTTGGACACACAGGAAGACTTCCTCAAGGTGGGGCCAGTGGGGTCTAGATGGGCTGCCAGGGGTTCCGGGCCCAGGCCGCAGAGCTGGGGGATCAGGTCTGAATATTGCCTTGGAATTCAGAGACCTGGTCGGCACTGGGTGTCCTCAGTGCCGGCCAGGGGTCTGAACTTGGTCTAAGGGCCGATTTCTGTCATAGAAAACTGAGGCTGGGAACTGAACAACTCAGGGATCTAGGCTCAGTGAGACACCCCCAGATATCAGAGGGAAATGGCAGATGTGTCTAGGGGACATCCAGGAATTAATCTTGGAATTAATCTTGCTGGGGGACAGGGAAGAAGAGGAAGATTCTTGGGGGAAACTGAGGCAAGGCTGAGCCTCCCCCAGCCTTCCATTCTTGACTCTGCCACCCCTTCCCCCTTGCCTGAGTGTGGCTCCAGATAATGTAAGCCTTATCTCCTGTCTCCAGCCTGACCGACAGACCTCTGTCTCTGGAGCTGAGGTGGTGGGGGGAGGGGGGAAGGACAATGTGAGGGACAGACTGACATGACAGACAAGCAAACAAGACCCCTTTACTGAGACTCTAGCCAGTCTGCCCCCATCAGGGCATCCGGCCCCCACCGTCTCCGGGCAGGATACCCTGGTGTCCACTGAAACTTCGTGCTACCGGCTCCCTCCCACAGTGGTGGCGCTCTGAAGAGGTACAGGACTTGGGCCCAGGCCCCCCTGACCCCACAGGGCCACCCCTTCACGTGAGGCCTGAGTTGGAGGACACGCCCGGGGAGGACGAAGACGATGAGAGGGACGCGGCTACCCCCTGGGACCTGGATCTCCTCCTCACCAACTTTCCGTGCCCAGAGCCGGGCACCGCACTCCAGACCTGCGTCCCCCAGACTTGCGCTCTGGCGCCTGGCGAAGGTTCCGGGGTGCAATTCCCACTGCCGCCCGAGACTCTGGGAGCGTACGCGGGAGGCCCGGGGCTGGTGGCTGGGCTCTTGGGTCCCGAGGAGCACCCGGGCTGGGCGCGCCCGACCCCACGAACCCCGGCTCCCGATGCCTTCGTGGGCCCAGCCCTGATTCCAGCCCCCGAGCACAAGGCGCTGCCGCTGCAGCCGATGTACCCGGGACCGGGTGCGGGTTCCTCCAGCAGCTATTTCCCCCGGACGGGGCTTTCAGTGCCTGCAGCGCCGGGAGCCCCCTACGGGCTGCTGTCGGGGTACCCTGCGCTGTACCCGATGCCGCAGTACCAAGGGCACTTCCAGCTCTTCCGCGGGCTCCAGGCTCCGGCGCCCGGTCCCGCCACGCCCCACTCCTTCCTGAGTTGTCTAGGGCCCGGGACGACGGGTGCAGGACTCGGGGGGACCACAGGAGACCCAGGAGGGACCGCGGAGGCCGCGCCACCCAAGCGCAGCAGGCGATCGTGGGCGCGCAAGAGGCAGGCTGCGCACACGTGCACGCACCCGGGCTGCGGAAAGAGCTACACCAAGAGTTCTCACCTGAAGGCGCATCTACGCACGCACACAGGTGAGGGGGTAGGGCCCGGTGCAGGGGCGGGGCTGGGTGGGACCTTGGGAGCCTAGAGCTGCAGAGGAGCTGGAAACCGGGAGCAAGGGGCGGGGCTAAAGCAAAGTCTCGGAGCAAAAGGCTGGGCAGAAGGAGCTGGGGACGAGTCTGGAACATCAGGAGCCGGATGGGAAGTAGTGCGGAAAGCATGTGGGGACGGAGAGAGGACATGGAGAACCTGGGAAGCATTTCAAGGAACCGAGGGCTAAGACCTGGGCCAGGGACGGGCCGAAGAGCAGAAAGCCAGGCAAGATGTGTAGGGGCCGGGGCTAGAGGAGGGACTGCGGGGAGAGGACAGCTCGAAATACCAGGGGCGGGGCCAAAGACCCAGGGTTCAGTTTTGGGGCAAGCGGGAACGGAGTTAGGTGTTCTGGGGTGGTAGCCAGGAGTATACAGAGTGGGTTGCTTGGTTAGACTGTAGGGGGCGTGCTGGAGCTCAGGAGAGTTCGTTTCAGGGGCCCGGACGCAGAGGCAGATCCTGGAGAGCAAAGGGAAATGGCTGGGAAATACAGGAGGGTAGGCATAGAAGAAGCCGGGTCCCGAGAAGCCAAAGACAGGGGAGGGGACGTGGAACAGAGGCGGGGAGGAGGAGGAATGAGGCCTATGCATAGGGGTCCGCTCAGAGGATGGGGCCACGTGTACAGACCCGTCCAGGAACGCAGGGAAGAGGGGCCACGTCTAGCAGGGGGAGAGCATGATCACTGGGGACAGGGCCTGGAACACCAGGTGGATTTCGGGGCTCAAGGGCCAAGGCCAGGGTCAGGATTGGGCAGCAGCTTGAGGGTCCCCTGGTGCAAAGGAGGGGCTGGGACATAGGGGCAGTGCCAAAGGACGAAGATTGTGGCGGCATTAGGACGCAGGGGCAGGGTACCGGGCACAGGAAGTAGGGCTAGTAGTGTAGAGGGCGCGACTTGTGACCAGGAAGTGAAGAGGGCGCCAGCAGGCACAGAAGAAGAAGGGTCGGGGTAGCAGAGGCCGGTCCTGGGTACAGATTCAGACCCTCCCCAAGAGTGAGTGCCTCCTTAAACGTCACGACCTAGGCGCCTCACTTGCCTCACCCTAGTCTCGGCCAAAGCTAGGAGGGAGGACTCTGGGACCAGGTGTGGGGGACAGTGGCTCTCAAGGCTTCCTCGTCCCCCCCAGGGGAGAAGCCATACGCCTGCACGTGGGACGGCTGTGGCTGGAGGTTCGCGCGCTCCGACGAGCTGACCCGTCACTACCGAAAGCACACCGGTCAGCGTCCCTTCCGCTGCCAGCTCTGTTCGCGTGCTTTTTCGCGCTCGGATCATCTGGCCTTGCACATGAAGCGTCATCTCTGAGCCCCGCCCCGGCACTTGGACCTTTTCTGGGGACTGGGGTGAGAACAAGAACGGATCCAGGCACGGTGGTTTTCCCTCGGAGGAACCCTCGTCTGGACTCTTGGGCCCACAGATCCACCAAGGACTGGCCCATAGACAGACCTGGGGGAGCCTCCAGCAGAAGTTCCCACATGTCCTTGACCAAAGGGAGCCGCAGACACACGGTCATGCAGACCGAGCGAGACAGACCTCCAAATAAACGGACTCAGGTGGATACTTAGATACTTCTGACAGAGAGACAGACCCTCAGAGAGCTGGACCATCAGGCCAGCTCACAGGTGGCCCTAGACAACGGAGGTGTTGTGCGGTGAGGCTTCCCAGAGACCCTGGTTCTAGAAGAAGGCTTCACGCTGTGACTCCTGAAGCTCCAGATAGCGGCTGGCATTGCTGTGAATGGTTACGGGTCTCGTAAAAATGCTCCTCCCAGATAAAGCTTCAGTGTTGGTCTGAATTTGTGGGTTTTGGGTGTGGAAGTTGGGAAGAAGCTTAACCCCAGAGGTGATATTGGGGAGCCATACACACACTACACCCTCCTCTCCTAAAACTGGGCAACCCTCCTCAGGCACTTGCAGCCGGTCCTTCCCCCACCCCAAGGTCAGGCTACATTGTCCCTGTCTCCTGCTTCGAAACCCAGACACATTCACAGGGACCATCTTCCTCCACTTAAGAATCCTCAGCCCCGGGGGCTTCCCTAGTGGTACAGTGATTAAGAATCCACCTGCCAATGCAGGGGACACGGGTTGGAGCCCTGGTGGGGGAAGATCCCACATGCCGCGGAGCAACTAAGCCCAAGGGCCACAACTACTGAGCCTGCGCTTTAGAGCCCGCGAGCCACAACTACCGAGCCTGCGTGCTGCAACTATTGAAGCCCGCACGCCTAGAGCAGGTGCCCCGCAACGAAAAGCCATCGCAATGAGAAGCCCGCGCTCGGCAAAGAAGAGTAGCCCCCGCTCACCGCAACTAGAGTAAAGCTCACGCGCAGCAACGAAAACCCAACGCAGCCAAAAAAAAAAGAAAAAAGAAAAAAATCCTCAGCCGGGTCCCAGAGCCCCGTCATCCTTCACCCTGTCATCATCCGAAGTGACCCCTTGGCTAGCTCAGCGACGGTGGCGGGGGGTGGGGGGAACGTGCAGAATGAAAAGGGAGAGGACCAGGAGGGCAAGCGCCCTTTAAGGGAGCAAAAAATCACAAGAGTTGGACCTCAGGCTGTAAGGCAGGAAAGGAAAAAAAAATCCAAATTTACCTCTGACGGAGAAGCCAGGGGAGGAGCGAGGTTCAGCGGAAGAGTGTTGATTGGGATTAGCCAGAATTGAAAGAGACGGAGGCGGGGCCTGCTGGAGGGGCGTGGGCTGTGATTGGCCAGGAGTAGAGCCGGAGGCCGGACACTGGAAACCACCTGGCCATGAGAGGCCGTGTCTGGGCCGAGCCAGAGCGTGGAGCCTATCAGGGACTAGTCTGCCGGAAGCAGGAGGAGGCCCCAGGCTGGCCGGGTCGGGGGCGGAGCCTGCAGGGAGTGACTGTACGGAAGAAAGCCGAGACCTCTGGAGGATCCTTGACTACCTGTTCAAACCTCTGCTTCTCACCTCGCGGGCGGAGTCTCCATCCTTGTGATGCCTGGGCCTGGGTTCCCAGGCGGGTTTGGGGAAGTGAAAGTCACCAGAGGCCGGGTCTGGCCCAGCTCGTGACCCTGCGCCTTGCGGTCCCGACACAGATTTCTAGACCCCAGCTAGAGCTCTGAGCTCATGGACGCCCTGAGTTTGCTGCTATCGGCCGCGCTGCTCTGGATCCCTGTAGGGACCCTGACCTGCTACGGGGACTCGGGGCAGCCTGTGGACTGGTGAGTGCGCGGGAGCCGACCGTCCCTCCAGGGCCGCATTGGGGATTGCTGCGTTCCTAGGTGAAGACTGGGGTTCCTTCTCTTCTCCCGCTATTCTGTCCATTTCCTAACTTCCAGGTTCGTCGTCTACAAGCTGCCGGCCCACACAGGGCCCGGAGATGCGGCGCAGAGGGGGCTGCGGTACAAGTACTTAGACGAAGACTCAGGGGGCTGGCGCGACGGTGCGGGGCTCATCAGCAGCTCCACGGGGGCCGTGGGCCGCAGCCTGCTGCCGCTGTACCGAAACACCACCAGCCAGGTGAAGACGCCCCCGGCGGAACCAGGGGTGGGACTCTAGGGTGGGCCCGACTTGGGGGAACCTTCAAGTTGCCCCTGTCCATCATCCCCAGCTCGCCTTTCTACTCTACAATGACCAACCGCCTCGATCCAGCGGGTCTCAGGACTCTTCCAGCCGTGGGCACACGAAGGGTGAGGCCAGACTGGGGACTGGGGAAGAGTTCTGGTTTCCCTGTGCATTTCCCCCAGCTAACCCATGAGTTGCCAGGGGGGTGAGGGTGGGCTGCTCTGTCAGGCCCTAGCCATCTGTTTCCTTATTTTAAATCAACACTGTCCTTCCTCTGGACTATGAGAATCGATGGCTGTGGAAACTGAGCTCAGCGGTGGTTCTGACACTGCCCACTGGTCCTGTGGTCCAGGGCCCCCTACAGACTGAGTGTTCCTGGGTTGCACATGTGCTCGCTGGGATGCCTCAAGCAGTCCCCCTGATCTCCAGTTTCTGGTTCAGGTGTGCTGCTCCTGGACCAAGAAGGGGGCTTCTGGTTGATCCACAGCGTTCCGAACTTCCCTCCACCTGCCTCCTCTGCTGCATACAGCTGGCCTCCTAGTGCCCGGAACTATGGGCAGACCCTGATCTGTGTATCTTTTCCTCTCACCCAGTTCCTGGATATCAGTGAGTGGAGACGGGGAGGCAGGGTGAGTCCCTGATTCCCAGGCTAGGATCTTGGAACAGTCCCTCGTTTTCTTCTCCCCTTGCCCTCCAGGCAGACAGCTGACCTTCACCTATCCCCTCGTGTATGACCATAGGCTGGAAGGGGACTTCGCCCAGAAATTCCCCCACCTGGAGGAGGTAGTCAAGGGCCATCATGTTCGCCAGGGACCATGGAACAGCAGTGTAACACTCACATCAAACAAAGGACACGTGTTCCAGAGCTTTGCCAAATTTGGAAAGTTTGGAGATGGTGAGCCTTGAGGTTGACAGTTGGAGAACTTTTTCTGCAGAGGGGGGGTCTGGTGTGTCCATGGCTGAGGGCAGGTCATGGTTAGGGACTAGAACACCTTGGAGTCATAATCACATGAGAGGTAAACAACCAATATACCTGTGTTCAAATGTTGGTGTCTGGCTGTGTGATACACGATTTAACCAGGGCCTCAACTTACCTTTTTGAAAAATGGGAATAATGGTATCAACTTTAAAGGGCTGTTGAGTGGCATGATGCATATAAAGCATTTAGTAAGGGCTGTTAGTCTTAATGTTATAATCCCCCAGATTGCCAGGGATTGATAACTGAGGAAACAGCTCAGAGATGGGAAGTGGCCTAGGGAATCCCTAGCCGTGATCCTCACCCTGTCCATGTCCTCTCTCCATCTTCTGCAGACCTGTACTCTGGCTGGTTGGTGGAAGCCCTTGGCAGTGACCTACAGGTCCAGTTCTGGCAAAGGTCTTCTGGCATCCTGCCCTCCAACTGCTCTGGGGTCCAGCACGTACTGGACGTGACCCAGACAGCCTTCCCTGGGCTAGCTGGGCCAACCTTCAATGCCACAGAAGACCATTCCAAGTGGTGTGTAGCCCCAGAAAGGCCCTGGGCCTGCGTGGGTGACATGAATCGGAACAAAAGAGAGGAGCACCGGGGTGGGGGCACACTGTGTGCCCAGCTGCCCGCCCTCTGGAAGGCCTTCCAGCCTCTGGTGAAGGCATGGGAGCCCTGTGGAAAGTAGAGCAGGGCCTTCTCTCTAGGAAGCCCAGCAGAGCATATAAGAGCTAAGGCTCAGGGGCCAGTTTGGACTTCAGTTTGAATCTATTTAGTCTCTTCCTATCTGTTTGGCCTTAATCATGTGCCTTAACCTCTCTGTGACTCAGTCTACTCATCTGCAAAATGGGAATCATAACACCTCACTCAGGATTGTTGAGGAATAAAAAGAAATGGGTAAATGAGGCTGTTAGTCTTTTCTTCAGGTGGGCACTGGGACTCAGAACAGCACTGCAGTTTGCTGAGGGTCTGGGGGCAGCTGGCACATAGGTGAGACACAACGTGGGACCACAAGGAAGGGCCAACCAAGACTCACCTCCCCTCTTTATGGTAACCAGGACTGGAGTTCCACCCCTCAACAAGCACACAGGCAAGGGGGAGGAAACGTGATGTCCTGCCTTGCTAGGGGAGGAGGGGCGAGCTCTAGAAAGCTCACGCAGCACGGACGCACTTTATTTATATGTGTACATATGTATACAGGCGGCTGTACAGCGCGGGGCCAGTGGCTCCCTTTGCTATGGGCCCGGAGGCATGGGGCAGGGTGCCCCTTTTTTGGTCGGGGCTGCTGGGGGCACAGCTTCAGCAGGGCACCGGGAAGTCAGCGCCACCTCAGGCTTGGTGGTGGGGACCAGGAGGGAAGCAGGTGGGGCTGGGGGCCCTGCACTGCTGGGTACATTCTTTGTTAGGGCTTGGGAGGGGGTCTGGGGCTCTGGGGAGAGCTTGGGAGAGGCAGGTTTGGAACGAGGCCCGCTCAGCGTGGTCCGCTCCTCCACCACCTCCAGCACCCAGCGCTCCCGGCCCCGCGGGGCCTCAGGTGCGGGAGGTGCCAGGGGTGCAGATTCCTGCAACCCCTTGGAGTCCACACTTGGGAGTTGTGGCACCTCAGCCTTGGCCCCAGACCGCACAGGCTCTACGACAATGGGCACCGGGGGCGTGCCTGCTTCGCCGGAGCTGCTGCGCCGGCCCGTCTCGTGTTCCTGCACCGGGCTCAGCGCCGCCTTGGCCACGGCCCTGGCCGCCCCGCCCGCGCCGTCCTCTGTCTGCACGCTCTGGTGTCGCGTGCCGCTGGCGTCCCGCTCCAGGGTCCGGCCCCCGGGGGTCGTCGCGCGGGGCGGAGTGCAGGCCTCGGCGCCACCCGGGGACTCTTTCTCCTTACTCGAAGCCGGCAGCAGCGGGTCCGCGCCCAGGCTCAGGGGCGACTCCTGGCGGCCCAGGCGGCGGACGGCGACGTGCCGGGTCGCGCCGGGACCCTCGACAGGGGGCGTCTCGCCGTCCGACTCGGCGAGGCTATGCAGCGCTAGCTCGCCGTGGAAGTCCTTGCGGAAATCCGGGTGGCCCACCTCGAGGCTGTGTTTGCGCAGCGCGCCCTTCTTGTCGGCGCCCAGCGAGGCTCCCAGTTTCTCTGCTGATTGCACGCGTTTGAGGAGTGGCGAGCGCGGGGGCTCGGCACTCTTAGGGCGCGGGCGCACCACTGGCGGCGACGAGTGCAGCTTGGCCGGAAAGCTCTGCGTCGTGTGAGAGCTGCCCACCGTGTGGCCCGGCAGCGGCGGCGGCGACGCCTGTGTCGGGGACGGCGTGTGCGCTAGCGGCGACAGCGGGATGTTGCCGGCCGACTTGCAGCGCGCAGAGCGGTACTGGCGGTGCAGCTTCGGCGACAGGCCGTGCAGCGTGCTGGGCCGGATGTGGTGCGAGGCCGACGACGCTGGCGAGTTGGGCGTGCTCGAGGCCGGCGAGCTGCTCTGGGACGAGGCGCCTGTGGACGGGCGAGAGAGGACGATGAGCGCCGCGGGCGCCGCCAGGGCACCGACCCGCCACCGCGCGCAGCTCGGCCCCCGCGCAGGCTCAGGGCCTACCTAGGTAGGCGGAGTCAGGCGTGGAGCGGTAGCTGTGGGTGGGCGAGCGCGCCGGCAGTCCGTGCGTGGGCGAGCCCGGGAGGCTGTCACTGGACGACAGCGAACGGTTCAACGACGACAGAGAGCGGCTAGTGTGCAGCAGGTTCGACTGCTTCGTTATCTTGCGGAAGAGGGAGCTACGCTTCTTGCTGGAGGACAAGGAGGGGACCACCTTCCCTAGACCAGACTCCAGAGCTCCCGGCTCCTCCCACTTCAGGACTTCAAGGTACCTCCTGGAACCACCCACCCTTTCTGACCCCTCCCTCTTCAGCTACCACACAGTTCCAGACCGAAGAACTTCCTTTAGCTCCGTCCCACTTGGCTCCTCCCACCTCAGGTCTACCCATTCCTTTCTGACCACTCACAGTCCAAGCTGGAAACACCCATCAAAACAGAACCAACCTTTTTTGGCCGCGTCCACCTGTCTAGCCCCTCCCTCTCCAACTAAACCCACCTGTCAGATTGGGAAAAAATTCACTGAACTCAGCCAGGCTTATCTCAAATCCCCACTCACTCCTTGTCCAGGTCAAACCCACTGATCAAAACAGAAAACTCTCCTGGCTCCACCCACCTCTCCTAGTTCCTCCTACATATAAGGGAAGAAATTATTTCTACTGGCCTGGCATACTCATCCCAGATAGAAATCTCTTCTCCCGGCCCCTCTCAGTCGCCTAAATATAATACATCCAGCAAGGCAGAATCATCTCCTGGACGGCACCCTCTTGGTCCACATCTGCTGGCTCAGCTCTGCTCCCACAGTGCCTTTCCTTCAGCCTAGGAGCTTGGTACATCCTCCTTTCCTGACTCCTCCCGCTTTCCCAGCCCCTCCTTCTCTGTTGTCTTGGTTTTGCTCTTCACTTGGTGGCCCCGGCCACCTTTCCTGTGAATGTCCCTTCTCCTGTCCTCACCTATGCCCCTCCCACGTAAGCCCTGGCCATCGCTCATAAACTGGAGTGTTCCAGGGGCCTGCTGTTTATAGCCCCTCCCACTGCACTTGGCCCCACCCACCTCTCCTGGCCCTCCTTGGCAGAGGGCCGCTTGTTCCTCCGAGCCATTTTGGCCTTGTAGCTGCTGCGCCGCGCAGGGCCGATGCGGATGGAGGTATTTTCGAAGGGCGTGGTGGTCACGGCTACTTTGTTGCCACTCTGGGGGAAGAAAGGGGGAAGTTCTCTGCTGGAAGCTGCTCTGGCAACTCCAACTCCCCGGGATCTCCCCCACCCTTCGCCCCACCCTCACCCCAAGACAGTTGGCGCTCTCCCATGGACTCACCTTAAGGATCAGCTCGACGACCTCAGGATGCACCATGCCATGCACAGGCTCCCCATTCACGTGGGTGATGAGGTCCCCGGCACAGAGCCCTGCCTCCTGGGCTGGGCCCCCCTCCTCCACGTGCTGGGGATAGGGAACCCCACAGGAGCAGAATTAACAGGCTTGGTAACAAGGAAAGCTCCCTAAGCTTATGTGCCAGACACTTAGCTCTGCAGGCACGGTCATCTTCATAACAGTTTATGAAATAACAGTTATTCTCCCCAGTTTACAAATGAAGAAACTGAGAGTCAGAAAGGAAAAGTTACAGAGGAGGGTCACAGAGGAGTCTCATCTAGGTTGCCTGGTTCCAGAGTTTGAGCTGTCCCTCACCCCTGGGGAGGGGGCGGTGTCTCTCTCCCCACTCCCACCGTGGAACACAGGCTCCGCCCATTAGTGCTCACCCAGACAATGTGGTGTACACTGTAGACATCTGAGTCACCCATGTAGACGCGGATAGCACGCAGTGTGAAGCCATACTTCTTGCCCGAGCGTTGGATGGTGATGGGGGAGCGAAGCCCACTGACAGCTGGCGAGTAGTCCCGACTCGGTGAGGAGTCCCGTGAGGACGGGTTGGAGGAGAGAGATCGTGGGGACATGGGGCTGGCCAAGGGTGAGCTTCCATGGGGGTCCACTGCAGACACAGACCCATGGTCAGAGGTCAAAGCCAACAGACACAGGTCTCCCTGTGTCCGCTCCTCCCTCCTCCCAAGTCAAAGTCCCAGAGCTCTCACTGGCCCATCCCAGAGCCAGTCACTGTGGACAAGGAAAATGCACCTGGCACCAATGGGGGCAGCCCCTCCCCTGCCAGGCGGGGCCCAGTGTCACCTGCAGGGATCATGACAGACAAGGCAGTGGCCGAGGCTGACTTGATGACTTTGCCCCCGGTTCGAGAAGGCCGCTTCTCTACCACCGGGTCTCCTGACAGCTGCTGGTGCCGCGCCCGGCGCAGAACCAGGTCATTGGTGGCTCTCAGGCCTGATGGGTCCCCATCCTTCGAGGATGGGCAGAGGTCGCCTGGGCGTGGGCGGTCGGCTGCAACAGAGCAGGTGGGTTAGGGGTCACTCCAAGGTTATAAACTTCTCGCACGCTGTTCCCTCTGCCTGGAATGCGCTTCCCACTTCTCTCCCTTGCTGGATTGTGAATTTCATGGGAGCAGGTAACATGCGTCACGAACAGCTCCTGACTCAGAGGAGTGCTCAGATACGTTTGTTGACTGACCATGGAAAACGGGTCTTCCTCATATTGATGAGAATCCCAGATTGGAGTGTGAAGAGTACACGAGAACTTGCATAAACAGTACAGGCTCATTGAACGCTCATATATGACCCCTGAGGAATTGGGGAAGGCGGCAGGAAGGGGCACTCACTGGCCTCCGGGTCCCCGGCGCTGGGGGTGCCATCCCCTTGAGCTGCCTCCTTGGGGGCCCGCGCATCCAGCGAGCCTGGGGGGTCGGAGCTGGGCCGAGCAGACCTGCGCAGCCGGGCCTCATCCTCGTCCTCTTGGGGGGCGCTGAAGCGGCTGGGCTCCAGCAGCGCCGAGAAACGGCGGCGCGCGCCCAACGGAGGACTGGCCTCCCCCTCCAGGAAGCTGGCCTCGGACGCCGAGAAGCGCTTGCTGCGCAAAGGGGGCGTGGTCAGAGGAGTTACTCCCCTTCAGGTCCAAAAGGACCCAAAAGGACCCAAACCCCAAATCCTGCCCCTGCTCACATCTCCGGGGAGCCCCCTCTCCAGGTCTTCTCGCGCAGGGTCAGGCCACCTAGGCCTTCCCGCTTGCCGGCCACCTTCTCCTCTGGGCCCTTGGCGCTCGGCTCCCGCTTGTTGGTCCCCGCTGCTGCCACGGGGGTCTTGGGCTCGTGCTGCGCCAGCTGCTCCATACTGCTATACACCTTCAAGGACGGATGAGTGGTGATGGAGGCAAGTCCAGCCCCCAGGTCCCGCCTTCCCTCCCGAACCAATCGAATTCCCGCTACTGGACCCGGCCAAACTACGCTCCGCCCCAGTAAAGCCGGGGTCCCAGCCCCCCAATTCTGGGCCGATCCCGACCACCTACAGTTCTTCAGTTCTGGCCCCACCCCACAAAATTAGGCTCCGACCTATTCTAGACCCTGCCCTGCCCAAGCCCTAAAGAATCTGCTCTCCTTCCTGCCCCGCCTCTCCAGGCCCCGCCCAGTTATGTGTGCCTTCGCCCTAGGCAGGTCCTGCACCCCCGCTACGTGCTGTTCCTAAAAGCGAGACGTTGCCCAGCCTCGCCAAGGCCTGGCCCAGCCCCCTCCATCCCCAGGCCCTGACCCCGCCCCTTCCAGATCTAGCCCCGCCCCACTGTGGGTCCTCATTTCCACAACTCTCCAGGCTCCCGTTAGATTCCACTCGATGCCAAAGGTCGGTTCCAAGACATCCAGCGAGGATGTTCCCCCGCCGCCCCCGCCCAAGCCTCATCACTCCCCGATTCTCACCGCCTCAGTAACTTCTCTAGTCTGAGACCTTGGGCCTGGACCCTGCTCCCCATAGCCTCCTCAGCCCCTGGCCACTTCAGGCCCACCTCCATCCCGTACTTAAACACAGGTCCCCCCTCCCGACGGTCTCACCTCACCTCTGTCCCCGCCTGGCCTCACCTTGCTGAAGCGCGGGGAGCAGGAGGAGAACTGGCGGATCTCCACGGGCTCCTCCTCCGTCGTGTCATCCTCGTCATACGAGTTCACATGGTGATACCTGTCTGAGCGGGCTGGAGTGGAGGTGTGGGTCGTGACCGCGGGCATGGGTCCACTCCTCAAATCACACCCCCACCGGAGCCAGGTTCGGGTCCTGCAGGCCCGGCCACGCCCCTGCCCCTTTCTCGGATCAGATTTAGGTCCTGCCCCCTCGCTGGGTCCCCGTCCCACTCTCTGAGGCTTCGTCTAGCCCCGCCTCCACAGAGGCCACATCCCCAGATTGCACCGAAGGCGCTCTCCACCCTGGCTCCGCCTCTGCCAGCCCAGACTCTTGCCTCGTGCCGCGTCCTAGCACCGCCTCGTAACCTAGGTCCAGTCCCAGTTTTAGAACTTACTCCTGTCCAGGCCCCACCCCTACCCCAGCTTCCTTTCTTACCTTCTTCTCAGACTGAGCCCCGCCCCTATTCCAAGCCCCGCTCCCGACACAACTTCAGCCCTCTCCTCTCGTCTAAGGGGCTAGTCTCCTACCCAGCTGCGTCCCAGCCCAGGCCATATGCAAGTGCCCCCTCAAAGGATCCCACACCCCGTCCCCGCTCACTGTCAAAGTAGCTGGTGTCATCCTCGGACTCCAGGTGGGGGATGAACTCGGCCTTCTGCCTCAGGAGCCCTGTCCAATCCAGGTCTCGAAAGAAACTGTGCTGCTTCACCTCAAAGGCACCGCCTGGGGAGGAAGGGGTGGAGGGTGTAGGGGAGGGAATTCTTGCGACAGCTATGGCCAGCCAAGCAGCCCAGCTCCCCACCCATTTTCTGGCCCAGGGACACGGCACTTGGAGCCCTGCTCCCGGACAACAGACCCCCCCAGCTCTGCGACCCCTTACCTGCCCCTAGCCGGCCCAAGGGGTTGGTCTGCAGGAGGCTGGATATCAGGTGCTGGGCATCCGTGGGCAGGGCCTCGTCCCCCTCGGGCCACAGGATGTCATCTGCAGAGCAAGGTGTAGGGCTGGGGTTCGCTTTTGGAGTCCATGAGGCCCCGGGCCAGCCCATGTTTCCATGCCCCCTGCCTGCCCACCGCGGAGGCACGCACCACTGATGACCTGTCCAAAGAGCTCTTCAGGTGTGTCTCCAAAGAAGGGCACGCAGCCCACCAGGAACTCGTAGAGAATGATGCCCATGGCCCACCAGTCCACCGGTTTGCCATAGCCCTGGCGCAGGATGACCTCGGGTGCGATGTACTCTGGGGTCCCACACACCTGGGGGCAGGACGTCAGCCCACGCCCTGGCCACAGGAGGGGCCTCCCGGGGGAGCAGTGCCCCCCGCCAGGCCCTGGGCCCCACAGTCCTGCCGGGTCACTCCACCCGAAGTGACCCCCACTCCCGCACACACACCTGTTTGTCCAGGAACTCCCGGGCGTCCTTCTCAATGTGGCCCTCATATAGGTTGGTGGTTAGGCTCATAAGCCCCATCTTGGAAAGGCCAAAATCCGTAAGCTTGATGTGCCCCATGGAGGTGATAAGGAGGCTGCAGAAACAAGCTGAGGGCTCAGCGGCGAGGACCATCCACTTCACTCCTGGCCCTTCCATGCCAGGGCCTCCCGAGGGGCAGGGAAGGAGTGATGGGAAAGGTCAAGGCTCACTTGTCAGGCTTAAGGTCGCGGTGCACGATGCCATAGTTGTGCAAGTACTCGAGCGCCAGCACTGTCTCAGCGAAGTACATGCGGGCCATCTCCACAGGTAGCGCCCCAATGTTCTTCAGCAGGGTGGCGCAGTCCCCCCCTGGGGGTGAAGGAATAGGCCCACGTGAAGAGGGAGGTACCCCTGGCTCAGAGCTGAGCACTCAACATGCACCGTAGTACCGGGTCCCCATCTCACATTGCCCCAGTTTTATAGCTAAGGAAAACTGAGGCTTCGATAGGGGTCTCCCTCTCCCCAGCTTGCACAGGGACTGCCCTCTACCAGGCTTCTCTTGCCCTCTTAGCCATCCTCCAATGTCAGTATAATCAGCTGATTTTACCCAGGAGGGGACTGAGACTCAGAGAGATGTTGGGTCATGCAGGGAGTTGATGGTAGAGGTAAGGTTTGGTTTGGGCCAAGGCTGCCTGCATATCTACTGAGTTTAGGCCCTTGATCTGGAGTCTGAAACTTGAGGGTCCGGGGACTTAATATATAAATTACTTGCCCCCACCAGAGTTACTGCAAACAGCATTCATATTTTAGTCTCCTTCAGTGTCCATTTCTCCTTTTTCTTACAAGGGCCAGATTTCCTTCCCGGTTTAACAGCTGGGTCAGCATGTAACCCAAGTTGCGCCAATGACTTTTCCCTATTTTTTCACAAAGATTACTAAGCGCATAGAATGTAAACCGGAATCTGTTGGATAGTAACCCCACTATATCAGGGCCTGTTTAAAGGGAAGTCCACAGAGCCAAAATATGGAGCGATTACTAATGACATGATTTGAGCACCTAGATACAGCCATTCCTGAAGGTGACATGGATTTTTTCTATCACAAGTCAATAAATTTCTTTCTTTCCTTTTTTTTCCTCTTGAGCCAGGTTTATCTATGTCAGAAACTGATGAATCAGACTTGAAGCCGTGCCCTCTGCAGTGGAAGCACGGAGTCCTAACCACTGGACTGCCAGGGAATCTGAATTTGGGCACCAGATAATCCTGACACACACTTATGCAGAGAATAAAGTGCCCATGTGGCCATGGTCTTCCTGAGCCTTATATCCCTTGTTGCCAACCTCACTACATGAAACAACCTTGTCTCTTTTGGCTTATTTTTCTTGTTTATTGTATGTTTATACAGACTTGAATGTTACCTACATGAGGGAAAAGTGTGTCTGTCTGGGTAACCACCAGCGCCCAGCACAGCATGTGGCATGAGGGAGATGATGAGGGGACACCTGTTGAGTGACTGAATGCTCAATTAAGGCTTGGAAGTGGCACAGTTGTATCCCTGTGAGATCATGTGTGTGTCCTAATAACCATAATACATGTCTGTTTGGATGATAGATGGATTAATGTTGGGGATGGATAAACAGATGAAAAACCTATACAGTGGTGGTTGGATGATCGGATGGATGGCAAATGGACAGATAAATTGATGGATGAATTGTGGATGAATAGATGGATTTAAATAGCTTGCTAGAGAAAATGAGATAGCTGCTAGAATGGAGGTTTGGATGAATGAATAAAACTAAGAACAGTAAATGGATGGATGGAAAGAGGGATGGATAGCCGATGGATTAATAAATAGGTAAACAGGTATTGGTGGAGAGATGGATGGTAAGTAGTTAGGTGAATAAATAGATAGATGAATGAATGTCTAGATATAGAAAAAGATGGATTGATGGAAAACAGATGTACAATACAAGCAATGAACCCTAATATAAATTACGGACTTTAGTTAATAATTATGTATCAATATTTGTTCATCAATTGTAACCAATGTATCATACTAATACAAGATGTAAATAACACGGGAAACTGGGGGGAGGGGGAAGCGAGTATGTGGGAACTCTCAGTACTTTCCAATCAATTTTTCTATAAACCTAAAACTGCTCTAAAAAGTGAAGTCTATTAATTTTAAAAAATAGATGTAGGGCTTCCCTGGTGGTGCGGTGGTTGAGAGTCCGCCTGCCGATGCAGGGGACACGGGTTCGTGCCCCGGTCTGGGAGGATCCCACATGCCGCGGAGCGG
Organism: Grampus griseus; assembly: GCF_964374135.1. NCBI lineage: Eukaryota > Metazoa > Chordata > Mammalia > Artiodactyla > Delphinidae > Grampus > Grampus griseus. The sequence goes on along the minus strand of NC_139019.1, from coordinate 163,102,630 downwards.
CTAGGCCCGTGAGCCATGGCCGCTGAGCCTGCGCGTCCGGGGCCTGCGCTCCGCAAGGGGAGAGGCCACAACAGTGAGAGGCCCACGTACCACAAAAAAAAAAAAAAAAAGATGTAATATAATATTGTAAATCAACTATACTTGAATAAAATAAATAACAATGTAATGGATAAACAGAAATTTGGATGGACAAACAGACGGATAATCAAATGGATGGATGGATGGAGAGATGGCACATAGATATATGGATAGAAAAACAGATGGATTAGCAAATAAATAGATGAAATGAAGGAAGGGTGGATAATTGGATGGATGTATCTATATTGAGAGAAATGAAGATAAATCAATAGATGGCTGGATATAAATAAACAGATGGAATGGATGATCAGTGACTGGATGGATAAATGGTTGGATAAACATACAGGTGGGTAGTTAATTTGGTGACTGGGACTCAGGCAGGCCACCCCCAGCAGCCCTGACTAGCGAGCATCCCCTCATCTTCCCTGCAGCCCTGCAGGCAGCCACACCTTCCACATATTCCATGACCATGCAGAGGTGGCGCCGGGTCTCAAAGGAGCAGAACATGCCGACCACAAAGGGGTTCTCAGCGAAGGTGAGGATGTCGCGCTCCACGAAGGCCTGCTGGATCTGGTTGCGCAGGATCAGGTTCTGCTTGTTGATCTTCTTCATCGCGAAGCGCTGCCTCGTTTCCCGGTGCCGCACCAGGTAGACGGCGCTGCAGGGGGAGAGAGCGAGGACCGGCCATCACCTCCGAGACACCCGGCCTCCGCCACCCTCCCCCCGCCAGAGCCCCGGGTGGCTCACCCGTAGGCACCATTGCTTATGAGCTTGATGGTCTCGAAGTCATTCTCTCCAGGTGGTTTCTTAGCCTTGCTGCTTCGGCCCTGCAGGGGAAAAAGGGAGACCACTCCATCATCATCATGAGACTGGCACTCTTGTTATTCCACCTAACACATGGGGAAACTGAGGCACAGAGGGGGTGGGTGTGTCCTTCATCCAAGTGCCACAGTGAGGGAGTAACAGAGTCAAGACGTGAACCCAAGACTGGCTGACCCTGAAGCCATATACTGATACCTAACTTCTCTCCATTAGGAAAGAAACCTACAAAATGGCTAATCACTCTAATATATAAAGAGCTCTCAGACATCAACAAATAAACTAACAATTGAAGAGAAAAAATAGGCAAGATATGTGAATTAGAGTTAGAGCTCTTAACCATGTGAAAAAATGTTAAACCTCACATATAACGACAAAAAGGCAAACTAAAACTACCTCAAGATACCATTTTGCACTCAGAAGATTGGCAAAAAAAAAAAAAAAAAAAAAATCCAAAAAGCTGACACTCTGTAGGTAAAGCTGTGGGGAAACAGATACTTTTATACCTTGCTGTTGGGAGTATAAATTGGTACAGCCCCCATGAAAGGTACTTGGGTGTATATCAGAATTACAAATGCATGTTCCCTTTAATCCAGCAATTTCACTTTTGAATTCATGCTACAAATATGCTTGCACATGTGAAAAATGACCTATGTACTATCCTGCTCATTGCAAGACTGGAAACAATCCATACACAGGAAATTGGTTAAATAAACACGAGGGGATATAATCTAAAGGAATATTGTACCGTTGTTTTGTTTTGTTTTGTTTTGTTTTTGGCTGCATTGCGCCACATGCAGGATCTTAGTTCCCTGACCAGGGATCGAACCCATGCCCCCTGCAGTAGAAGCATGGAGTCTTAACCACTGGACTGCCAGGGAAGTCCTGTACATTTTAAAAATGAGGAATATCTCTGTACACTTATTAGAAAGTTCTCCAAAGTATTTTGTTAAATGGGGAGGGGGGTAAGGAACAATATTACTGTATGCTTTTGTGTAAAAAAGGGGACAAAATATAATCATATTTGAGGTAATAGGGATATGGGGGACAAGAATGGGTATAAGATTTTTCACTGTATGTCTTTTTAAAAAATAATATTTATTTTTCTTAGGGACAAGAGATTTATTACATAAATATTTCACGAAAAGATCTATGAGATATAAAAATATTGAACTCTACACTCCTAAAAATGTAGCCCAAAAGAGTCTGACACAAACATTGACAGAATTACAAAGAGAAATTACTCAGAACAAGAATTTAACACATGGCTCTCAGAAACTATCAGATCAATCCGGCAAAAAAAAAAAGATGAATAGGAAGATGGAAGATTTGAATCACTCAATTCACAAGTTCGATTGAATGGAATTACATAGGATCCTACAAACAACAATTAAAGATAAATACCTTTTTAGAGTTTTAGACTTTTGAGTGATGTCATTCCATTACCTATTCAAAAAATTAAACAAATGGCATGTATAATGAGATTCAAAAAAATATATATATATATACATATATATATATATATATATGACAGGTGTGTGTGTATGTATGTGTGAATTCATAGACACAATTTGAAACAAAAGTCACAAATCCAAATGCCTTCATGGGCCAGGCATACCAGGTGAGAGCCATGGGTGGCTGGGGTGTGGATACCCCATATCATAGGCCAGCCCCCACTCAATGTCAGCTGGTTCCATCACAGTATTGTCAGAACTTCTAATTTTTCAAAAAGGCACAAACCCAGATTCTAATTTTAATCTTCTGATTTCTATATTTTGTTTCACATTTTTGAAAACACTAGGCAGCTCAGAGAAAACACATGCATGACCATTATGGTGGGCAATCTCCACCAGATATGTGGAACATCTACCGAGTGTGGTTGGCCTGGGGGGTGGAATTATAGTAATTTTTACTATGCTGAGCTGTTAACACACAGAGACACTCAACCCACTCAAAACTCCATGCAGTGTTCCTCAAGAAATTAAAAATAGAATTACCATGTGACCCAGCAATTCCACTCCTAGGTATGTACCTAAAAGAACTGAAACATTTGTTCCAACAAATACTTGTACACAAATGTTCACAGCAGCACTGTTCACACAATAGCTAAAAGATGGAAACAACCTAAATGTCCATTGATGAACGATGGATAAACCAAATGTGGCCTATTTTATTCAGCCATGAAAAGGAATGAAGTACTGATTTATGCTACAGCAGGGAAAAGCCTTGAAAACATTATGCCAGACACCAAAGGCCACAGAGTGAATGATTCCATTTATATGAAATATCCAGATTCAGCAAATCCATAGAGACAGAAAGATCTAGAAAGCAGATCAGTGGTTGCCAGGGGCTGTGGGGGAGGGAGGATGGGGAGGAACTGCGTAATGGGCACAAGGTTTCTTTTTGGGATGATGAAAATGTTCAGGAACTAGACAGAGGTAATGGCCACACAACATTGTGAATGTAGTAAATAACAATGTTATGTGTATTTTACCAGGAAAAGAAAAAAGCCTATGAAGGAAGAGCTATTATTAACCCATTTTAGAGTTGGGGAAACTGAGGCTCAGAGTGGGGACCAAGAGGTCCACCCAGCCTGAGGACAAAGAGCCAGGAGGTGAGCCCCGACCAGTCGGGCCAGACCAGAGTGTTGCCTGCTGGGCCACCTGGCCTTACCTCAGAGAGGTCGTCCTGCTCAGGTGTGTTAGAGCCGCCACTGTCCTGTTCCTCCAGGTGTACCACATCTAGGAAGGGAATGAGAGTGAGTGGAGACTGGGGTCCCAGCTGGTTCACCCACAGTCCCCTGCAGCCAGCAGCCAGCACCTGGAAAGGGGTCACGGGTGAGGCCCAGCTGGCGGATGATGTAGCGGGGGATGTCCGTCTTGACAAGGTGGCCCTCCTTCGCATGGCCCTCGGCTGCCTCCAGCAAGTGGTAGAACTCCTCGGGGTTGAATTCCTGAGGCAAGGCAGGGTGCGCTCAGGGTGAACTCCAAGGTGTCCCAGCCAACCCCTCCCCAGTCCCCCACCAACTGCCCCCCGCCCATGCCCAGCCCCCTTACCAGGCACTCCAGCAGCCTCGCTGGGCGTGAAATGATAATGAGCAGCTTCTTCACCAGCTGAGTGACAAAGGCCACCTCCAAGCTCTCGGAACGTTCATAGGCCTGGGGTGCAGGGCATAGTGGGGGTGTGGTTCACAGGTGCCTTTCCTGAGCCAGGCTTCTCTCCCATCCCCACAGGAACGGACAATACTGCTGCTGTTGTCCCATTTTACAGATGAGTAAACTGAGGCCCAGGCCACATGGTAAAAATAATCATTATTGTTACAGCAAACATGGTCCTAAAACCTTCACTCACTCAATTCATCTTCAAAACAGCTCTATAATCCAGGCCGAGTTAAAAATCCCTCTGCCTGGCATGCTCTCTTCTCAGATCCTTGCATGGCTTCCTAATTCTCCTCCTTTAGGTCTTTGCCCAGTTGTCAACTCCTCATGGAGGCCTGCCTTGAACTCTCCAATCCAAAATCACACTCCACTACCTGGTAGGACTCTCAATCGCCGTTACTCTACTCTCCTGTTCCTGTTTTCTATCAAACAGGCCACGTATTAATTTATCTATCATGCCTATCAAAGTCAGGACTATGGTGAGGCAAATGAGGCAGTCACCTTGGACACCAAAACCCTCAGTCTTCAAGATAACTAATATTTTAATGCACTATTTGAAAAATCAAAATTAATGCAGAAAAAAATGATAAGCAAAACTTATTTATTTTTTGGCCGCAAGGCTTGTGGGATCTTAGTTCTCTGACCAGGGATTGACCAGGGATTGAACCTGGGCCCTGGAAGTGAAAGCACCGAGTCCTAACCACTGGACCGCCAGGGAATTCCCAGAAAAATTTAAATAAGGACAGGATCCCAGAGGGCTGGGCCAAACCATACTGGAGCTTGAATCAAAAGGAAACGTGTGGGACCGTCTCTACATGTTTTTATGTTTTTCAAATGATTAATGATTTTAATGAAAACAGTATTACTGATTAGTTCGTTTCCATTAAAACCAGGAAAGTTAAATTATAACAAATTTTGGTTTAATTATAAATAAAATATTTAAACTTAATGTTAAGTTTTAACATACTTTTTCTTTTCAATAATTAATGCTCTGAAGAGGGAAAAAAATCACCTGCCTCATCCTAGTCTCAGTCCTGATGCCATTTGAGGAAGTAGCATTTGAGTAAAGATCTGAAGGAGGTGAAGGATGTTAAATTCCTGCTTCCTGTTTGGGGGGTTGGGAGGGATAAATTGGGAGATTGGGATTGACATATACACACTATTGTATATATAAAATAGATAACTAATAAGAACCTACTGTATAGCACAGGGAACTCTACTCAATACTCTGTAATGACGTATATGGGAATAGAATCTAAAAACGGAGTGGATATACGTATATGTATAACCGATCCGCTGTGCTGTACAGCAGAAACTAGCACAACGTTGAAAATCAACTATACTCCAATAAAATTAATTAAAACAGTGAAAAAAATAAAAGAAACTTTTACATTATTACTGTCAATATCACCAAATTATGTGAAAATCTTGGTTATAACAATATAGTGATTTTGATGAAATAAAGGCAAAAGGTGCATTTTGTGAAATAGATACGTGTATATATAAATTCCTGCTTCCTCCATCAGACCTAGAGCGGGGCTTTAGTCTTTCTCCTCCACCCTTCAATCCACACTAGCCCCTTGGCACGTGGCAGGCGCCCCCTGAGTGGATGTGGGATGAAGGAAACTATGGGGCCATTGAGCCTGATTTGGGGGTTCAGAGCCTGAGGTGTGGCCGGCCTCCTGGTGCACTCACGTCCTGCAGCAGCTTCTCCAGGTTTTCCTGCAATTCGTAGAAGTATACGGTGGTGATGAGGCCGTCGCGGGACTTGGTCAGGCAGTCCCGGGCCAGCTCGATGATCTGGTGGTGAATGAAGCTGAGCACGCCGTCGGCCAGCGGCAGCACGCTGTCAGGTTCGTAGGCGCGGGCGAAGTCGCGCAGCTTCTCTTCCATCTGCGCGGTGGCCTGTGGGAGGGACGGAGGCAGGGCCGGGATGCCGGCGCGGGGCTCAGCCCAGAGGCAGTGGTTGCCAAAGCCTGCACGGCGCGGCGCCGGCCGCCAGGGGGCGCGCGGAGCTAAAGCGAGCGAGGGCTCCGGCCGCCCCGCTTCCCTGCAGCCGCCCCCTGCCCCGCCTCACCTTCGGGAACCTCTCCTTGTAGACATGGTTCATCATCACGATCTCGTTGTCGTAGGAGGAGGGGGAGCGCCCGGGGCTGCGGAGAGAGAAGCCCATCGCGTCCAGCCACTTTCCTCCAAAACTGCAGACAGGCGCCTCGCAGGGCATGAGCCCCCAGACCCACCAGCTTGGACGGGGAGGGGGATTCAGGCCCACCTGAGGCTCCGCGAGCGAGGCCGCACCGCAGGGGAGCGGCGGCCACCATCCTCATCCGTGATGCTCTCGGTGCTGCCGAAGTGTTTGGAGAGGAAGTGGAGCTCGTCCACGGTGGGCTGGTAGGGCAGCTGGTGCAGGCGCTCCTGGGAGGAGCAGGAAGACTGGGGGGAGGGGCGGGGCCGGGGTCAGAGCCACCACGTTCCCCCACAGCTCGGGACCCTGGTCTGGGAACCCCGCGGCTGGCGGGCCACTGAGCAAGGCCAGAATCTGGACCTGGCTTATGATCCTTGGATCCCAAGGCCCAGCTTGGGATTCCTGGCAACAGAGGGGGGCGGGGAGGGGGCAGGGACAGACACAGATGAGAACAGTGACACAGACATGAATGTGGCCCGAGGGAACCTGTGAAAACCTGAGTCAAGTCTCATGCCTCCTCTGTTCAGAACTCTCCATGGCTCCCACGGTACTCATGGTGAATGCCTAAGTCCTCCCCACAGCCCACAAGGTCTTGCAAGATCTGATCCTGTCTCCTTGCCATCACCTCCTCCCACTCTCCCCCTCACCTGCTCTGCTTCAGCTGCACAGGCCTCCTTGATGGTCCTTGAACAAACCAGACACACTAGTGCCTCAGGGCCTTTGCACTGACTGTTCCCTCTGTCTGTGACACATCTACTATGGATCACTTCTCCTTCAAGTCTTTGCTTTAAAGTCACCCTTCGGGAGGCCTCCTCTGACCACACGGATCATTCCCTCTCCTTGCCCCAACTCGTTTCTTCTTGCTGACTTCTTATCTCATTACTTACTACTGTACATCTTTATGACTTATTTGTTACTGCTGTCTGCTCCTCCAGCGCAGGGATTTGGTTCTGTTTGGCCCCAGTCAGGGCCTGGCATGCAGTTGGGGCAAACACAGACCCACAGACATCAGTGGAGAAACACAAGGACAGCCACCTGATTCTGCAGGCAGGATGATCTTTTTCAACATGATATCACTCACTTTCTTGCTTAAAACTCCCCAACCCATCATTATCTATTAATCTTTTCAGTGCACACAATCTATGACCTACAGAATCAGTAGGTCAGACTGAATTTTTAATTTAATTTAATATAAAGCAAAACAGCCTTTCTATGGCTTCCCACTGCATTTAGAATAAAATCTACCTCACGATCCTGGCCAAGAAGTCCCAGCATGAGGAGGGTTGCTGCCTGCCTCACCTCCATCCCTCCACTTCCAACCCAAAGCTCCAGCCACACAAGGCTATTTTCACCTTTCTAAATGTGAAAAGTTCTCTGTTGCCTCTGGGAGTTTGCACATGCTGCTCCCCTTTGCTGAAACACCCTTCCCTCCCTTCTTCCACCTGCCAACCCCCTGCTGATCCTTTGTCTTGGCTTCAAGGCCACCTCTTCCAGGAAACCTTCTTTAACCCTCCTTCCAGCTCAGTCAGGTGCCTCCCCTCTGCTATCATCCCCTTGCCTTATGCTACCCCCATCACAGCTCCGACCACCCCAGCACCCCAAGTTATAAATGCCTTCTTACTGATCTGTCTCCTCCCATGAGGGCTTTGTGAGTCCTTGGGCCCAGGCCCAGCTTGTAGAGCCCCACACACATGACAGTCATGTGATAAAAGTCTGCTGAACATCATACCAATATATGGAGGAGCGAACCAGAGAGACATGTAGAAAAGAGGGCAGATGGAGAGAGAGACTTTGGGTACTGCAGTGGGGGAGCAAATGGACTCTGGGTGAAAGGGGTGTGTCCTGGCCCTGGCCAGCTGCAGACACTTGGGCAGTTGGTTTAACACATGAGCCTTAATGTCATTATCCGAGGTAAGTAAAATAATTAAAAAAGTAAAATAATTAAAATAAGTCCGAGGTAAGTAGGACCCCCAAGAAGACATGTTGAAGATGGAGAACAGGACCTTGGAGGGGACTTGGAACTCACTAAGGGATGGACAGATGACACCCTTGGAGAACAAGAGAAACCCAAAGCTCTCATTTAGGCCAGTCCAGCCAGCCCCCCGCGGCTCCCACCCACCGGCCCCGCCTGCCACACTCACCGAGACGGTGGAGCTGGGCGTGTTGGTGCCATAGCCAGACGAAGGGAGTGAAGCCAGAGACCAACGGCGTCCGTCCGCCCTGGAACCCAGCCGACATGCTCAGAGGCCGCCAGGCCCCACCAGACAGCCCCATTCCTCAGGGTGTGAGAGAAACCACTGGCCGTGGCCAGAGCAGGAGGTGGGGGAATATATTTGCACTCTGAGATTCCTGAAGTCCCCCAGAGTCAAGGAGGTAAAGAGAAAGTCTTCCAGCCAGGTACCCGGGACCTGGAGTAAAGATCAGTCTTCTCTGCTCCTTCCCATTTATACTCCTCTCCTGTCAACCTCATGCCAAACAAGCCCCCAAAGTGAAAAAAGCCCACTCAAGGAAGTCATCCCAGAGGGACCCCAAAAGATGACCGCTAGAGGACCCCCATGAGAAAATTCTCAGAGGAAGATCACTTGGGTCTTTTCAGAGAAGAAATATTCCTTCCTCATACACACACACACATGCATGCTCCCATAGACACAATCACTCTCGTGGCTACACCCATTAGTATTACTGTTACTAGTACGGTTGAGTTCACACACTGAAAGTCACACACATTCACACCACGTGACTCTTCAACACAGACACTCACATGCATTCACTGTTCCATACATGGACCCAAATATCACATGTTTCCAGGCTAACACACAATCATACATGAAAAAAGAGACGTACAGTCACATATAGACATATATACTTACAGAGACCTGGTACTCACACACTCTGACATACACACACACTCCCCCACACACTCTAGACTTTCACATTCACGTGACACACATTGAAGACACCCTCACGCAGTCAGTCACACATTCAAACTCTCAGCCACACACTCATTCACACTCCCACACAAATTACATATTCACATGGAGACACACATGGAGGTACATGTTTCCTCAGCTATTCACACACACATTTACAACCCTAGAAGTACACAGTCACACACGTTCACTCTCACACGCTGATACACACCCATGGATACAAAAACAGGCATGGGCTGCCTCCCATATTCACAGCCTCACAAACTCACACACATCCCCATCAGCACACAGATTGCACACTCACGTGTACACACACTCCCATGCACTGGAATCCTCTCTCCAGGCAGTGACCTCGCTCAGCTCACCTGCTTCCCAGCTCACCCTCCATGTAGGCAACCACATCCGGCCCAATCTTGGAGCCCTTTTCTGGCTCCCTATTGCCCTCAGCTGAATTCCACGGTCGCAGGGAATCCCCACTCTTCCAAGGGAGCCGTCCTCTGTCCCCACAGTCTCCTGTGACTCGCACCCCACAGCTTTCACCAGCCTTTGCGGTGACCTGCGTTGCCTCCCCAACTCAACTCCAAGGATAGAGAAGGGATGTGGTTCACTCCATATCCCAGGTCTCAGAACACAGCAGTTGTTCAGACGTTTTTAGAATGAATAAAGTTCAAAAAACAAAGAGACCCACCCAAACACCCTGGTGACTCCTCAAAGATTCCCCCTCAAAATTCAAAGAATCTCTCTTTCTCCCCCAATCTCGACAAAGTCCCCCAGAAAATTCATCTTAGGGACACTCCAGAAACCCACAGAGACCCCCGGAGGGAAACCTGAGATTTCTCCTCTTGGGCCCTCGAGAAATAGCCCTAGGGGCCCTCCCCCACGTCAAGGACCAAGTCTTTCGATGGGCATCAAGCAGTCTGCGCTTGCGCACTTCCTCCCTGCTTCCCTGTCCTGTTGCTATGGAAACGCCTGGCCTGGAGAGCGAGGCTTGGGAGACTAAGACCCAGGCCCCATAGCGCAAGCGCTTTCACTCCGCGGCAAAGGAAGCTCCGCCCCTTCCCTGGTTCTGAACTGGTGGTTGGCCCCGCCTTCTTATAGGTCCCGTCCCTAAGACTGGGTGCCTGTTCCCGCCAGGACGTTGGGGCACTCTGCGGGTCCCTCAGGCCTGACTCGGGTGCAATTAGAAGGGGAACAGATGGTGGCCCAGACGGTGGGTAGGGAGGGTATGGCCAGGGTTCTGGGGCCCTGGGGAGAGGGACTCACCTTCGGGACGAGGCGAAGGAGAAATGGGCGGGGGTGTTGGGGGAGAAGTTACGGGGACTGTCCAGGGGACTGCTACCTGTGGCGGAAAGAGAGGGATCTTCAGGCTTGGGATAGAAGGCAATCCCATCAAACCTCCTGATCCTCAAAGCGGGTTCCAAACAGCAGCTTGTCCCCTCTTTAGTCTAATCCCACCCACGTATGGGTGGACCGCTCCCCTTAGCTGTGGCCCTGCCTCTCAAAATGTTTTGGCTACCGAGTCAGCCCAGCCCCTCTCCAGGCCGATTCCGTCTTTTTCGAGGTGGCCCCGCCCCTTAGGTATGGCTCCTCCTTTCTGCTCCATCCCCTTTCCAATCAAGCTCCTCCTGGGCCTCCGCCCACAAATGCCCGTCCCCCTGCGGACCGGCCAAGCCAACACAAGATGGCTCCGCCCCTTGTCCAATCCCGGTCCTCTCCGTCTAGACTCTGGACCACCACTCCTGTGGCATGGACACACCCCTCGCCTGTGACCACGCCTCCTCTAGTCTGGCCCACAAACCCACCACCTGTCTCACCCAGGTGTCCAGGCAGTGGGGAGTGGGGTCGCGGCAGCGTGGGCGAAGTGCTGGTCAGGATGAGACTTTTCCGGTTACTGGTGCGGCAGCTGCGGGGAAGGCGAGGCAAGGGACCGGACCCGGCCGTAGCCCAGTGAGTTTGTGCACCCAACCCGCGGTCCTCCCATCTCAGATCCCCACCTGTCTCCCAACTGTGTGTGCTTGGATGTGCTCCCAAAGGACTGCTCAGAGGAGGAGGCAGTGGAGGCTTCGGTAGGACTGTGTATGGGAGGTGATGCGTATGTGTTGTGTATGTGCAAGACTCCTGGTGTGGATCATGTGTGCCCATGCATGGCACAGTGTATCAGTCAGGGGTGATAGTCATGTCCACGTGATACTAATGGAGATACTGAGTGTCTGTGTGTCTTTGGGTCCTTGCGTGACATTCGCTGTGTGTATCCAGGTGTGGCACCCGTGTGTGAATTCAGCACTGGGAGCATCCTAGTGTGACATCATGTGTGACAGTCCTTGGGTTTATCTTGTGTGACATGACCTGTGGCTTTGTGTGTCTATATGACACAGTGTAACGCCACTTGTCCATGGCTAGATGTGCCACTGTGTGCTGTAAAGTGTGCGTGATGCATGATTTCTGCTACGTGTCTGTCTTTGTGTAGCAATCTGAGTCTGTATGAGATACTGTCCTTGTGTCTGAGTGTGACATTCACCATGTGTGTTCCCGTGTGGCATCTACTGTGTGTGAGTTTAACACCCTGTGACACTGGGCACGTCTGAGCATACCACTGTGTGTGACATGGATGAAAATGAGTGAAAACCTGTGATATTGTGTGTGTCTCCGACTCTGCAAGATTCTGTGTCTGTTATTCTATCATCCGTGTGGCACAACATATGACATGCTTAGGTGATATCGTATATTGTGACATTGCACGGATGTCATTGCCACACATGTGTCTGTGTGCATTTCAGATGGCACAATTGTGTGTGTGAATCACCAGGCATGTGACATCTTACTGAGTGTACACTACACTGTGCCTGTGGGCTTACTTGTCTGTGTGATGCTGCGAGTGTCCTTGTGTGTCTGTGTGTGCCTCTGACCTATGGCCACCATATGGCTGGGTACGCGTGGCGGCTCCCGGGTGTATCTGGGACACTAGGGCTGTTGTGTGTGTATGTGTGTGTGACATCATGTCCTGAGTGACGCTATGTGTCACTATTTTTCGTATGAGGCTGTGTTCTTTGGGGGGCGGTTGTGCTATGATAAAAGCCCCCCCTTTCATTCTGCCCCTCAGGATCCCAGCTTCCAAAGAGGGACCCTCCAGCCCCTCCATTCTCTTCGCACACACCCCCCTCCCCGGCTCAGTGACTGAGCATATTCGCGCGGCCAGAGCACGCGGCATGGGGGTGGGGGGAGGCCAGGCTGCGGCTATTGTTCTGAGGGTGCTAAGCCCCCCACCCTCCCCTTCTTCCCCTACCCTCACCGGGCTGCCGGAGCCCGCAGCGCCATCAGACAAAGGCGCCTCAATCCCCCACCAGGCGCAGCCCCCTCCCCCCGCGGCGGTCCTTTCTAGCGTGCAGTCCCCCCAGCCTCAGCCCACACTGCCCTCCATTCAGCCCCATCCCTGGCAGGAAGGCGCGAGCGAGCACCTCTGGCGCAGCTGGACCGGGTGCAGCATCCCGGGCCCCGCCCTGCAGCAGCAGCCGGAGGGCGGTTTTGGGGGAAGGGCCAGGTCAGGGTCTGAGGGATCGGGGGTCTACCTCTTGGTGCGACGGAACATACTGCCGCCAGGGAAGGAGGGCATCGAGAAATTGGAAAGCGCGGTCCAGAGAGAGTCAGACATGACCCGGCGGCGGCGACATGGTGGCAGGTGCGGCAGCGGCGGCGGCGCGGGGAGCAAACGCGCGGGGCGGAGGCTGGAGCCGCAGCGGGCAGGGTAGGGCGGGGGAGGGGAAGGCCTGCGGCTGCCGCTAGCCAGGAGGGGGCGCTGCAGTGCACCAGCGCGTCTGGCCCCGCCCGCGCGCCCGCCTGGCGCCCCCACCCGGGCCGGAGAAGGGGCGGCCAGCCCCGCGCGTTTCTCCCCAGGGCTCACCTGCTGCTTTTCCGGGGCAGGGGCAAATCTTTCTGGAAGGCAAAGGAGCAAAAGGATAGAGGTCAGCGGGGACCAGCAGCCACTGCCCAAAAGCCCTGTCAGCCCCCTGGAGGGGTAGAGGTGGGATGGGACAGGTCCTTCATCAGCATGGTCACCTGCGCCCTTGGCCATGAGGTGAGGGCTGGGCTCCTAGGGGAAAAGGGTACCAGGGTGATTCCTCTCCCGACCCCCAGAGGCCAGCAGATGGCCCCCTATAGGACTCCCGAGCTGGCGTCTCAGTATGTGTTTGTGCAAATGAAAACATCCAGGAGTCGTTATTTGAAAAATATTTCTTGAGCACCTACTGTATGACAGGCCCCGTGCTAGGCACTGGGGACACAGCCGTGAATGAGACAAAAATCCTGCCCTTTGGGGACTAGCATTGAAAGGAAGGAAGCAGACAACCAAGATTAACATAGAAGTGAATGAAATAATTTTAGACAGAAATAAATGTTATGAATAAAATTAAGCAAGGTGATGTGATGGAAAATGGCTAGAAGGGGGACATAATAGTTACAGAGGCCTGCTCTGTGGAGATGATTTTTAAGTTTGTTGCTGAAAAATAAAAGTCAGCCCTGGTAGGCTCTGTGGCGAGAGCATTCCGGGTAGAGGGAATTGCAAAGGCCTGGAGGTAGGAATAAACTTGGCATGCTCAAGCATGAAAGGGTGAATGACTGGATGGATGAATGAATGACTCCTCCACACCTCAATTGTTCTACCCCACTCTCAATCAGATTCACAGAGTTGGGGTGGGGAGAGTTAGGGTGGCTCAAACTGAGATTTGACATGGGAATCAGGTGATGGCTGGGTGGTCTTTTTCAGTAATGGCAGTGATAATAATTGGTAGGTATTGGGACTTCCCTGGTGGTCCAGTGGTTAAGACTCCGTGCTTCCAATGGAGGGGGCGAAGTTCAATCCCTGGTCACGGAAACAACATGCCACGCAGTGTGGCAACAAAAAAAAAAGTTAGGTATTAACTCTGTCCACATCACAAGAAGGTTGCATTCTGTTTGTCAAGCACACAGGAAACCACTACAGGGACCAGAAATTACAGAGGTCTGGACGCTTTTCTGAGAGCACTGGGGAGAAGGGTCATCACCTTCCACCCAGTTCTGTGTCCACAGGCTAAGGTGAATAAAAGGGATTGGGTAGGGCTGCAGGCAGAAAGATTCAGGTTAGGGTTCCAAAAGCCCTTTGGTGGGGACTCCAACAAGGGAGAAATGAGGAGTGTTCTAGGATTTTTCTAGAATCTCTGATAGCAGAAAGCCCCGGGTTCAAATCCCAGTTTTGCCACTTATAACCTTGGCAAATGACCTTCCGATAGTCCATTCCTTCTAGAGGATTCTGTCAGATGATGCAGGTGCCTAGCACCTTAGTATGGTGTCTAGCATATAGTAAGTGCTCAATAAATATTAGGTCATAGGAACAGGAGTTATTGTGGATGGACATGCTGCATGGCAGAAGATGGGCCAGAGGGACCTCACACTCCCATGTACAGAGGACAGATGGATGGTCTGCGTCAAAAGGAACACTGTCCAGATTGGCAGCCCTGCCATCCTGAGCCAGGGGTGACCGGAAATCTATACCAGGTTTTCCCTCTGTCTTTGCAGGATCAGCTTGAATGAGCGGCCCCTTGGACAAGCCCCTTGGACCAGCCGGCCAGCCAGGGCCAGGCGGCTGCAATGGCACAATCAAAATCAAGACCTGGATTTTCCCCGCCACGGAGCCCGGTACTCCAGACTCGGGTACAATGGGCCTAGGAGGGTGAGCCCCAGGGGGACCTTTAAGTGCTACCTAGAAAAGTCCTCGACTCTAGCCCCATCTGCTAGCATCCCTAAACATTTTAGGGTCGAAGAAAGGGGCAAGGTGGAGAGGTAGAGGATCTAGATCCTTGGCGTCCGTGTAAACAGACGCCACTTCCATCCCCAGCTGCAGAGCTGCTCTGCCCAGCGGATTCTGCATCTCTTCGTGATTAACGGACGGCCCTGTGGCCGGGGCATTCGAACTTAGGTTGCTGTACGATCCCAACTGCACACAGGGGACCTTGGGAGCTCCGTGGTTGTGGGACAGCTCCTAAGGGGTTGCACCAGTGTGTGAGAGTGTATTCAGGCTGCGAAGTGGTTAACCCTGCCAGAAGGGAAGAGGTTCGGGCAGGACTTCGGTGGAGTAGCTCCCTCGGCCTAGAAGCCTGGGGAAGGATGGGTGGATGAGTGGGAGGATCCCGGGTTGGGGGCGTGGTCTTGCGCTGGAGAGCTAAGTCCCGCGTGGCACTGAGCCAATAGGAGTCGGCGCCGGCCCAGGGGGCGGGGACACACCCCATGCAGGCTCCGCCCGTTTCAGCCGTTTTCTGGGGACCCGACGGCGCGGACCCAGTCTAACTGCTTCAGCACTTGCTCTGGTTTTGCAGCAGCTCCCTCCCTTTTATCAGAACCCGTTCTCCTAACCCAGCCCAGGGAAAGGAAGGAAATCCGAGGAAGACCTGAAGAGCCCATCTGGGCTCTGGTTAAAACTCAGGTCTGGCTCCAGCATCATCCAGACGCCAGGGAAGTCCTTCCTGCCCTCTGAAATGGCCCCATCCAAAGATGGACGAGGCCCCTGGGTGATGGTTTGAATCCTCTCCTTCTCTTTCCAAGCTCCAGGCTAGGTATGTAGCCTGAGACTGGGCCCATTCTAGGCTTTATATAAACTTCTCCGGACTACCTAGCTCGGGGCTGCTTCAAGGAGGCTCAGAAAGACCAGATGCCAGGCAAACCTTAGGATGAAGCTTTGACCGATTTCCTCTCTGGGGTTAGTTTGGGGCCAACACCGAACCCCCGTATTAACCCTTAGAAGTGCATGCTGCAGACCGAAGAGAACCCTTCTCAGCTTCAGAATCCCCACCCATCTAGGATGTGGGAGTTCCTGACGCCTGGATTTGTCCCCGCCTTCCCCACACTCCACAGCAAACCTCAGTGTCCCACTCCGCGCAGTGGACCCACGTCTCCTGCGCCTGCGCAGCCTAGAGACCAACATCGTCTAAGGCTGCAAGGAGCTAAAAATCGCTCCCGCCCACCCACAAGCTGGGCTGGACTTGAGGATCGCGGAGTGGGGGTGGGGGGGGTAGTGTTGTAGTGGAGCGGGGTGGAATGAAGAGTGAGGAGGGAGGCTGTCTAGATGCCTGTCCAATTAGGGCAGTAGGAAGAATCCTGGTGGCCGAGCAGGTGCGTGGAGGTCGCAGGGGGTCGGCATGCCTCAGGAAGGGACTCCTGGGGTGGTGAGGGGCGAGGCTGCAGCACAAATATGTTTACCACTGCTGCGGCGCCGGCAGCCCCGAGGGGCGCGGGCCCTGGGGCAATAACTTTGTTCTGCGCCCCCTCACCCCCAGCCTGGCTGGGCACCAGGGCAAAGACCTCGATCCCAGCCCCTTCCCCCTCTGACGGGCCGGGAGCCCCTCGGGTTATCCTCGAGGGGAGCGCAAGGCTGCATCCCCCTCTGTCAGATCCCTGGATCCCCGGGCGGCCCCTGAGGGGCGGGGTCCCCAGCGCGGCGGGACGCGCGGCCACCGCGTTCCCCTTAGGTAGAGTCCCGAGGCCACGGGAGAGGGCGCCTGGGCCAACCCTGGCGTAAGTTCTCCCGCCTCCTGCCGGGCCCCGCCCCAGGGCGCCGACCCCTTCCCCTCCACCCGGGGCCAGGGCTGCCGAGTACCTGCAGCCTCCGGCGACGAATCAGGCCCGAATCGTCCATGGCGGCGGCGGCGGCAGAGGCTTCGGCCCCGGGGAGGGAGGTGGGAGGCGGCGGCAGGGGCGGCGGCGGGAGGAGGGAGGCGGGAGGCGGGAGGCGGAAGGCGGGAGGGAGTGAGAAGCCGCGGGGACCGCGGCGGCGGCGGCGGCGGCGGCTGGGGGGGGGAGGGGGCAGGGAGGTGGCGGGGGCGGAGCAAAGTGGGGCGGACCCGGCGTCGTCACTGCGTCTGGGCGCCCGAGCCCGGCCTCGGCCAAGGCTGCCCGCGCTGGGGGCGGGGGGGGGGGGGGGCCGGGGGGGGCGGGGGCGGCGGGGGCGGCGGACAAGAGGGGGAAGGAGCCTCCAGATGTCCCCAGGGAAGTCAAGCTACCGAGAGACCCCTGTAGAGACACGCCAGGGGAGAGACATGCCCATGGGTAGACTCCCAACCCAAGAAACACCCCAAAGGAGACAGTCTCACTAAGATATATTCCTTATGCAGACAACCTCCTCCCCGCGGTGACCCCCTCAGAGAGACACATTCCCACGGGGAGGTAGTCTCCATAGGGAGGCCCTCTCCAATCAGAAACTCCTCTCACCCTGAAAATCATTTCTAAAACAGATGGTCTCTGAGGGGTGACGCTTCCTCTCAAAAGCCCACCCTCCAAAGAGGAGACATTTTCGTAGAGAAAGATCCCCGCGGGTGATATTTCACTTGGGGAGCTTGGTGAGGTTACCCTCAGTGAAAGACCCCACGAAAGCCATATTCTCTATGGGAAATTGTCCCCACCCACGAGACCTCACATCCCAAGGAGATACACTCTTACAGAGTGTGTATTTGCACTGAGGAGACCCGTCCTTACGGGAGAAGCCCCCTCCGAAAATCATTTACATGCTTATACCAACCCGCTTCCCTAGCGATCCCCTCCCTCATCGTCAGGATTAAGAAGCCAGGCCAGGCTGGGCCGTATTTATAGGAACGATTAGCTGGTGGTTGGGGAGGAGGGCAGCCGAAGCGATTTTCACCACTCCCCCGCAGTGTTCCTGCAGCTGAGGCCAAGCCAACCATGCTTCCCCTAGTTGTAGTGAAAAGCGTCGGAGACCTCCCCACGCCAGTCTTGGCATTGGAGGGCATGGTGGGGTGGGGGCTTCCCAAGGGTCTCAGTCCATAACTGTCCCGAAGACCCTGGAGGGCGCGGTCACTGGGCGGGAGCGACCCCTGCCTGTCAAAGGGGGCTACAGCGAGGTCTAGGTCCCGGTGTTCCCCAGGCGCTTGTCTGCTCATCTCTGCGCCTTTGCCTGAGTTGTCTCGGTCTGTTTCTCTCTGTCTCTGTCAGCATGTTCGTGTTGCCATCTCGCTGAGTCTGTTCCTCGCACTTCTCTGTCCAAGGCCGGGAAACCGCTCTTGACGCGCCTTCTCCCGCCGGCTGCCGCGGGAGCTCTCCGTGGTGCTGATTTCTAGCGCTCCAGTCCGTAGTGCTGAAATATGAGCTCAGGTTGGGGGCGGAGGTTAGGGAAGGGGAAGGGTTGTCGGGAGGCACAGCCTAGAGGCTGGACAGATAAGACCCACGAGCACCCTGGACTACCCCAGGATGAACCGGAGAAAGGCTAGGTCCACTGAGTACTGGTTGCTGAAGCTTCCAGGACATCAGTGGGTGTCCTTAGAGGGGCCAGGAGACAGTGCCTCCTGATTAATTTACTCAACAGGTATTGAGCACCTACTGTGTGCAAAGCAGTGTTTTGGATTCTGGGAGTACATCAGTAAAAGAGACAGACAAAAACTCTGCACTATCCGAGAAAAGAGGGAGAGAGATTTGTGGTAGTACTCATTGCTCACAAAAACACATATGCAAACTCTACAAGCACAGGCACGCACAGACACTGTGCAAATACACACACACACACACAAAAAAAAATACACACACAAACACGAAAGTACCAACACATGCTCAACAAACAGACTCGCATATACCCATTCACACACCCTGCAAACACATACTCCACAAAACACATATTCTGCAAATACACACACATACAAACACATACTCAGCAAACACAAACTCACAAACACATGTAATCATTTGCAAACATGGAGTTAGCATATAGACACAGAGAGTCTTATGCAAACACATAAACACAGAATACAAACACACACTCAGCAAACACAGAAACACATATTCACATAAACTCACATTCTGGAAACACACGTGCAAACACATACTTAGAAAACACAGACATACACACACTCGGCAATGCAGGCATACACAAACAACACATAAAAACACTTAACAACACAAGCACACACTCATCGTCCCCAAACCAAAGGAAGCTCAGCTGCACACAAACTCTTGTCCAAAATACAGACTCATTATCCTCCCAATGCAAAACATGGACACATATACATACACTCACATACCCACTGGAGGGCTGTTTTTCTTTTCTTTTCTATTTTATTTTATTTTAGAGGGCTGTTTTTTCTTACTGGACTCCCCCACTAAACTATCAGCTCTATGAGGGTTGAGATTTTCATGTCTTAGTCACTACACTGCATCCCCAGAATCTGGCACACACTAGGTGCTCAATAAATGTTTGTTGAATGAATTGAGGGAACGTTTGCAGGGACACAAATTCACAGAAACTGCAAAGGGGCACACACACATACACACACACACACATGTCAGATGGAGTCCTACACCCTCTCCACACATGACAACACCTTCTTGTTCACTCATTGTCAACATTCATGGTCAATAACCTTTGTCCAGTGACCTATTCACAATAATTTGCATAACATCTATCCTCATCCTTCATCCCCCTCCCCTTCACTTATTATCTGACTCTTACTCAACTGGACACACTTGGCTCTTGGAACACTTACAGACCTCCTTACCCAGATTTTGAGCACACACACACACCACACACTAAAGAGACGCACATAAACATATCGTCACACAACAAACACACATACCCACTCAATACATACACAAACACAAAACACACCCTCATCCCACACACACACACCCTCATCCATCTCCTCACACATATACAGAGTTTAAGTCACAAGCTCAACATAAAGACAAACACAAGGATATATACACACCAGCCTCAGATCCTCTGGTCTTTGGTCAGCTGGAGCAGAGGGCGGGGAGGTGGGAAATCCCTCCCCTGCATCAAACCACGCCCCTTTCAGCTGTTTCCTGGATTTGACCCTGAGGTGTCTCAGCAGTGCCCTAGACTCCAGTCCGGCTAACAGGTGAGGGGTGGCCGGAGGGGGCAGAGAGGGGGAGGGAATTGCCGTGTCTTCACAGATCCCTAGTTCCCCCTGCCCTGGGGCCTTTGGATCTCACTGGCAGAATCCGAGTCCTGCCACAGCCAAGCTTGGGTCCAGAGGTCCAGCCCTGGGTGTCAGCCCCTAAGCTGATTGTGGGCCGAGAGAAGGTGACCATGAAAGGGGCCAGCAGGGATCAAGAGGGAGGGAGGAGACTGGGCAGAAGAGAAGGAAGAATTACTGGACAAGAGGGGGGATTGGAAGATCTGGGGAGGTCCCTTTAGAGGACGGAGGAGGTTGCCTGAGGGCCCATAGGGTGGGAGATCCCACTTTGGGTCGGGGTGGGGGGGAAGGGAACCAATGTCAAACAGGGGTGGGGACACTTGCACCTGAAGGGATGGAGGGGACATGAGTCTGACGGGGGGGGGGCTCCTTGGTCAGAGACAGACCTTGGTGGCCCCCGGGGATTTGAGGGTCCTTGGCTATTGCTTCCTCATCAGCTGCCCTTTCTCTGCTCTGCCTGGGACTGTCTCCTGGCTGCGTATCAGGACAGTGCCACCCTGAGCTACCAGAAAGGGACAGCTGAACCTCACCCTGTATCCCAGCTGACTCTTATCTCAGGTGGACATGGTCTGCAGGGGTTGCACTCGACCCAGGGGCCTGGCCTGGGCCCTGCAACTGACCCTGGCATGGATCCTGCTGGGGGCTTGTGGAGGGAGCCACCCACTCCCAGCTAGATCCCAGAGACACCATAGGCTGGTGACCAATTTGGGCACAAGCCAGCTACACCTGGCAGGTAAGTACTCCAGACTTTGCCTAAACTCTAACAACCAGAAACCCCAACTCAACCATAACAATGCCAGAATTTCCTTTGGAGAGGGGTTTAGGGTGACCGGAGGAGGCACCTGGGTCTAGTGGTGGTTAAACAGCACAAACTGCCTAGGTTCAAATCCCAACTCTGCCACTTCATAGCTGTGTGACCCTGGGGAAATCACTTAACCTCTCTGAGCCTCAGGTGGGCCATTAAGAAAGGAGGAGAAATAATAGACCTACCTCATAAGGATGTTGTAAAAGTGTATATGTAAGTATATGAGAATTTATATCACCACCAGGTTGTCATAAATGATAAGCTGATTATGATTAGTGATTATTTCTTGAAGCTCCATTTGCATCACAAGCGAAGTGTCTTTAACTTTTATGTTTGAGAGAACATATATAATTGGGGTCTCCCCGTTCAGAGGAACCCCAAGCCTTGGTTCCCCAACCCTACCTGAGGATCCAAGATGGCAACTCACTGGAGTCCCCTTCTCCATGACACTCTTGTCCCTCAGAGATGAACACACCAGAGGCATCGGACCCTGGGATCGTCTCAGGGAGCTGTGGGGAGCTGAGCCCCGGGCAAGTACAGCAACCTCCAGTGTTTCCTTGTGTTCTTTGCTCCAGCTGTCCCGACCAGGGGACAGAGCCCTTGCGCACCTTGACCTATCTGGGCCTGTCTCTCCCGATATCCAGGTGTGAATCCTTCCTGGGAAACCTCCAGGTTGCCCTCCGCAGTCGTTTCCACCTGCTGCTATTGGGGGTACGCCAGACACAGCCTCTCTGCTCGGAGCTCTGCGATGCCTGGTAGGAGTGGCGGGGCGTGAGGGGTGTGGTCTATGGCTTGGGCGGGGCCGAACGGGGGATCTGCAGCTTGATCCTCCGGGTGCCTGAAGGGGCGTGGCCTGCGTCCAAAGCCACCAAGGTGTACAGGACGAGGCCTGGTGTTTAGAGGCTAGGTAGAAAGGGACGGGGCCTGTGGAGGACCCGCTGCTAAGACTGGCACTACGGAGGACTGGCCTTCCATGGAGCTGGCTTTTTTTTTTTTTTTTAAGGGGAGGGCCTCTTGATTGAAAAGAGAAGCTAAAAGGGTGGGGCTGGCCTGGAATAGATGGTCTGAGGTCGGCAGGTGTGAGGCCTGAAGTGACAGAGCCCTGGTAAGTTTAGAGAATATGGGGCAGGCTGAAATCTAGGGGATGGCTTTTGTAGGAGCGTGGTTCTAAGAGGCGGTGCCTGGATCTGGGGAAGGGACATACCCGGGGCAAAGCCTTGGAGAGCAGGAATCCCACTAGGACGTGGCTGCGGAGTCTTCACCCGCCTTCTTTTCTCCACACACCATCCCCAGGTTTGCCACCTGCGAAAGTGATATCATCTGCAGCCCGACTTGGCTCCCACTCCTAGAAAAGAGGGGCTGCGAGCCTGGCTGCACCACCTATGGGCAGGTGAGCATGGGACAGAGGAAGCCAGGAAGAGACTGATACTTCCCCTCACTATGTCCTGGGTTAGCCCGTCTAGGTCCCAGAGTCCGGACTGGCACTCCCAAGGCCCCCACTCCCATCCTTCCCGCTTCCACAGCCCAATCTCCACAGTAGGATATGCCTGTAGCCTCCCTAAGGCCCACTGAGTCTGGATTTGCCCTCCCCAAAGGACGGTCTCTGCTCTAGGCCCGTCCACAGTCCCCCTGGAAGGCCCAGAAACCCGAGTCTCCTTCTCCAAGGCCCCAGCCTTCATCTGGTTCTCTGCCACCCGAGCCCCCGGGACCCAGTAAAACCTCGCACTCCCCAAGGCCCCACCCCCACTATGGCCCTGCCCCCAGACTCCCGGGATGACCTAGAGGTGAGAATTTCCTGCCCTAAGATCGCGCCGCTGCCCCCAGGGTAGCTGGACTCCACCAACTCGGACCCAAACTTCACCCCTTCCCGCCAGACTTTTGCTGACGGAGCGGAACTTTGCCGCTCGTTTCTGGGCTACGCGGTACCAGTGGCGGATCCTGGCTCTGGTCACTGCCTCAACATTTCCACCTCGGTGCTGCCGCGTCCCAGACACGCACGGAGGGCCCGGGAAACCACTTTCCGGCGCTCCCGACGCCCTCGCACCTGGATCCTGGACGCTGCAAGCAGCGGAAGTGGCAGTGGAAGTGGCAGCGGCCCCTAGGGGGCGCCTGGCCTTGAATGGAAGATGCACCCCCTCTCCCCACCTCCGGCCCCGCCGCTCAAGACACCCAGAGTCCCACCCCTGTCCCTCTCTGCATTCTAGTTTCCAGAGTCCCATCCTTCCTCTCTGGGGCCCCAGAGACTCGCGCCTCTTCAGATTATTTGAGAAATAACCCAATTGTAGTTCATTGTTTTCCTCACCCCCCTGAATAAAGTCGCCAGTTAGAGCACGTGATGTGGCTGCTTCTTGGGGGAAGTAAGTGGAAAGGAGAGTTGCCAGAAAGTGATAGTTGTCTCTCAAATCTTCAGGTCCTAAAGTTAGCCACTGATTCACAGGAGCGTGTAAATGAGGGCTTGTCTACACCCTGGAGCATCTGTCACAACTTGGAATATCCAGGTGTCAGAAATGGGGAGGAGGACTTCCTGGTGGCCAGTGGTTAAGAATCCACCTGTCGGGCCTCCCTGGTGGCGCAGTGGTTGAGAGTCCTGCCGATGCAGGGGACACGGGTTCGTGCCCCGGTCCGGGAAGATCCCACATGCCGCGGAGCGGCTGGGCCCGTGAGCCATGGCCGCTGAGCCTGCGCGTCCGGAGCCTGTGCTCCACAACGGGAGAGGCCACAACAGTGAGAGGCCCGCGTACCACAAAAAAAAAAAAAAAAAAAAAAGAATCCACCTGTCAATGCAGGGGACCCAGGTTCTATCCCTGGTCCAGGAAGATCCCACATGCAGTGGAGCAACTAAGCCCGTGCACCACAACTACTGAGCCTGCGCGCCTAGAGCCCATGCTCCACCATAAGAGAAGCCACAGCAATGAGAAGTCCGCGCACCACAACGAAGAGTAGCCCCTGCTCTCCACAACTAGAGAGAAAGCTCACACGCAGCAACGAAGACCCAACACAGCCAAAAATTAATTTAAAAAAACAAAAACAAAAACAAAAAGACACCGCTGGGCCTGTTTAATCAGAGGCGAAGGCCATAAAGGGTTTCTGGAGGTCTGTACAAGTCAGGAAGCTTCTTGGTGGGACTGGTGGCACACAGTGGGAGAGCACACTTCCTCTCCTTGTCAGTCCCTCTTCTGGACCCCTCCCCATTTTTTAAAATTTATTTATTTTTGGCTGCGTTGGGTCTTTGTTGCTGTGCACAGGCTTTCTCTCTAGTTGCAGTGAGCGGGGGTTACTCTTCGTTGGGGTGCGCAGGCTTCTAATTGCAGTGGCTTCTCTTGTGGAGCACCGGCTCTAGGCGCGTGGGCTCAGTAGTTGTGGCTCACGGGCTCTAGAGCGCAGACTCAGTAGTTGTGGCGCACGGGCTTAGTTGCTCCACAGCATGTGGGAATCTTCCCAGACCAGGGATCGAACCCGTGTCCCCTGCATTGGCAGGCGGATTCTTAACCACTGTGCCACCAGGTAAGTCCCAAGGGTGTCTTCTTCTTTCCTTCCTCCGCTTCTCCCAAATGTCATTCCTGGACCTAAAGCAAAGGACTTACTCAGATTCAGGATTTGGGTTGTAAACACACTGTAACCACTGGACCGCAAGGAAAGTCCCATGTAAGCACTACCCTTAATCCTCCTCCTTATCCACAGGCTCTAGGAGAACCAGTTTCCTCACCTGAAAACAGGGGCAATATCCCTTTTAGTTCTATTCAATAGAGCAAGATTGGTGGATGTCTTGTGTGTCCAGGCACTGTGCTAAGATAGATAGATCAGGCCCATTCCCTGACCTCAGTGACGGTGAAATAGCATAAGAAGCAAAGTGTCCCACTGGGAGAGTAGTAGACAGGCATCTTTCAGATGCCAGAGACAAATTCAGTTCAAAGTGCCTTTAGCCAAGACAGTGATAAGCTTCAGGAATGGCTGTCTCTAGGTTCTTAAATGATGTTACGAATCTATCTGTATATATATATTTTTTGGCTGTACTCTGGGACAGGATCTCCTCACAGTAGCAAAGATGGACCAGCAACTCCATGATTTTATTGATTAAAATGGGCCTATTTCTCTGTAAAACCAGCAAAGTTCCCAGGGCTGGCTCTCATTGATCCAGCCTCCTCATAAGCCCATTACCAAGCCAATAATTGTGTCAAGGGGCATGCTGTACTCTCACTGGCCTGATTTGGGTTATGCTTGTACCTAAACGCCCATGGTGGGGTGAGCTCCATCTGAACCACATGGACTGATGATGGGGAAGGGGTGTCCCCCCCTAAAGAAAGTCAGGTGATGAAACCAGGAGAAGGGGAAGGAGTGCTGGTCAGGGAGTCATGATATATTGACCACAGAGACTGGTGGTTATGACCTTGACTCTGTAGTGTATCTACCTGGGTTCACATCCCAGTTCTACCGTTTACTCACTCTGTAACCTTGGGCATGTTGCCCAGCACTGATGAGCCTCAGTTTCTTCATGTGCAAAATGGGAATAATAATTGATCCTCCCGTAGGGTTATTGGGAGAATCGAATGAGTTTATGCAAGTTGTTATGGTTATGCATCACTGTGGAACAAACAACTCCAAACTTAGTGCTGTAAAACAACAATCATTATCTTTCATGGTTCTGGAGTTTCCCTGGGCTCAGCTGGATGGCTATTGTTCAAGGTCTCTCATGCAGTTGCAGAGAGTGGCTGGGGCAGAGTCACACTCACGTATCTGGTGGTTGGTACTGGCTCTTGCCTTGAACCTCAGCTAGGGCTGTCAGCCAGAGTTAACTACACGTGGCCAATCATAGTGGCTTGGGCTTCCTCATAACATGGCATTTGGGTTCTAAAGGTACGTGTCCCAAGAAAGAGAGCCAGGTGGAAGTTGTCTCACCTTTGACGACCTAGCCTTAGAAGTCAAACTGTGCTGGAATTCCCTGGCTGTCCAGTGGTTAGGACTCGGCACTTTTCACTGCTGGGGCCCAGGTTCAACCCCTGCTCAGTAAACTAAGATCCTGCAAGCCAGGTGGTGAGGCCAAAACAACAAAAAAAAAGGTCACACGGTGTCACCTCTGCTTTCTATTCACTAACGTAAGTCACTAAAGACAAAAGGGAGGTGCCCTAGACTCCACCTCTTAATGGGAAGGATGTCAAATACAATGCTTAGAAAGTGACTGGCACGTAATTAATTAACACTCAATAAATGCAGACATCATCCATGATCACTGTTGTTGTTGATGATGTTTTATATGTACTGTTATTGTGACAAGGAGGATAAGCAGGTATTCAAGGAAGAGGAGTGAGGTAAGCCTTTGAAGGAGCTCCAGGTAGATGACCAGAACACAGGGAAGGGCGTTTCAAGCAGGCCTGAAGATTTCAGGTTCTGGGGAACTCCCAGCTGCTCAAAACACCTGGAACAGAGCATGGGAGCTGGGGTCAGATCACAGAAGGACGTGAATGCCTTGCAAAGCACTTGGACCTGTTGATAAGGGGTATGAGAGCCATGGAAGGTTTAAGCAGGGGAAGGTTCATCAGACTGACACTCTTGCTTACAAGCAGGTCTGGGGGAGGGTGAGACTGGAGGTGAGGGGCACCAGTAAGGACCTTGGGACGAGAACTGAAAGATGGGCAGAAAGGGATGAATGAGAGTCAGAGGAATAACCCACAAAGCTGTCCTGAGGAGAGTGGGAGCGATCATTTGAAACTTTCAAGAAGCAGGGGTTGTTTTCAACCTCTTTTGAAATAAAACCCTGGGGATCTTTGGCAGGTTTGGTGTGGGACCCTGAACTACACATTTCTTTCTATTTTTTTTTCTAGCCATATTTCATTATTAAATACAACTGTATTTATTTGTGACTGGCTTATACCTGCTTTGTGGGTTTTTTTTAATTAATCTATTTATTTTATATTTATTTTTGGCTGTGTTGGATCTTCGTTTCTGTGTGAGGGCTTTCTCAAGCTGCAGCGAGTGGAGGCCACTCTTCATCGCGGTGCGCGGGCCTCTCACTGCCGTGGCCTCTCCCGTTGCGGAGCACAGGCTCCAGACGCACAGGCTCAGTAGTTGTGGCTCACAGGCCCAGCCGCTCTGCGGCATGTGGGATCTTCCCGGACCGGGGCACGAACCCGTGTCCCCTGCATTGGCAGGCGGATTCTTAACCACTGTGCCACCAGGGAAGCCCCTCTTTCTATTTTTTTTTTTTTTGACTCACATATTCATTCTTTATTTTCCACCCAACTCCATCTTGTGATTCTCTTGGTTCTCTATCACGGTCTTTGGAAGGTTGTCTCAGTTCCAAATAGCTGGACTCCACATTTTGTACTCCCTGGTGAGCTTGATGCTGCTGGTCTGGGAACCCCACTTTGAAGAGCCAAGGATCCCTAGACTTTTGTTAGTAGAAATATTTGCGAGTTACAGCTTTAGGGTACCCACTCGTTTCTGCTTGTCACCAGATGGGAAGAAAGAGGCGAGCAGTTTCTCCTTATCTTTTTTAAAAAAATATTTATTTATTTATTTTTGGCTGCATTGGGTCTTAGTTGCAGCACGCTGGATCTTTCGTTGCGGCACGCGGGATCTCTCGTTGCGGCGCATGGGCTCTTCATTGCGGTGCCCGGGCTTTTCGTTGCAGTGCGCGGGCTCAGTAGTTGCTGCATGTGGACTGAGTTGCCCCCGGCATGTTGGATCTTAGTTCCCCAACCAGGGGTTGAACCAGTGTCGCCTGCATTGCAAGACTGATTCTTTTTTCTTTTAAATAAATTTATTTATTTATTTATTTTTGGTTGCATTTGGTCTTCATGGCTGCGCACAGGCTCTCTCTAGTTGCGGCAAATGCAGGCTACTCTGTTGTGGTGCGCAGGCTTCTCACTGTGGTGGCTTCTCGTGTTGTGGAGCATGGGCTCTAAGCACGAGGGCTTCAGTAGCTGTGGCTCACGGGCTCCAGAGCGCAGGCTCAGCAGTTGCGGCACACGGGCTTAGCTGCTCCGCGGCATGGGGGATCTCCCCGGACCAGGGATCAAATCGTGTCCCCTGCATTGGCAGGTGGATTCTTAACCATTGCACCACCAGGGAAGTCCCTGAAAGACTGATTCTTAATCACTGGACCACCAGGGAAGTCCCTCTCCTTATCTTACCAAGGCAAATTCCATCAGCAGTCAGAGGGCCTATAATTTCAAGATGAACTGTAATTTTAATAATTCTGAGAGGGAAAGAGGCAAGTCTGAGATACTCTGCATATATGGCATAGAAAACGGCAGAATTACAAATGGAATCAGGTTCTGTAATGTTTTGCAACTATAGTGACAATCACAGGCAGAGGCGTGAATAGAAGATGGCTTTAGGTGGGAAAATGGGGTGGACATGGCTCCTCCCCAAGGTCTGCCCTCATCACGTCTGCTCTAGGGCCTTCTTGTAGCCAGGTACTCTCATCTCAGGGTCTCTGCACTTGCTGTTCCCACACCTTAGAACCCCTTTACCCTCCTGTTATCTGTTCCATCTCTCTCACCCTTCAGATCTCAGCCAGTCAGGTCCTCAGTCTCTATGAGCCCCCCTGGAGCTGGCCTCCCCATACACACTCCAGGGTCCCTCTGTCCTCAATGGGAGGTTTGGGACCCTTCCTGGCTGGTCAGCACAGGCTTCCCCATGTCCAGCACAGGACACGCAGAGTGCAGAGGTGCTCTCTCATGAACTGAATTGCACCCACTGCCCCCCCCAATGCATATGTTGAAGCTCTAACCCCCAGTACCTCAGAATGTAACTATATTTAAAGATAAATCTTTAAAGAGGCAACTAAGGTAAAATGAGGTCCCATGAGTGGGTCCTAATCCAATGAGTGGAGTCCTTATAAGTAGCGATTAGGACACAGACACACACACAGGGATGTGATGACATGGGAAAAAGATGGCCATCTACAAGCCAAGGAGAGAGGCCTCAGAAGAAACCAACTCTGCTGATACGTTTATCTTGGACTCTCAGCCTCCAGAACTGTGAGAAAATGAATTTCTGTTGGTTAAGTGCCCCAGTCTATGATATTTCTTATGGCAGCCTTGGCTGTACACACTCCGTAATACTCCCACCATGCCCTGGGTTTCTGTTATCAGAGCATTTATTACAAAGTGAAGAGCCATTCTCTCTTCCTTTCCATTAAAATCTCACTATTCTGGTGACTTCCCTGGTGGTCCAGTGGTTAGGACTCTGTGCTTCCACTGCAGGGGGCACGGGTTTCGATCCCTCGTTGGGGAACTAAGATCCCACATGCCGCATGGCGTGGCCAAAACAATTAATTAATTAAAAAAATCAATCTTACTGTTCAGGAGTGCCCTGGTGGTCTAGTGGTTAGGATTCAGTGCTTTCACTGCTGTGGCCCAGATTCAGGGAACTGAGATCCTGTAAGACTTGTGGCCAAAATATAAAAAACCAAAAAAAGTGAAATAAAATCCTACTGTTTACTGTTCAAGTCAAGGTTGTGGGGGAAGGGTCAACAGTGGGGAGGATGGGAGGATATGGAGTCTCTCCCAACCCCCAGGAACCAATTTTTGACTCTTTACCCCAGATATTCCATTCCCCTTGCCACAGATTACTTCAGACATAGACATGTTCTACTTTCAGCTAGGAAGGGACAGGGTGGCTGCTTGAAGATGAAGCCTTTGGAGGTTGGGATGTGATGTCTGGAGCTGTTGCAGCCATCTTGGTACGATAAGAGGTAAAAAAAACCCACCAAAATTGGCAAAACAGAAGATGGATTAAAAAAAGTGTCTTGGGGCTTCCCTGGTGGCACAGTGGTTGAGAGTCCACCTGCCGATGCAGAGGACACGGGTTCATGCCCCGGTCCGGGAAGATCCCACATGTCGCGGAGTGGCTAGGCCCGTGAGCCATGGCCGCTGAGCCTGTGCGTCCGGAGCCTGTGCTCTGCAACCAGAGAGGCCACAACAGTGAGAGGCCCGCGTACTGCAAAAAAAAGATGTATCTGTATGTATGTTTGTAACATGCCAGGATATCTCCAGAGGACCTAGAAGGCACCTGCTATGGTCTGAATATTTGTGTCCCCCCCAAATTCATATGTTGAAATCCTAACCCCCCAAAGAAGATGGTGTTAGGAGGTGGGACCTTTGGGAGGTGATTAGGTCATGCGGGTGGAGCTCTCTCATGAGTGGGATTAGTGCCCTTATAAAAGGGACCCCAGAGATTCCTCACCCCTTCCACCATGTGAGGACACGGCGAGATGGCAGTCTGTGACCTGGAAGAGGGCCCTGCCCCAAAGCTGACTGTGCTGGTACCCTGATCTTGGACTTCCAGCCTCCAGAACTGTGAAAAATAAATATACATTGTTTACAAGCTGCCCAGCCTGTGGTATTTCATTACAGCAGCCCACAAAGGACTGAGACACCCCAGTAAGCCCACCAGGGTGCTGCGGGTAGGATGGGAGGGAAGCTTCTCAGCATACTCCTTCTTAATTTTGCTTCAAATATACCATGCATTTAAAAAATCAAATCAGGGGCTTCCCTGGTGGTCCAGTGGTTAAGACTCTGCACTCCCAATGCAGGGGACCTGGGTTCAATCCCTGGTCAGGGAATTAGATCCCGCATGCCGCAACTAAGATCCCAGCGCAGCCAAATAAATAAATAAATATTAAAAAAAAATCAAATCACATCAATCAATGTCCATCCTGTTTCAGTTCTAGAAGTCAACAACTTGGTCCAGATGCAGACAGAGCACACCTCCACCCTACCGCCACCCCAAAACAGAACCTCCACACTTAGTTTTCCTTGAAGAATTTTAATCACAAACTGGGGGTGGGGTGGGTGTGGGAGGAGGTAAAGGGAGTACAGGCTGGCTGCTAGAGAATGGTGGCTGACTCCAGGCCCCGCTCCTGGAAGTACCGATGGGGGAGGCGGGGGCGGGGGCCTTCGCTGAAGTACGACTTGATCCTCCTAAGTCCCTCCTGATCCCCCGTCTGCGAGTCCTCCCTGTGGGAGAGAGATGGCGACACTGACTTCTGGGGGATCGGCCCTCTCAGGCAGCGCTGAGCCCTGGCTTCTCATCCTCCTTCCTCATAGCACCTCCAGGACACCTACCATGTAACGTCTTCTGCCTCCTTCTCCAGGATGCTCTGGGCTGTGCGCCAACTGAACCGGACAAACTGGGGGAAGCCGAACACAGGGTCCACGTGCTCCCTCAACCACGCTTTTGTCTTGGGATCTGGGGGAAGGGTAGGGTGGACAATGTGCTAGCCCTGAGCCCTGCCGTAATGTCCCAGCTTCTCAGCTTGGCATCTGAGGCCCTACCACCTCATCTCAGTCCTCCTCTGGAGTACCTGAAGCACCGCCCACTGTCTGAGACATCTTCCTGCCTCAGGACCTTTGCACAAGCAGTTCCCCCCAACTCTTTGCCTGGTCAACAGTTGCTTATGGTGCAGTTTAAGGAGACTGCCCTTGAGACATCTCCCTTACCTCCCCCAAGGACATGAGGCATTGAACCAGCATTTGTGGACCATTGAGTTAATGCCCATCTCTCCCATGTAACCACGAACTCAGTGGGCACAAGGAGGTCCTTGTTTGTCTTGCTCATGGCTAAATCTTCAGGGCTTGGCCCTGCAGGTCACATACCAGGTGTTCAGTAAGCAATGAACACTGCCCAAAGTGTCTTTGGCCTGGACCTGGTTTCCTCCCTTTGGCCTCACCTAAGTTCCAATCCTAGACTTGCTGTGTTACCCCACCCAACTGCCAAAGGGTTCCTTGAACCCAGCCACTGAATCTTTGCCTCTGCCCTTGTGTGTCTTTGGGAGAGGTGGAGGGGAGGGGCACGATCATTTCCACTTTACAAACAGGGAGACTGAGTCTCCTAATGAAGAGAAAACAATGGATTCAAGCTGGGGCCACCGGACAGCACTGCACAGGAGCCAGTACCCCTCACTCTGCCCTTTGCGCCTTAACAAATGGACAGATGCCCATCGTGAGTCTCAGTCCTTCACTGGGGCTCCAGAGAGAGAGCAGAAAGGGAGGGAGGGAGAAGGGAAGAGGGAGTCTGCCAGCTGGAATCCAACTTTGCCACATTTTGGCCATAAGCAAGTGGCCCCCCTGTCTGGGCCTCAGCCTCTTCTGCTGCAGAGTGGGGTGGTCAGAACAACTTAGAAAACCTCAGAAGCATGCCAAGCCTGCCTTTTTAGTTTATTGTCACTCACCATTGGGGTAGCCTGAGCCATAATCAGTGTCCAGGTCCTGCAGTTTTTCCACAAACTTCCAGTTCTTCACAGCCTGGTCTCGGGCCACCTGTGGGCAAGATAGGCACTTGGGATCTCCCTCCCCATGAAGCAGCCATGCTTGCCTCCTGCCAGGGGGATGCTGGGAGCTGGCCATGGCCAGCAGGGGCCTAACCTTGGCACAGATACTGGCGGCACTGACCACGGGATAGAGGGCATCTGCCTTGGCCTTGACTGTCACCTCAACACCAGGAAAGCGCTGCTGCAGCCGCTCCTGGTATGTCTCTGGGGGCCCCACAGTGTCCACAAACACCTGCCGTGGTGACAGAAATGTATTCATTCAACAAACATCCAGAAAAACAACTGTGTAGATGATCCAACTTCACAGCCTTTGCACTTGATGTTCCCGCTGCCTGGAATACTCGTCTCTCAGCTCATGCCCAGGCTGCGTCTTCCTCTCGGGGGTCTCAGCTCAAATATCACCCTCTAAAGAGGCTTTTCCTGATCACACTATATCCATTCTACATTTATTAAGCACCTACCTACTGCATGCCATGGGCTGCTCTATGTGTTGAGGACATAGCAGTAAACATGACAGAGTAGACACCCTGGTGAGGGCCACAGACAAGAAACAGGACAAATAATAAAGAATAAGGGAGATCCAGAAGAGATTATAATTTTAAACAATTTGGGGGTGTTCAGGGAAGGTCACTCTGAGGTGGTGACATCTGAATAAAGGCCTGAAGGAAATGAGCCACAGGGAGATCTGGGAAAGAGTGTTCTAGTGCAAAGGCCCTGAGGTGGGACCATGTCAAGTACCCTGGACAGCAGTACGGGGACCACATGTCTAGAACAGAAATGAGGTCAGAAAAGTAACAAGAAAAGTAATCTCCAGAGCATTTATTATTCTCAAAAATCACCTTTACTATTTGCTTACCAGCTGCCCATCCATCTCCTCTGATTTGGTCATGAATCCGAGGGCAGGCTCCTTGTCTGTCTGCTTCAGTACTGCATGGTCAGCTCCACATTCCAGCCCTGGACCTCAGCCACCTTCTTAGCAAGGCCTCCCTTGTTACATTCTCTATCTCAAGTATATTTACCCTTGTGATTCTCTCAAAACGGTCTGTTCTTTGCCTTGCAAACTCGATGCAATACCAACTTATAATTCTCTCTGGGGATTTAATCTCATTCTTCACTTGCCTGTAAACTTTCCTGATTTAATTCCCACTGTGTTCAGAAAATTAAACATCGAGATTTACATTTCAAAAACGTAAATGACTGTCTGCTGTGTGGGGAGCACATTGTAGGGGAGGGGGCTGGAGGAGGATGGGGCAGGTATCCAGGAGGGGAGGGTGCCCTGGGCTAGGATACAGACTGCGGTCGGGGAGAACAGATGTGGGATTCGTTCTACACACTGAGCCTTTAGAATATGGAAATAGATTAGATGGGGGTGAGGCTGGGGGCCC
This sequence comes from Grampus griseus, assembly GCF_964374135.1. Lineage (NCBI taxonomy): Eukaryota > Metazoa > Chordata > Mammalia > Artiodactyla > Delphinidae > Grampus > Grampus griseus. The sequence continues at coordinate 163,069,031 of NC_139019.1, read as the reverse complement.
CACCATGGTCCTCAGTGGGGCACACATTTAAGGTAGGAAAAACAGTAGGACATCAACAGCAGTAAAACACATTCCTGAATCATCCATCGCACTTCTATACTCCTATTTTATCCTGAGGTGATTAAACGGGGGCAATCCAACCAACAGTTAGCTCACCTGGGCCACTTTCACACCTTGGTCCAACGCATACTGCATCAGCCCAGTAGCTGTATCATGAGACAGGGAGTTCAGGTTGTATTTGACCCTGTGGTGGTGGACAGAGCCCAGTCAACATCGTTCCAGCCACTCATCCCTTCCAGCCCATGATGGCTACCCCCCCGCCCCCGGGACCCCTCACCGCCCAAGCATGCTGGTAGAGATGAGGTTTGGAGACAGCACGTCCAGTGCCCAGCCCACAAAGTCTCCGTCCTCCTCCATTTTCGCAAAGAGCCTGTGCCGCTCGCTCTCCGACAAGGTCTTTGAGTCTGGGTGGAGGATTGGGAGAGAAGGGGAGCGGCTGGTTCCCCCAGTTCCTGCTCTCCCCCTCCAGCTTGCACCCGCCCCTGAACATGCCCAGGAACCGCCTCCCTAGATCTACCCCAGGGCTCACCTGCCACTTTCAGGGCCTCCAGATCTGCCAGGCGGGACAGGGGGCAATAGCAGATGGCGTAGACCATGGGGCCTGGGGAAGAGGGGGTCCAAACAGTGAGCCCGTGAAAGCCGCCATCTCTATTCCATCATCACCGCTTTTTTTTTCGGTGCCATCACCAATGCCATCGCCATCACCACTATCACCACCACCACCACCCCCCCGAGTGCGGTGCAATCCCAGCTCCTGTTCCAGTGCAACTTGCATCCACCTTATCACGCCCCTCCCCCACCCGGCCCTGGGGGCGCACCCAGCACCGGGCCCCGGCCCGCTTCATCGACGCCCAGGACGCAGGGCTCCTTGCGGCACACAGAAGGTACAGGCGAGTTCAGGCGACAGCGGCCCGTATTGTCTCTCTCCAGCTCGCTGAGATCCATGCCGCCGCAGCCGCCGCCACCAGCGGCAGGAACAAAGTCTGCAAGGAAAGGTCTCTGCGCGCTTTTTCCGCGGGCCCAGAGGCAGTGCTAGCTCTCGACCAATCGCCGCGCAAGACACGCCCCAAACGTTCCCGCCGCCGTTGTCGTTTGCGCAGCACACGCCGACGTCGCTGCCGTGCAGCTTCCTGGGAATTGTAGTTCCCGAGTCTGACAGCCGAGCTCTATGGTTGGGGAACTGGATAGGCGGGGTCGCTTTCCAAGCTCCGCCCGGGTGTCACTGGAGCTCCGCCCGCCGGGGCTGGAGGGAGGAGAGGGAAATAAAGGGGAAATTGAGGGGGGCCTTGAAGGATTCGACCCGGTCAGAGCCTAAAAGGTCAGATACCACTAGACTCCCAGAATACGGTGTCCGCATCACTGAGTTCCTGTCCCCCATCTGGTTTCAGGCTCTTTGTACTCGAGGTCCCTGCTACTCCACACAGTCTAAGCCCCCTGGACTAGGTATCCTGGCTCACGCTGGGCTCAAACCTTCGGACTTAGAGTCCCCCAGCTCTCTCTCTCCGTAGCTCACCGGGAGAGCCACCCCCCCGCCTCTCGCCTGCTTTCTACCCTCTCTCTCATCCGGGCTAAGCCTCTCCTACCCCCGAACCGAGATCCCAGACCTCTACAGACTCCGGCTCAGAGTCTCCGCCCACCACGCAGGCTCCTTTCCCCTCCATCCCCAATTCAGGGTTCATGCTCCCGCCCCGTCTCCCACCCTTCTCCCTCTTTCTCCCACGTCTTAGCGAGGAGCACGCCTCCCAGATTTGTCCACCACTCCAACGACATGTCTCTTTCTATTCCCTGCTCTCAACAGAGCTCACGCCCTCAGACTGTGGGTTTCTGTTCCTCATCAGGGTCCCAGTTCCTCCATCTGCGTTTTCCCCTCCCCACCCCCACCACCTTTCTTCCTTTCTCCTCGGATATCAGCGGGGCTCCCATCTCCTGACTCAGCCCTCCCTTCCCACGCTGCACTCAAGCCCCAGATTTAGTGCCCCATTGTTCCCTCTTCGAGGCCCGCCTCGTACCCGCCCCCCACAGCCCTTCCTCTCTCCCCTGCCCACCCTGGGAACCCGCGGCCCCGGATTTGCCCATCAGCCCCGGCCCCGCCTCCTCCGCGCCCGAGGCTCACCCGGGCTCAGGGCCTCCAGTCGCAGTCGTTCGGCTCGCAGGATGAACAATCTCGTTGCCGGCAGGGCCGCACCTGAACCAGATTCTCGCGGTCCATGAACACCGGGCCCGGCGCTGTGCCCACAGCCTCGCGGCTGCGCTCCTGCTTGCCCAGGTCGCAGAAACAGCGCCACTTTCCCCACGGGCCAAGGGCAGAGTCTTCCAAGTCTAGGGATGGAGGGCCAGGTAGGAGGGAACCTTTCCCCCCGCACCCCCAGGGAGGGAGGAGGAGAAAGACACTAATACATCACAACAGTTCGTATTTGCTCAGTTGTGCTTCTGTGCCAGGTACCCAGCCATAGATTATCTCTAATCTTACCGTTAGTCCCAGGTGGGGAAACTGAAACTTAGAGAGAACAAGCCACCCTTCCAAGCTCACACAACTGGTGAATGGCCCAGAGGGACTGCAAAATGACACTTCCCACCTGTGCCTGCCTGTCCAGTTGGGAATGTGGTACCACACCCTTGGTGTCCACCATCTGAAGATGACTCCTCTCTCCAGGGGCATGATCTTGAGCCTGTCCAACTGGCACAGTGTCACCTGACCAGCAGGGTTGCCAGGTGGTAAATTAAATGACATAATTGTCATAACGAAGGTACTTAAAGCCCCTGGCGATGTGCTAGTACATAACACAAAAACAATTATTATGATCACTTTCAAAGCAGCTACAACGTTTATTAGACGCCCTTCACAACCCTTCTTTTACTGACTCTTCCCTACAGCCCTAGTTGACAGGTCTTAGCCCAAATCTGTGGCTCACAAAGTCCTGACACCTCATGCCCTCACCAAGCCTCTGCCAGACAACACTGGCCTCTTTCCAGTCCTCTGTCAGGCCGTTTGGCCTTGGCACTTGCGGTTCCAACTCCCTGTTGCACTCTTCCCCCTAAATCTTCGCATTTTGGGCTTTTCCTTGTCATTCCGGCTGCATTGGTTACCTATCTTCAGCCGGGCCTTCTCTGACTTCAGAAGTTTACCTGCACCCTGCCTTTTCTATCTCCGCCTTTCCCAGCACTTATCCATGAGTTTATGGATATGTCTGCGTCGGTATTTATTGCCTGCTCACGTCCCCTCTCCCGGTGTAGGCTGCTTATAGACAGTCTCTATCTCAATTTACAGATGAGAAAACTGAGCCTCAGAGAAAAGTAATCAGCCCGAGGGGCGCCGCCAGTGCATAGCTGGCAGAGATTTTTTTTTTTTTTTTTGCGGTACGCGGGCCTCTCACTGTTGTGACCTCTCCCGTTGCGGAGCACAGGCTCCGGACGCGCAGGCTCAGCGGCCATGGCTCACGGGCCTAGTCACTCCGTGGCACGTGGCATCTTCCCGGACCGGGGCACGAACCCGTGTCCCCTGCATCGGCAGGCGGACTCTCAACCACTGCGCCACCAGGGAAGCCCCTGGGCAGAGATTTGAGGTCCCTGAAGGAGGGTCTATTTGCAGCCAGATGGTGACGTGGGGCAATGAAGCACCTTTCTGCACTATCACAGCCGCAGCCTGCAGTTACCTTTCTCCAGATGCTGCAGCCGCAGCTGCTCCCAGGTGTCCCCTTCTCCCTGCTCGCCGAAGTATTGGTAGTCGGGGGAAACCTGGGCAGGAGTTGCCAGCAGCAGGAGTATCAGAGGCAGCAACAGTAGTGTCAAACCGCTCCGGGCCATGCCGGACTCAACCGACCCCAGCTCGCTCCAAAGAGGAGCCCCGCGCATCACCCCCGCGGGCCGACGCAGTGGTCGGGGCCGGCGGCTGCGCGTCTCCCCCTGCCGCCCGCGGGCAAGTGGTCGCGACCGGCTCCTCTTTCCCTCCCCTGCGCTTGCAGTGGACCCGACCGTTCCGCTCGTCCGCCCACCCCTCCGCGCTAGGCGTCATGGTTCGGGCCTAATATAAAAGGCTCCAAGGCCCAGGGCACACTTCGCCCTACGAAAGCGAGTCTGTGCGTCTGCGAGTCTGTGCGTCCCGCCCTTTCCCACGCAGGTATGGACACCTGGAGTGCATCGAGCTGCGGGGAGTCCCCTTGGAGCAGCTTGGGCCCTATCCGGACCTCAGCGCTGGCCGCCTTTGTTTTCCGCCCGCCGTAGTGGCCGCCTTTGTCCTTGCGGGGAAAAACGAGGCCAGAGCCTTGGAGTACAGGCCGCATCCCCAGGCTCCCCGCCCCCAGCTCGCGGCATCTCCTCCTGGGGCGGTGGGCTTGCGCGACCGCGCTCAGGCCGACACGCTAACTGGGGGCCGGCCGGCAGCTGCCCGGCCCCTCTAGCTGTCCAGGGGGGCGGGTCTCCCAAAGTCTCAAGGCCGTGCCAACCTGGTCCCGGAGAAGGTGCGAGGCAGTACTGCTGCCTCCGCCGCTCTGACTCAGTAACTGGGCCCGGTACGCAGCGTGACCTTGGGAAGCGAGGACAAAGGGTCGTCCAGGGCGCACTGACCGGGCGGGGGTCTCGGCTTTCAGTCATGACCTCCGGCTACGCGCACATCGGAAAGCCCGCCCCGGAATTCCAGGCCACCGCCGTGGTGGATGGCGCCTTCAAGGAGGTGAAGCTTTCAGACTACAAAGGTGAGGGCGGCCTGGAGGGGGCCCTGGTGGGGGCGGGGCACAGGCATTAGAGGGACTGAGCCCTAACTCCTTGTCTATTCCCACCCCCTTCCCCAGGAAAATACTTGGTCCTCTTTTTCTACCCGCTGGACTTTACCTTTGTGTGCCCCACGGAGATCATCGCTTTCAGTGAGCGTGCCGAGGAGTTCCACAAGCTGGACTGCGATGTGCTGGGCGTCTCTGTGGACTCTCAGTTCACCCACCTGGCTTGGTATGACCAGTGGGGACCAGTAAGGAGGAAGGGTGCAGCTAAACCTACACCTCTATAGGTTCTGAGCTGTGTGTTCTCCTGGCCGGTGCTCAACCTCTGCGTCTCCCTTTCCCATCAAGAAAATAATGGAAATAGTGATTCCCAAGTCCTCAATGATGATGACAGTAATTAGCTTTTGGAAACTAGTTTCGTGGCGTAGAGAGTTAGCAGATGCTTTTTTTCACTTAGGGCAACACAGCCTCCCTCCCGTGAACTATTTCAGCAAGGTGGAAACTCCAGTTCAAGAGAGTGAAGGGCTGGGCCCAGTGACACAGAGCTAGAGAGAGGAGGATGGGGACTCTAAGGCAGGTTCTCTGCCTCAAGGTGCTGGAAACCACCAGTACATGTGAAGCCACTTTGCTAGAGTATTAGCTTAGTCTTCCCAGCTGTGAGAAGCAGCCCCAGCAGCCACTTCAGGGTGGGGTGGGTGGCGCTCCCTGGGGTTTGCTCAAAAGCCCCTTATCTCTCACCTCCAGCACCCCCTCTCCAGCCCTTATCACATGCAGGCCCAAAGGGTGAGGACCCTGCTGTGCCAGGCATCCTGAGGTCCCAGCCCTGTCTCCCCCACCCACAGGATCAACACCCCCCGGAAGGAGGGAGGCTTGGGCCCCCTGAACATCCCCCTGCTGGCTGATGTAACCAGAAGCTTGTCCCGTGATTATGGCGTGCTGAAGGAAGATGAGGGCATCGCCTACAGGTACTGTGGGACCCTCAGGAAGCCCCCATCCTCAGAGTGAGGGGATCGCTCTTGGGTGATGCCCTCCCTGCCCCCAGCCCTGTGGCTAGCAGGAAGACGGTGCTCCCTCCCTGGGTCCTGACAGTGGGAACTCTGGCTCCTCACTGTGAACTCTGCTATCTCAGGGGCCTCTTTATCATCGATGGCAAGGGTGTCCTTCGCCAGATCACCATCAATGATTTGCCTGTGGGGCGCTCTGTGGATGAGGCTCTGCGGCTGGTCCAGGCCTTCCAGTACACAGATGAGCACGGGGAAGGTGAGCCGAAACCCACATTCACATGTGTTCACACATGGGTACATATGCAGCCCCTCTGTCATGCACACATACATTCACTGCCCGCCCTGTCGCTTGTGTGGGGTGGTTGTGAGGGCCCCAAAGAAGATTTAACTCAGGGCCTTGTCTGCAGGAAGTTTCTAGTCTGGTGGGAGAGATACCCCAATATAAGGGTGGGGAGCTGGGGAGGTAATAGAAATCTGTAGAAGGTATTTGAGAAGGCCTGTGCCAAGGCAGGCTTGAATGTTAGTTGGATCAGAGTATCTTCTCATGTGAAGGCCACAGCCTGACCACAGGCCCTCAAAGTCCACTGGGGCTGGCTAAGTCCAGCCTGACCACAGGCCCTCAAAGTCCACCAGCCGCCTAAGAGAGAAAGATGCGATTAAAGGAGCCAGAAAGAAATTAAAATGTCAGCCAGGGAATTCCCTGGCGGTCCAGTGGTTAGGACTCTTGCCTTTTACTGCTGAGGGCTCGAGTTTCCCCTGGTCAGGGAAACTAAGATCCCACAAGCCACACGGTGCGGCCAAAAAACTACATAATAAAATAGGTACTTCCCTGGTGGTCCGTTGGTTAGGACTCTGCGCTTCTACTGCAGGGGACACGGGCTCAATCCCTGGTCGGGGAACTAAGATCCCACGTGCCACATGGTGTGGCCAAAAATAAATAAATAAATAAAATAAAATGTCAGTCAGAAAATCCTGCAGCTGGGCTTGGAGGGCTCCTCTTACCATGTGGCATGGTCTTAGGCCTGGACCACTTGGCTCCAGGCTTTTTCTTCTGCAACTCATGCTCTTGCTTTGCCTCTTTTTGTCCCCTCACTACTGGTCTACCTTGAATATGGCACTCTGGCCTCATATGTGCACCCCTGTTTTTCCACAGTCTGTCCCGCTGGCTGGATGCCAGGCAGTGACACAATCAAGCCCAACGTGGACGACAGCAAGGAATATTTCTCCAAACACAACTAGGCTGGCAGAGGGGTGGCAAGCTTGGGGTCTTGGCCCCCATCTGTGCCCCCACCTGGGTGCCCCATACTGACCCAGGAAAGGCCCCTTCAGACTCTACAGTCCATGACCCCAGAGGGCTAGGCCAAGGCTTTCTCAAGCTACCAGCTGAGAGCTGGTGAACGGTGACCCCCTCCTTGGAGCCCACATAGCTGAGAACAGGCCTAGAGGCGACTAATAAAGTATTAGGGACAGATGTAAGTCTGTGTTGGTGTGATTTGTCCTGGCGTGGTACCACTCCCCACCCCCTTCTCCAGACTGTGGCCTGGGAAACTGACATTGTAGTTGCCGATCTCCACCACAAGGTGGCAGTCTTGCATCATGCTCACTGCTTACTCTCCTCCCTCTTTCTCCTTGGCCTGAAGACGGGTGGAGGGGCCGGGGGCGATGGTGCTGTTGGCCCCTTGCAGGGAGCAAGTCCCAGGCTGCCTTACAACCTGAAACCTGGCCATGCAGAGCAGCGCCCACACCTAAACAGCAGCCAGCCTGGGTTCAAATGCCGCTTAAGCTGTGATCTTCCCTGGGTCTCTTCAACAGCAAAATGGGAATAAAGACAAACCTACATTTCACCATTTCACGTTAAAAGAGATGAAGTACGTAAAGCTCAGGGCTCTGTTAATGGTTATTAGGACCAAGTTCCTGGGGCTGGAAGAAGGTGGGGACCCAATCCTGAGCATAGAACCAAGAGAGGGAGCTTGAGGTAGAGGCACAGTCCCTGCTGCAAGTTCTACACCACCCCAGGTTGGAAGGGCTGTGCCTCTGCCCCTGAAGTGGAAGGATGAGGGTTAGGCTGGGAGGCAGGTGTTAGGAGCAAGACAGTGTTTGAAGGAGCTCAGTTTGATGCTGTGCATGTTCAGGCAAGTGGCTTTGCCACTCTGAGCCCCCATTTCCTTCCACAGAACAGGACTGACAAGCTCATTTAATCCACAGACCCATTATTACTGCTATCCAGCCTAATGCCCTCCAAGGTCACCCATCTCAGCCTTGGGATTTTATCTACAGTCCTCCCCAAGGCCCTGTGTGGTCTTCCCTGACCTCATCTCCCAACTCCTGGTTCACTCCATTGCAGCACACAGCCTTCTTGCAGTTCTTTAACAGGCTGATCTTGTTCTGGCCACAGGAGCTTTGCATGTGCTGTTCCCTCTGCCAGAACGCTGTTACTCAGGATTTTCTCAGGGCTCAGCTTCAAAGCTGCTGAAAAATCGCCTCATTAAAGTTCCATGTTCCCAATCCATTCTCCAAAGCAGCTAACCTCCCCGGCCCCATCACTACCACTTTGACCATTTTTTTTTTCTTCCTAGCACTTACCACCATCTCCGAATCACGCTTGCTTGTTTATTGTCTGTCGGCCCTGGTCCCGTCTGTGACTCCTGGGCCAGGTTGTTCAGTACTTTATAAATGAATTAATGAAGCGTCTGTTCTACCCCACCTCGCCCCTGTGGCTTGGTTTCTCGATCTGTGTTTTTCTCTGCTGCTCTGGGGGCTTCCAGCTCCGAAGCCAGCCAGATCCCCATCGGGGCTCACCAGCCGCGCTCGCACCCGTCACAGCTGCGGGGGAGGCAGCCCCATGAGAGGGCGGCGGCGGCGCCCGGCGGCTCGAGCAGCCGCCCCGGCAGGACCAGACCTGGCAGTCGCCCCGCTCCCGGCCTGGCACCCGGGAGGGGAAACTGGCAGGCGGGCACCGCCCTTCCTGGCGGGGGTGGGGAGGGGATCGCGGCGGCAACGACGCGCAGGCAACTGCATCCCCCCTCCCGGGTCAGGTCAGACGGAGCTGGCGTGGGCTCGGCAGGACCCAGGCACCAGCCCGATGGGGGAGACTCTGGGGTGGCTCCCGGGGTTCTGGAGTGCGGCCCGCCCACCGCGGACGCTCTGGACCCAGGCCTGGGGCTTTCCGGGCCTTGGTAGCCGCCAGCCTGGGAAAATCCCGGCCCCTTTCCCGGCGCCGCGGCCCTGCCCGGCAGAGCGGGGGAGGGGATTCCCGGAATCTGCCCAGAGACCGCCGTCGCGTCACTGGGCAGAATCAGCCCATGTTTGGACAGCGCTTCCGTAGCGTCAGCGGGGAAAGCCCCGGCGCGCGCGGCTGGGCGGGGCCGCGCCTGCGCACTGCGCGTTTCGCCCCAGGCATCCTGTCCCCCGGTGCTGGGGAGTTGCGGGACCTGGTCCCCGCCCTGCACCTTCCAACCCGGGAGATCGGGGGACGCAAGAAGGGTTGGACACCCAGGCTGGGGACGCAAGATGTCTGAACAAAGCTGGCGAGATTGACACAGTTACAGGAGCAAGCCACAAGCCGCAGTGGGGTGGGGGCATCCCACTACTCTCCTCCCTCCGCCCGCCCGGCTTGGAAAAAAAGACAACAGAAATTAATAAAGAACCTTTTTTTTTTTTTACTTAAATAGATTCAATAAAAAGTAAGAACAACACACACACAAACACATCTTAAAATAAATTCTTTAGATACCGACTGCGCGTTTCTTCCGCACAGTACGGTGCAGAGGGGGGGAGGGCGGGGGCGGGGGTCCCCTCCCCAGTATCTCCGAGGGCTTGAGTACCGGTCGGCGGGGCCAGCTCCGCCGCAATCGCCCCCTCCTCCCCTCCCTGTTAAATACACAAATATATTATATTCAATATGAATTGAGTCCAGCAGAAAAAAAAATACAAAAAAAACGTGGAAGGGGGGCTTGTAAACGTCGAGGTGGAAGGACTGGCCGCAGAGCGGGCGGGCAGGAGTCCAGTGTGGTTTGTGGCGTCCCCAGGCCCCGGGGCCGGTGCCCACCGCCTGCCCCCTCGCCCCATGGGAGGCGTGCGCCCAGCCGTCCAGGTTGGGAAAATGTCCGTACGGGGGATAGGGGGGCGCTCAGAAGGCGTGTCCCTTGACTCCAAGCAGTAGCTGGCAGCCGTTGCTGACGTGGGTCATGACCTTCTGTTTGAGCTGGGCCACCTGCTCGCGGAGGAGGCCGGCAGTGCTGGACAGCCCGGCGTTCTCGGCCTTGAGTGTCTTCACCTTGTCCTCCAGGCGCGCGATGCGCTCCAGCTTCCGCTTCCGGCACTTGGTGGCCGCCAGCCGGTTCCGCAGCCGCTTGCGCTCTACTTTGATGCGCTCCTGGTCTTCCATGTTGATGGGGGACACCGGCGGCGTGGCGTCGCGGCTGCGCGCCTCAGGCACGGTCTGCGGTTCCTCCTTGAAGGTGGAGGCGCCGCGGCCCAGGCCCAGCTGCGCCGGGTGACCGCCGGCGAAGGGCGGCGCGTGTGGGAGGTAGCTGATGGTGGCCGTCGGGTACGAGCTCCCAGTCCCGACGGTGGCCCCGGCTCCTCCGGAGGTCGCAGAGGCTGGAGAATAGCTGCTGAGGTTGGTGTAGACGGGAGGCGGCTCCGGGCCGGCATATACGCCCCCGGGCCCGGCCGGGGGCCCCCCGCTGGCGCCCAGGGACACGTTGGGGGGCGTCACGTGGTTCATCTTGTGCAGGTCGTCCAGAGCTTTTACAAAGCCGTCGGCGAAGCCTTCCTGCTCCTCGGTGACGCCGCCCCCTGCGCCCCCCGCACCTCCACCACTGCCACCCCCTCGGGGGTAAAAGTACTGTCCCGGGGGCGTGGGCGTCGTCGTGATCACGCCGTTGCTGTTGGGGACGATCAGGCGCTCCAGCTCCGATGAGGCGAGCTTGAGCGACGCGCCGGTGTCCGAGCCCTGGCTGGAAAAGTAGCTGCCGCCACCGCTGCCCTCTGGGCCGGGGCCCCGCGCTCCGGGTGCTTTAAGATTTCGGTAGGGGTCGGCCAGGTTGAGCGCCAGGCTGGGTTTCAGGAGTTTGTAGTCGTGTAGAGAGAGGCCGCCCGGGGTCCGGCCGTATCCGGCCGCTGCGTATGAGTCGTCGTGGTAGAAGGGCTGTTCCATTTTAGTGCACATCCGGGCGGCCCGGTCGGTCTGAGGGTCCCTGCGGGGCCGCCCCGGGCCTCGCTGCAGCGAGGCGCGCGCAGTCCGCGGAGGTGGCTGGACCAGGTGTCTGGACGCGCGTTCCCGGGGGCCTGTACGGGCCGAGAGAGGCCAACAGGCGGCTGTGCACGGAAGCTCTGTGCGGCTTCTCTAGCCCCTCTGCCCCCCTCTGGCGCACTCGCTTTCTTCGTGTTGCGTCCCCCTTGCTCCCCGCTCCCCGTTGGCTCCGATGCTGGCCTGGACGCGCTCAAGGTCCCGGCCGCTCAGCCGGAGCCACACGCCTTTATACGGCGATTGTCAGCTGCGGAAGTGCGCTCCGATTGGCGGTCGCCCGAGCCGGGCCCCCGCGCCCCCCTCCTGGAGCGTGGGGAAGGGGAGGAGGCGGCTCGCGTCATTGTCAGGAAGCGCGTGTCCTTGTAAACAGCGGCCACGGGCTGGGTGGCTCGGAGCGACTGCAGGGGGAGGGGCTCAGAGGACCCTGGTGCGCGAGGAAGGGGGCGCTGGGGCGGTCAGAGGTACACGGGGAGAGGCTTCAGGGAGGGCGATGACTCCCCTGGAGTACTCGATGAGGGATACGAGGAACTGGTACAGAGCAAGTGTGCGTGTGTTGGGGGGACGGGGGTGGTCCCGAGCTGCACACGGAAAGGCCTGAGGGATCTGGAGTCTTCCAGAGGGGCTGGGGGGCTGAGAATACACTGAGAGACCCCCCAAAGGAGAGACAGGAGGGTTAAGCAGGGTAGGGGGGGGAGTGGTAAGGAGACGCCTGACTCAGAAATTGAGTGGGGGGTCCAGGGTACAGAAGAGTTGAGGGACTGGAATTTTCACGAGAGGAACTGAACCCAGGAAAAGTGAGGAAGGGGAGCGATCAAAAGTGTACACGGGAGCTGCTGGACACCCATTATGCAGAAAATGAGTAGGGGTCCTGGAGTCCATGGGAGAGACTGAGAGTCCCCCACAAGTTGGAAGGGGAAGGAATTGGGGGTCCTATATATGGAAAAAGTGAGTGAGGGTCCTGGGGTACACTGAGTCAAGGAAAATATGTGGGGTAGAAGATTAAGACACTGTCAGAGGTTGGAGGTCACTGGGGGTCATCTGCGAAGGCCCGACGGAGGAGAATTAGAAGGGTCGGGGCACCCCTTCAGTACTGAGATAGTACTGACAGAGGGTCTCCGGTTGAGACATGAGAGAAGGAGGGGTCTTTTGAGGATCCTGGGGACCTAGACTGCTGCATCTTCCACGATCGGCGTCCCCTCTTGTGGGTGACCTCTAGGTGCCTGTATACTCTGTCCCCACCCCAAAGACCTCCCCCAGTGACCCTGGACTTGACCGACATAGTGTCGGCTCCTGGTGCCTAGACCCAGCCCGACGGCCGGGGCGCGGTCGCCCAACCCCACTCCTTCCTTAGAAACAGGCTGGGGAAAGAGCGCCGCGGCAGGAAGTGTGGCAACAGCCCAGGGGGAAGGAACAGGGCCCTGCCTCCGTCACTCGAATCCTACGGGACCATGCGCCCCGCCCTGGGTCCAGCCGGGTTCTGCGCCTCGTAAGAGGAACCTGGGCTTGCGACCCCAGAGGAAGCCAGGGGCGTGGGACAGGCCCCGCCGCAGAGGCCTCCAGTCGTCGATCCCCACCCAAGCAATGGTTCAGCCCTTGGCGCCCGCAGGCGATCGCCGAGGCTGGCAGTCCGGGACGATTCCATCGGCCTGACGGAGGGGGACTCACCGGGGCCTGGTCGCCATGGCAACAGGCCGGAGTCCGCGGGCAGGATTGGGGGCGGGGCGGCCCCCGGAGTCTCTCCCCACCGCCCATATAAGGGCACAGGAAGGGGTGGGGTTAACGTTGTCCCGGAGCCCCGGCCAGGAAACGGCTGCCCCGATCTGCCAGGTCCCAGGGCGCGCCAGGGCCCCAGGACGGCTAGTCCCGACCAGCCCCGGCCGCCTGGCCCGGCCCCACCCAGCCGCTCTGGGGCCGCGTCCTGCCAGGTCCTGCCCGACTCGACCCAGCCTGGCAGGTCCCCGCCTGCCCGCGGGCCTGGGTCGGACTTCGCCCCCGGCCCGACGGGCGTGGAGGGGGCGGGTCAGTGCCTCGAGGCGACCCCGGTGCCTGGGCGGGCTGGCACGGCTGCCTCCTACCTCGAGCTGGGTGCCCTTACTTTCTGCCAGGAGGTCTGGGGCCCCTCCCCCCATACATCCCTAGGGGCTGGGGTGTCCCCACCTTCATTCATGTGGGTGACGGGCCCTACTCCTGTTTCAGTGTGCGGGTCGCCTCACCATCCAGAATACCTAAAAGGGGGATCCTTTCCCTCATCTGAGTTGTCTCCCTCATCTGAGGGAACCCCTCCAGAGCCCCTTCCCCAGAAATGGGTGAAGGTTTAGATGGTGAGGCTTCCAGTTAGACTTAAGGTGGGACTTCCAAGCAGATAGGCTGTGAGCCACTAGAACCAGAGGTGAGCTCAGTCTCTCTCTCTCTCTCTCTCTCACTCAGAGAGAGTGTGAGGCCTCTGTCTTTTGGGAGCATGGAAGTTTCTTTAGGGTAGAGAGAGGCTGAGGGTGGGGGGCTAGCCAGACTTTGTAGGGCAAGCGCAGAGCTCACCAAGTGTGGAGGAGAGAAGGAAAACGAAAGAGGCAAAAGAGAAACAGCTCTGTGGGGGCTGGGGGAAGTCCGGCAGAGCAGTGGCTTTGGGGAGGAAGGTCCCATGAGAAGCTGGGGGTGTCCCCATCTTTGGAGGGTCCTTGTGATCCCTGGGTACCCCCTCTCCTCCTCCCTTGCTTGAACTGCTCCCCTCCCCCGCCTCAGGCTCAAGGGAGATTCCAGTGGCCGCTGAGTCTGGCAGGCAAGCTGCCAGGCCTGTGTCTCCTGCCCATGCTAATAACTGCAGCTGACATCTGGCTGGGCCCTGCGGGGGCGCAGCGGGCAACGTCGGGGGGCTGGGCAGGCCTGGCTGGAGGGCAGCATATCAGGAAGCCAACCTGCAGGTCCCACAGGCCAGGAGGCCACAGTGAGTCAGCCCTGACCAGTGCTGAGGCTGCCCATGCCAGGGGAGTCCTGGAGAGAGGTGAGACTGGCCCAGTAAGGGTAGAGATGGAGGCCAAGGACCCAGCAAGGAAAAGTGGATGTATGGGGGGTGGGGGTCAGGGCAGGGAGGGATGCAGGGTTAGAGTCATGCAGACAGCAGACTGAGAAATAATAATTATTATTTTTGTAGCTAACACTTATATGGCTCTTACCATGGGCCAGGCACTCTTCTAAGTGGTTTACATAGAATAATTCATTGCCTGCTTCCAACAGCCCAGCGAAATGCATGCTATTTGTAGCCCCGTTTAACAGACTAGAAAACTTAGGCACAGGAAGGTAAGGAACTTGCCTGAAATCCCACAGCTATAAGCACTGGAGTTGACCTAGAACCTGAGCTGTCTGGCTCCAGAGCATTAGCCACTTTTTATGTGGATAATGACAATCAGAGAGGCATTTATGCAGTGCCAACTGTATGCCAAGCTCTGCAGGCCCTTTCATGAAGGGTCTCATTTATCCAGGCTTGGGCACAGGGCAGAGGGCTGCTGGTGTGTTTGGGGGCAGGTCAGCATGCTCTCTGCAGGGTGTTTGACCAGGGGGTGGGGATTGGGCCAGTGAGGGAGGGCGGGGGCCCAGCTAAGCTGGTACAGCCGGTTCCAAGCCCCTGCCAGTTTCACCCTTCTAGCCTGGGTGCCACCACCTCATGCCGCCCCACTGGCGCCAAGGCTGGCCGTCCCTGTGAGGAAGGTGTGAGGATAGCCCCCTCCTCCGTCTGCCCTGGGTGCCCAGACTAGCATCTGGGTACTGCCCAGGCCCTGGGCTCCAGACTAGCATCTGGCTGAGGAGTCTGTGCCCAGGCTTCCCTCATGCCCAGGGGCCCGGGGCCTGGGGGACTGGATAAGGAGGAAGTTCGCCCCCCCCCCCTCCACCTACGGGTCTCTCTGGGGCTTTTGGCCTTGGCAGGAGGGACTTCTCCTTCTTATAAATAGCCTGGCGACCCCCCTCCCCCCTGGCCTACTGGCTGGCAGGGCCCTCACCAGGAAACTGGGCTGGGGGCTGCCTGTGAGTCAGCCAGTGGGCAGGCCAGGACGAGAACCCGCAAGTCATAGCACCCAGGCTCCCTCGTCCCTGCCCCTGGGTGTGGACAGGCAGCTGGCAGGAAGAGGCTGAGGATCACGGAGGCCCTCCCCCAGGAACCCCTGGCTTTCCAGTTACTTCTCTCCTCCACCTCTGTGGTTTGGGGGGTCCCTCACCCCTCTCCTGGAGAGGAAGCTGCTCGGTTTTCTTGGAAGCAGGAAGGAGAGTCTGTCTCCTCAGGCTGACTCAGCTGGGCATGAGGGGAGTTTCCCACAAAGCTGTTTCTGTGCCCCCCACTGCTGGCGAGGTCTTGGGGGGCCTGAGCATGGCTGAGATCCCAGGTGCCCCATTTACGGGGGATGTGCTGAGAAAACAGGCCCACATCCCACCAGGGACTGAGGCTGCTGAGCTGGGCCTCCTAGGGGAAGTGACAAACAGCAGGCCGGGAAGGAGGGGGCGATGGTTGGAGAGAGGAAGCACCAGGATCTCTGGGTGGGGGTAGAGACTGGCTGGGAAGCCCAGAGCCCCGCAGCATGGTCCAGGGGCACGTGTGTGTCTGGTTGGCTGTGGGTTAGTGTGTGGCTGGCCTGTCAGGACATGTGAGAGTGTGTGTGAGGCCTGTCTTCTCAGGGCATGTGTCTGTGTGTTGGCCCAACACTGCAGGGGTGTGTAGGACCTGCCTGCTTTGGCGCGGGGTGGGGGGGTTGGGGGGGGAGTGTGTGTGTGAGTATGTGTATGGTCTATGAAATAGGTTGCATGTGGCTGGCCTATGTACATGAATGTAGGTTGTTTTGGAGTTCATATGGCTAACCTATTCGTGTCTAGTGTGTCTGTGTGTCTGTGTGTGTGTGTGAGGTCCATGGCTTGCCTGTGTGAGGTCTGTGGCTGGTGTGTGTCTGTGGCTCAGCTATGTGTGTGTGTCTATGTGGGCTCTGTGGCTGGTGTGTGTGTGTGTGTGTGTGTGTGTGTTAGCCAACAGGTTCTGTCACGGTGTCTCTGTGCCAATGTGTTAGTGAATGTCCGACTGTGGCCTGTCAATGCTTCTCTGCGTTGGGTGTGACTGTCTGGCTAGACCATGTGTGTGACTGTCAGTCTGTCTGCTTACATCTGCCCAATCTGTCGGAGGGTCTGACGTGTGTGTCATCGGTGAGGTAGTGTGTATCTGTAAGGCTGACTTCTGATGTTCTCAGAGCATCTCTGAGTGTGTGTGCAACTGTGGCGGGAGGTGGGGGGATTCTGTTATGGTCTGTATGTGTCCTTCCCCATAGGTTTATATATGTCCATCTCCCATAGGTTTATGTATGTCTCTCTTGCCTCTGAGTATCTTTTTGAGTTGGTGATCTTGCTAGTGTGTGTTCATGTATGTGTGTGTGTGTGTGTGTGTGCGCACGCGCACGCGCCTGTGTTGCTTTCTTGTGTGTCAGGATCTGACACTGTGTATGAACATCTCTAGTGCAGCTCTTGGGGAGCCTGCACTGAAAGTGACTGTCCCTTCTCTCTGAGTCTATCCACATGCATGTATTGCCCGTCTGTGTCTGACACACAGTTCTGTGTGTCCGTCCTGCCTGTGTGTTTCTGGCCTGTCACATTTGTCTCAGAGTGCCTGTGAGCATGCCACTGTCTGCCAGGCTGTGTGCTTCTCACCAGAATGTCAATGTCCTTCTGTATTTGTGTCTGTCCGTGTGTCCATCTTGCCTGTGTGCTGAGTTGATTTATCTGTGTCACTCACTCCCTGCCTTTATGCTTCTGGCCTGTCGGTGTCTTTGTGTGTTTGGCAGCATTTCAATCTTCCTCTTGAGTCTGCCCTGTCACTGTGTCTGTGTTTGACAGCCGTCTTGCCCAGATTTGTGTCTGACCCTGTCAGTGTGTCCCCGGTTGGCAGTCTCTCTGTGGCCAGGGTGACACGGGTGTTGTGTGTGTGACTGTGTATGTGTACACTCCTTGCCGCCCCCCCCAAGTCTGGCCACCCTGGGCCATGTTTACTCTGCCCCCAGCCGATTTCTGCCCTGCCCGGGGAGGGGCTGACCCTCCGGTCTGTCCAGCCAGCAGTCCACAGCCAGCAGTCCACAGGATGTTCCCGAGACGCTGTCTCCGCCGACATCCCCTCCCTTGGGCCACCGTCGGGTCAGGACCCAGGCGTCCAGGGCGGTGGGGGTGGGGCCGCAACGTGGCGGGGGGCATGCCAGGGCCCCGGAATGAGGGTGAGGGGTGGGGAGGCAACGGGCCCAACAGGTTCCGCCTCATTCCTGCCCCGCCTCTCACTTCCTGGGTGCCTGCCCCGGGCAGGGGGTGGACGGGATGAACCCCATGGCCTCAGAGCGCCTGGGTGGGGCATGGCGCGCCCCACAAGGACTCGCTTCTGCTGGTCACCCTGACACCCAGGCCTGAGAGACAGGAGGAGCCTGGGTCCTTCTACCGGCCAAGCCCCCTCCCTGCTCCTCTGCCCAGCTCTGGGAACAAAGCGTCCCATCTATTATTCACTTAATCCCACAAGGCCACAATAAGTGGGTCATAGTTATTCCCCATTTTCAGATGGGGAAACAGAGACCCAGAGAGTAATGAGGGCAGAGGCAGGATTTGAACCCAACCCTGTATGCTACCCAAGACCCCCAGCCAGCTCACCAATAGCCTTCCCTCCCCTCTCTAAAAATGGTACATGTGGGGTGGAGTATGAACCCAGGCCCCCACGAGGCCCGGCTCAAGGGGGCGCCTGGCTTGCTCTGAGTCAAAAGGAGCCCCTGGATGAAATGAATAAGAAAACGGCTTTAACCGTTTCATCGCCGATGGGCTCTGCAAAAACTTCCTGTGGGCTATGGGGGAGGGGCTGGGGGCTGGGTTCCCAGAGGGTTGGGGGGTAGGTACTGCCAATTCAGGGGTGGGGGAAACGGCTCTAGTGACCTTGGCAAGGGATGTCTAAGGCAAGACACCAGACACCGACCCTCGCCGGAGGTAGAGCCCCACTCCTTAAGCTCTAGGCCCCCAGTACTCGGTTCTCAGCCCCCACTGCCTGGAGGGGGGGTCTCAGAGTCCGCAGCCCCCTCCCCAAGGGCTTGAGTCACACAAGGGGAAAGCCGCGAGGGGTGAGTCACGGGGTGGAGAAGGGGAGCGAGGTCGGCTGCGGCCAGGGGACCCTCAAGCTGGCCTGAGTCACGCACGCCAGGGCCTCGCTGACCCCAGCCCCTTCCCCGGAGACCAGGAGGCCAGGAGCGGGCAGCGCATTGTCGGTGGAATACGGAGCTGGAGGAAGAGCGGGAGGGGGGAGGAAGCACGAGCCCGGCCGCGCGGGAAGCTCCGGTTCCCATGGTAACCGAGGGGTCTCTCAGCTCGATGGCGGGGTTCCTCCCTCGTCAGGGACGGTCCCCGCGAGCCGGGGAAGCCCCCGCGCGCTCTATCGAGGGGCCACAAGTTTCAGGTCGGGCAGGAAGGGGTTAACGGCAGCCCCCTCCCGGGTTTCACCCGCGCCCAAAGTCCCCGCCAGGGTGGGGCTGTGCCCCGCGCTCCCCCGCGCGCCTAACCCCCGCGGCCGCCCACGCACGCACGCACGCAGCTAGCCCATCCCCCCGCGCTCGCACGCACGATCGCGTCTGGCTCCACGCACGCAGCGACCCCCGTCGTGCCTCACGTCACGCACGACGCACGCGCCCCCGCAGCGCCGGGAGGGGCCGAGAGCGGCAGGACTCCGGGCGCTTGGCGCACCCCCCCAGCACATCACCGCCTCCTCACGCTGTCTTGTGTGACTTTGACACCCCCCCACGCAAGGTCACAAACTCTCAGATCCACAGTGTCACACGGACACAGGATACACCTGCCACACGTTGGCACAAACATTAACTAGTCCAGCCAGCTCCGCGGCGAATGTGGGCAGGGTCACACTGTCACACATCGTTTGTGGTAGGGCCATTTTCATACACAGATAGGTGGCATATACAGACACTCCGATAAAGCCACACCATCGAGACAAAGTAAGACACAGATAAAAGTCTTGGACCTCAGGACTCCAGTTGTCACACAGCCACTCCTCTCACATGGAGATTGTAGAGACACAGAGACACATGCTGGGGACGGACACGCGACGGTCATGCTGTCACGCAGACATCACAAGTAGGGCACATGAAGTAAAGTAGGGTCACAGACACAAACCCACAAGGCCACACACAGGGACACCAGATTGTCTCGGGGACATGGATAAACCAAGGACAAACATGACAGGCTCATGCTATCACAGAAAAACACATGATGGAGAGAAGTAGGACACGGTCACAGAAACACAACCTAAACCCATACTGAAGTACTGATTGTCATACATTCACTTCTCACACAAAGAATGACCTAGGGATATAGACACACAGCAAGGTCCCATAAAGAGAAGCATGTGCCCTAGTCCCTGACAGCACCCCCCAAAACCACCAAATCACACACACATAGCCTGTTGGGTAAATTCCCAGGGCCCCAAGACACAGATAGATGCAAACACATAGGCCTGTGCACACACAATCACAGACCCACCATCTCACACCTACATAGATGTGAACACACTTCACATGGACTCAGAGACATGTACAGACCCGGGGAGGGGGTCAGGATGGGAGTCCTGGTGGAATGTCAGTGTCTGGAGAGCAGAAAGCCTGCCAGAGTCCCTCATGGTATGGGGCATGGTGTCCACCCTGAGCTTGTGGTCAGCCCCGGGGGTGGGGGAGGGGCACCATCTCCAAATGTGTGAACCTAGGGTCTCCATCCCAGCTCTCATGACTGGGTCTCTGCCCAGATGTGAAGGCCGGAGGGGGCGGGCGGGGGTCCAGCTGTGGCCGCAGGGAGGGGTTGAGTCACCCGCTTCCCAGCAGTACAGCCCAGGCTGGGCCCAGCTGTTCCTGGAAACAGAGAGGAGGGGGTGGGGTCCCCAAACCAGCTGGGGGCTGCTGGTCCAGACCTGCACCCCGTCCTTAATGGAGGCCTCCAGATCATTCCCCAAACTTGGGGGCTCTCTCCACCGAAAGTGGGGGGTTTGAATCCTTCCCCCAAATAAAGGATCCCTGCTTCAAAATGAGGGTTTGTGACCCCTCTCTTTGGATTGAAGGCACACTGATGCCCCCAACAGTGGGGTTCCCTGCGTCACATAATAGGGATTGCTGCTCTTCCCTGCCAACGTAGGGAGCTCCCTTTCCCCCCAAACATGAGATTCCTTGCCGCCCCAAATGGAGGGTTGTGACTCCTCCCCCAACGTGAGGGCACCCAGACCTTCCTTTAAATCTGGGGACTTTTGGCTCCCTGAACATCTATAACGCCTATAATATCATGGCAACGTTAAAACAATTCAAGTCCATGCTCCGAATATTTAGATTCCTCCTAAACATCAAGATCCCTGCGGGTTTTGCAAGTATTGGGGACCCCACTCCCAAATATTTGGCAGTCCTAGCATGTCTCCCAACATTGGGCAACCAGGTCCTCTCACAAATAATCCCAGCCTCCTCTCCTTGTAACAGCCATAGCTCCGGCTCACCTTCCACTTCTGCCTGGTGGCAGGGGGGCCCCGCTTCCCCTTACTGGCAGCACCCTCTCCTTAGTGGGTGCGGGATAAGGGAATAAGCGGCGGCTGTTCTCACGCCCGCCGCCGTAAGGCAGCCTTGTCCGGAAGCCGGCACTGTTGGCCCTTGTCCCCTTCCTCCCTACTCCCCCCCACTCCACTCTACTCCCAGGGGATGGAGGCTGAAAACAACTCGGAAGGGGACGTGGGTGTGTAGACGAGCCTCCAAGGCCCCTGCGTGCGTGCAGTTGTGCGTCTGAGTGGGCTGTAACCTGGAGTCTGGTGCTAGAGTGATTGTGTTCCTGCGATGGTGCGGGGAGCGGAGGAGTGCGGGGGGGAGAGGGGAGCTGTAGTCATCCTGCTCAACCCATTCGGGGGCAGGGTCGCCGAAGCCAGACTCTGGGTTGGAGGGAGCAGCTCCCCGCCCCTCAGACCTAGACCCACCCCCAAAGCAGAGTCCGCCCCTCTCTCTGGGTACAGCTAATAACCTCTAATTACTGCTCATTACCTCGCCCGCTCCGCAGGGGAGGGACTGCCGGGGAACTCAGGCGTCAGAGGTCCGGTGCTTTAACCCCTCCCTTAAAGCCGGATCCACCCAGAACCTCTGTTTCCTCGCCTGCGAACCGGGAATTTAAAGAGCACTTGCTATCTAGAGTCGTGGAGATTTCAACCATCTATATATTTAAATCGCTTAGCGGAGAGACTGCATTTTGTAGGCACCCCATAAATGGTGGCTGCGATTTTATTGTTAACTAGTATTGTTAGCACTTTTCCTTTAAGCCCCCTTCACTGCCCAGACGGGGTCTCAGAGTGGGCCCATCCTTTTCCCCGTAGGCCGCGTTCCTGCTGTCTGGGCGCCCCGGGTGGGCCGTGGCGATCAGGGCGGCCCTGTCCTGGGTTCTGAGGGAGGAGGGCCCAGGCGCGGGGCTCAGGGAGGGGAAAGGGCAGGGAAAGCTCAGTGGAGGACGGATCCAGGCTAGGCAAATAAGTCTGTCCGTTACCTAGGACATGTGTCTGACGCATCCTGCCGTCGACTTAGAACCCAAATGCCCTTGTCTACCCCTAGGCAAGACTATCAAGTCACCTACACTGGGAAGAACCCTTTAGTGTTGTTCCCCCTCCAAGTCCATAGAATATATTAAGACCTGCCCCTCTCCTGCGCAAAGGCTCTGATCATAATGTGGCTAGACAGCAGAATTTCTTTCAGCCGAAGGGAAGGGACGAGAATGCGCCTGTACAACAGGGTGGGGCAGCTCCGCCTCCGATGAAAAGGAACGACGGTGAAGTCTCCGTTACCCCAAAAAGAGCTCGGGGAGGAGGGGAGGCGAAGCCACCCTTGGGATGCGCAAGGCTGGCCCAGACTGACCCCTAGCGGCAGGCTGGCGCCCAAAAGCTTCCCGGATCTAAGATGGAGGGTCTGAAGCCCTAAGCTGGTGCCGGGAGGAGATCACGTGTCCAGGGCGGGGCCTGCGCTTAGGGGGCGGGGCGGCGCTCTAGGCCGAGCGGGAGGTCGGGGCTGCGGGCGCTCGCTGGTGGCTGATCTGGACGCCGCTGCGGTGGCAGGGCTCCGCGGCCGGGGTTGAATCCAATCGGGAGCCATGAGCGTGGACAAGGCCGAGCTATGCGGGTCTCTGCTCACCTGGGTAGGTCGGGGGCGGGGCCAGGGACAGGTGTACGCCCTCTCTTTTCGCCCGGGAGCCCCGACCTTGGCTCTGTGCACCCTTCCGTCCTGGGGCAGGGAGGAGGAAGGGGTCGTCGGCCTGCCAGGCCGTTGCACTCTGGCCTGAGCACCTGACCCGTCAAGTGGCAGGTTTCCGTGTAAAGAGCAGGTGAGGCCACGCCCCTTGGTGGCTGGGTCATGTGGGGCGAGGGCACAGGTGAGCTGGCCTGGTCACGTGGTGCCTATGGGGACCAAGTGACTCGCGGTCTGACCTCGCCTGGTCGCGCGGGGTTTGTTGGGCAGAGGTATAATGAGGCCACGCCCCCTCCGGTCCGTCCAGGTGAGCAGAAGCTACTCCCCCACGGAGTTGGCTTGCTGAAGCAACAGGCCAGCCGCCACCCAGCACGTGAGGGTCCTGCTGACCGGAAAAGTCTGTAAAAGGGGTTTTGTTCCGTGGTCCCAGGCCCTGATAATGCCTGTTGCACTTTCCTCTCCCCCACCAGTTGCAGACGTTCCATGTCCCGCCCCCCTGTACCAGCCCCCAGGAACTGAGCAGTGGCCTCGCAGTAGCCTATGTGCTGAACCAGATGTGAGTGGGGCTGAGGGGGAGGGTCCCAAAAGGGTCCCCCAGCAGCTCATCCCACCTTCTCACCCCCAGAGACCCTTCCTGGTTCAACGAGGCATGGCTCCAGGGCATCTCAGACGACCCAGGTCCCAACCGGAGGTTGAAGGTGACAGGTGGACTCATGAATGGGGGACAGACTCGTGAAGAGTTGATCAGGGAAGGGTCAGTTAGACATGTCCTGGGTGATGGACAAACAGATCTGGACAGGAAGAGGGACAGATGTATGGTGACCAGCCAACTATGTATTTATTCCTTCATTCTTCTATTAAGCAGGCCTGGGTGTGCAGCAAGGAATAACTCAGACAAAACCCTGCATACACAAACATTAACATTGACTTCCAATGGCAATTAGCTCTATGAAGACAATAAAAGCTGGGCCACGAGAGAGAGCAACTGAGAGTGGGTGGGTGGTTACTCCAGATGGGCTGATCTCCATGTAAGATTTGGAGGAATAGCATTCCAGACACAGAGAGCAGCAAATGCAAAGGCCCTGAGTTGGAAATAAGCTTGGTGTGATCGAGGAAGGGCAGGGGGGTCAGAACAGAAAGCAAGGGGGCAGGAATGGTAGATGAGATCATCAAGGGCCTGGCAGGCTGGAGCAGGGAAGATAGATTCTATTTTAAGTGCTGTGTAAAGTCAAGGAAGGATTTTAGTAGAGGAAAGACACAAACCTGGCTTGGGCTTTAAAAAGCTCCCTCTGGATGCTTGTAGAGAAATGGAGGGGTGGGCAGCAAGAGTGGAAGCTGGTGCAATAATTCAGGTGAGAGATGATGATGGCTAGGGTCAAAGTGTAGTGGGGCAGGTGGTGAGAAGTGACTGGATTCTGGGGACACGTGAACAAGATGGGCAGGTGGGTAAGAAGGGCAGGCAGCCAGACAGGTCACTCCTAGGAGAGGGGACATACAGACAGAGAATGGGGCTAAACAAGATGAGATGACAAGGGATTGGGAGGCGAGACAGAGAAAAAAAGAATGGGCTAGACAGATTCAGGGTGGGGGCTGCTTGGCCCCTTCTGGGGGGATTTGGGACCCTGGACACAACTCCTTGCCCCTCCCCAGGTCAACAATCTGAAGACAATCTTACAGAGCCTGGTGGAGTACTCCCAGGATGTGAGTAACTGTAAAGGGATTTAGGGGGTTGGGTTGGGAGGAGGGGGGATCCGTCAGCCCCTGATACCCCTTCCTCCTCCCATCCTCAGGTCCTGGGGCATCCCATTTTGGAGCAGCACCTTCCAGATGTGAGCCTTATTGGCGAGTTCTCCGACCCAGAAGAGCTTGGCAAGCTGCTTCAGCTGGTGCTGGGCTGTGCTATCAGTTGCGAGAAGAAGCAGGGTATGGGAGGTTAGGGGGTCCCTAGGGGAAGACCTGAGGAAACGCTTCTTGCCCTTCCACCCTCCATCTCAGTCTCCCCCACCTTGACCCCCAGAGCACATCCAGAGAATCATGACGCTAGAGGAATCAGTTCAGCATGTGGTGATGGAAGCCATCCAGGAGGTAGGTGGGTATGCCCACTGTAGCGAGGAGCTTCAGGGGAGGGGACATCTCCAAGGCAGCTGGGCACAGGCTCTGCCCTGGTAAGGTCTGGGCTCTGTCTGGAACTCAGCTGGCCACATTTCCCTGTCCCATGTGTCTGCCAGCGCCCCCCAGCTCTAAGTCACAACCTAGCACACTAAAAGGGCCAGGCCTCGGAATTCCCTGGTGGTCCAGTGGTTAGGACTCAGCGCTTTCACTGCTATGGCCCCGGTTCAATCCCTGTTTGAAGAACTAGGATCCCACAAGGCGTGCAGTGTGGCCAGGTGGCCGGGGAGTGGGGAAGGACCAGGACTCCCTGCGTGCTGGACACATGAGGCAGCCTCTGGGCTGGGGTTATTGGGGAGGACTGGCTTTGGGGACAGGAGGATGGAGTAGTTCTTAGTCTGGATTGTAGAAGCCTTGGAGGCTGCCCTCAGAGGGCCCAGTTCATCTCAATGTCCTCCCACTGCACCCCCCCCTCCAGCTCATGACCAAAGACACCTCTGACTCCCTGTCACCGGAAACATATGGGAACTTTGATAGCCAGGTAAGGGGTGGGGACCTTGTTAAAGGTCCGACCCCATTACTGATTTTCAGGGCTACCTAAGGAGCAAGGGCTTGATCTTAAGCCTGTAAACCACTCCCATCCTCCAGGGTCCTATCCTCTTCCCTTGCCAGGTCCCCAGGGTTCCTGAATTGCCTTTTCTCCAGTCCCCTCAGGTCCCAGCCCTCTCTTCTTAGATCTTGAGGGTTTCTTGGCTCCCTCCTCTCTGTCCCTGAAATCCCATCCTCCGTTTCCCCATTTTCCTCCCCTGGATCCCTGAGTTTCTTGTTTCTCCCCACCCTCCCCCCTCAACTCCTCTCATCAGTCCCGCAGGTACTACTTCCTGAGTGAGGAGGCTGACGAGGGTGACGAGCTGCGGCAGCGCTGTCTGGACCTGGAGCGGCAGGTGGGGCCGAGGTGGGGGTCCACAGGTTCTCCCAGGGCAGGGCCGCCCGCATAGCCCCTCTCCCAGCTCCGGCTCGTCTGTATGCCCTGCCCACAGCTGGTACTCCTGTCAGAGGAGAAGCAGAGCCTGGTTCAGGAAAATGAGGTGCTGAGGGAGCGGGTGGGCCGGTCCGAGGGTGAGGGTGCCACCGGCCTCACCTCCAAGAAGCTGCTACTGCTGCAGTCCCAGCTGGAGCAGCTGCAGGAAGAGAACTTCAGGTATGGTCAGTTGGGGACAGGGCCAGCAGGCCAGGGGACTGGGGCAGGCACAGTCCCTTCATGTGGTGCTTCCCCCACCCCCAGGCTGGAGAGCGGCAGGGAGGACGAGCGCGTGCGCTGTGCTGAGCTGGAACGGGAGGTCGCCGAGCTGCAGCAGAGGAACCAGGAGCTGACCAGCCTGGCCCAGGAGGCACAGGCCCTGAAGGATGAAATGGATGAACTTCGGTGAGTGGCAGGTCCCCACCACACACCCCCATTGCCAGAGTGCCCCTCTGATGCCATAGGACCTCTGTAACCCCCAAATTCCTAGTGGGCACCCACAATGCCCTGTTGACTCCACCGCACTATCCTGGAATCCACCTTGTCCTCTGGACAACACCAAACTCCCTGGATCCATGGTGCCCCCCAGGACCCCACAGTGTCCCCCTGTTATCCCACATTGTATCCCACATACCTTAGAGCAGGGGTCACAAACCCCTGGGCCGCGGACTGGTTCCGGTCCGCAGCCTGTTAGGAACTGGGCCACACAGCAGGAGGTGAGCAGAGGGCGAGAGAGTGAAGCTTCATCTGCCGCTCCCCATCGCTCCCCACCACTCTCCATCACTCTCCATCACTCGCATTACTGCCTGAACTATCCCCCTACCCCCCGCCGGTCCGTGGAAATATTGTCTTCCATGAAACCGGTCCCTGGTGCCAGAAAGTGTGGGGACCGCTGCCTTATAGGATCCCTGTGACCCCAGCAAGCCTAGGGGGTCATAATGCTCCCCAGACCCCACTGCACCATTCTGGGACCTATCATGCCCCAGCATCCCATGGTGCCCTTCAGGACCCCACAATGCAATAACTTTGCCCCTGGTGACCCCTCTGTCCCCCCATCACATGACTGTACCTTCTTATGACTCCACAGCATCCCTGCAAGCACAAAGTGCTTGGTAGGCCCCCATAGCACCCACCCCTCAACCTCACTGTGCCTTCTGTTGCCTCAAAGGGCTCCCCTGTGACCCCCATGGCATTCCTGTAATGTTAAAGTGCCTAATGAGCCCCTACCATACCTTCAAGAGCCCCACAGTGCTCTGCCTCAAAGATCCCCCATGACCCCACCACGGCCCCTGCACCCACAATACCCTTGTTAGGCCCATAGATACATCATGACCCCAAAGTGTCCATGGGGGCTCCTCAGAACCTCTGGGCCCCATCATTCCCCCTGTAACCCCACAGTCATTTTTGTGTCCCCCAGTTTCTGATTTTGACCCTGGGCTAACCATTGATGTTTAGGGCTCCCTTTATGCTCCCTAATGATTCCCCCAACGCCACCAGGCCCCGCTGACCCCTGACCCTCATGACCCATCACCTTGAACCCAAATGCCCCAAGGCTGACCTGACACCTTCCCCTGCCCTGAGGGCCTCGCATCCAGGCTGAACCCTTGACCTCAGACCCGCCACCTCTTCCCATTGCCCCCGCCCGCAGGCAGTCGTCAGAGCGCGCAGGGCAGCTGGAGGCCACGCTGAGCAGCTGCCGGCGCCGCCTGGGCGAGCTGCGGGAGCTGCGGCGGCAGGTGCGGCAGCTGGAGGAGCGCAACGCCGGCCACGCAGAGCGCACGCGGCAGCTGGAGGAAGAGCTGCGCCGGGCCGGCTCCCTGCGCGCCCAGCTAGAGGCGCAGCGGCGGCAGGTACGGGCGGGGGCCTGGACCTGGACTGGGGTGGGGGCTTCTCTTGGCCGGCCGCTGACTTTAGCTCACCCTCAGCGTGGTGCTAAGTCCTTCCACCCAGCGTCTGCTCCCATTTTTATATAGAGGCCACACCCTTTAGGCCAGCCAGCTCCTCCCTAGGCTTGTAAGCCCCACCCCTTAAGCCTCCTCCAAGTTCCCTCAGCTGGTCCCTCTGGCTCCGCCCTTTCACCTTGTACTCAGTCCCTGCCCCTCCTTCCCACCCTGCTGTCCTCTCCCCTCTCCTCTGTTTAGGTTCAGGAATTGCAGGGCCAGCGGCAGGAGGAGGCCATGAAGGCCGAGAAATGGCTATTCGAGTGCCGCAATCTGGAAGAAAAGTATGAGTTGGTGTCAAAGGAGAAGGAGGTGAGGCTGAGGTCCCTCCACCCAAGCCCCACCCTGACCATCGTGGCAGAGCCCATTCCCTAGGACAGCAGTCCCCAACCTTTATAAGATTTTTTTTTAAGGGAACTTTATTATTTTTATTTATTTATGTTTTGGCTGCGTTGGGTCTTCGTTGCTGCACGCGGGCTTTCTCTAGTTGCGGTGAGGGGGGCTACTCTTCATTGCGGTGCGTGGGCTTCTCACTGAGGTGGCTTTTCCTGTTGCAGAGCACAGGCTCTAGGCGCACGGACTTCAGTAGTTGTGGCACGTGGGCTCAGTAGTTGTATCTCACGTGCTTGGTTGCTCCGCAGCATGTGGGATCTTCCCGGACCAGGGCTCCAACCTGTGTACCCTGGATTCTTAACCACTGCGCCATCAGGGAAGCCCAGAAGTGCCCAACCTTTTTGGCACCAGGGACCGGTTTCGTGGAAGACATTTTTTCCACGGACTGGGGGTTGGGGGCAGTAATGCGAGCAATGGGGAGCTATAGGGAGTGGCAGACGAAACTTCACTTTCTTGCCCATCGCTCACCTCCTGCTGTGTGGCCCGGTTCCTAACAGGCCGCGGACCGGTACCGGTCTGCGGCCCAGGGGTTGGGGACCCCTATCCTAGGAGACCGATCCAGCCTCAAGTGGCCTGTTGCATCCCATCCCTCCAGCGGCTGCTGGCAGAACGGGACTCCCTGCGGGAGGCCAATGAGGAGCTGCGCTGCGCCCAGTTGCAGCCTCGCGGGCTGACCCAAGCCGGTGAGTTGGAGGCCCATCCCAGGGCCTGGGAGATGGCTGGCCTGGCCTTACCTGGTCTGGTGTGCTGTTAGGGCAGGCAGAAAAGGCAGTGTCCCAGGGCTTGTCTAGGTTGGGGGCAGAGCTAGGCCACATTGGAGGGAGGCTAGAGTGGAAAGAGGTGACATGGGCTGACAGAAAGCAGGGACTGTGTATCGGGGCTCTGGGTGGGGCAAAGGCAAACCCAGGCCAAGGATCATGGCTCCTTGTCATGCCAGGGGTGGGGTTTGGGTCAAGTCAGGCTTTTGGCCGAAGTTGAACCCCCAAAGATGCTTCTCGGAAAGAGGATCCTAGGGATGGGGACAGAAACTGTGCAGCCACCTGAAGACTTTTCACACATTCTCCAGACCCTTCACTGGATCCCACCTCACCGGCTGTGGAAAACTTAGCAGCCGAGATCCTACCTGCGGAGCTCAGGTATCCTGGGGTCACTCAGAGCTCTGGCCCCACTGGGGCCTGCCAGTGCCCACCCTCAGCCCCGTCCCCAGTACAGGTATTTACCACTAGCCAGGCCTGCTCAACTTGGTTCCCAAGTCCTAGCCGGGCTTCTAGGCCCACTCACTCCTAATTCTGCTCTTACCTGGCCAGGGCTCTACCCCTATTGGTGCCTCACCTCTTCAGGATCCGTCCTGAGTGCACAAATTAGATCCAACCCATCTGTCTCCACCCCCCAGGCAAAAATCCTTTGCTCCAGCCCTGCCCACATTGGGTTCTGCCCCCAGGATACAGCCCTGTCCTCAGTATATTCCCTGTTAGGTTCACTGCCCTGTGCGCTGCCCGTAAGAACTCCCACCCCAGCTTTCCACTTTTCAGTGTCTTACTTTACCGGCAGCCGCATCTCAGTGTTCTAACCCTCTCCTGTAGCCCCACCCTTCCCTGGCGCCACCCCTAGACCCAGCTCATGGCTCCGCCCACTTTGCCCCCCAGCCCCACCGGCGCTCCGCCCACCCATGCCTAGGCGCTGTCCCCTGTACTCTAACCCTACCCCAGGGTCTGGCTGGGCTCTTCCCCCAGGGCTCTATCCCTCTCCTGGCCGCGTCTGCCCAGTTTCCCTGCTGGAGCCTTGGTAGGCCTGAGTGGTGACCCATCTCCCGCACTGCTCACTCCTTCCCGGTCCGCAGGGAGACGCTCCTACAGCTTCAGCTGGAGAACAAGCGCCTGTGCCAGCAGGAGGCGGCCGACCGGGAACGGCAGGAGGAGCTGCAGCGCCACCTGGAGGAGGCCAACCGCGCGCGCCACGGCCTGGAGATGCAGCACCGGTGAGGACCCACCTGGCGGAGGGGGGCCTCTCACACGCTTGGAGGGGGGCTGAGGGCGGGCGCAGGCACTAAGTGGGCCCCCCAACCCTGCAGGCTGAACCAGCAGCAGCTGTCGGAGCTGCGGGCCCAGGTGGAGGACCTGCAGAAGGCCCTGCAGGAGCAGGGGGGCAAGACTGAAGATGTGAGTGCCCACCTCCTCCCTGCCTGGCCCTCCTTTGTGTCCCCCAATAACCCTTCTCTCTCTTCCCCCTGCTGCCCGATGCCCCGTGAAGTCCATTGTAAGTACCTTGAGCCCAGGGTGGCACCCCCTACCCTCAGTCTGGAAAGAGGTTGGGACCTCTGGAGCCCTCACTCACCCAGTGCCTCTTCTCTCCTCCAGTCAACCCTGCTGAAGAGGAAGCTGGAGGAGCATCTGTGAGTCCCAGAGTGGGGGTACTCTTCGTGGGGGGAAAGGCTGGGGCAAAGGTGTGGGAGGTGGATCCGGTGTCGATGGGGAGTTCTTGATGAGGAAAGGGAGTCTGACGGGTCAGCTCAAGTGGGGCCTTATAGACTAAGGGAAGGCATGTGGAATGTTTTGGGGGAACAATGGGGTGCCACAGAGGAAATTGCAACAAGGTTGTGTGACAAAGTAATAGTCACCTTTTACTTTTGCATTGTTAAAAAGGAAAGTTGTTTTTTTGTGTTTTTCATTTTTGGCCACACTGTGTGGCTTGTGGAATCTTAGTTCCCCAACCGGGGATTGAACCCGGGCCCACATCAGTGAAAGCTCCGAGTCCTAACCCCTGGACTGCCAGGGAATTCCCAAAAAAGGAACTATTAAAAAAAAAAAGAAAGAAAGAAACTATTTTAAATGGCTATCACATTTATAGTTTAAAAACCAAAATGTATACCGAGCTATACAGAAATAAAGGGTAAACCTCTGAGTGCTCCCTCATTGACTCAGTTTCCACCCCATTCCACCCTCATTTCTATTAGTTTATTATGGAAATCCTTCCAGAATTTTTAAAGCAGATCCAAATGAATATGAATATAGATTTTTACTATCATTCCTTATTTACGCAAAAAGTAGTGTAATATGTGCACTTTGCTTTCCCTACTTAACAAGTTAACTGGAGAAATTTCTCCTTAAGAATAAATAAAGGAGTCCTTCTTATTTTTTTTTTCACATATAGCAGCCTTTGTCAACTGGGGTTCCATAGGGGAACTAGGCCTTACAGAAAATTATTTTCGTGACTATTTTCTCAGTTCTGCCAAGGATGCAATGAAGCTAAGGCCGACCTGGAACACAGAAAGTTATTTCCTTACAGAGGATGGATACCTGGAGGCATTAGGGCTTAATTCTCCTGTAGAATTCTGGTCCAGAAGGTCTGGCCTATAGCATTTTTTGTAATATTGTAATGTGTTTAACTCATTCTTTCTAGGTATTTGCAATTTCAAGCAATGTAACAAAGTAAACCTTGTATAGGCATCATTTTGCTTGTGTGCAAATATACACAAAAATGCAATGGGTGGCTCCCAGGGTACATGCCTTTGTAATTTTAGTAGACATAGCCAGAGGTTCACTATTAGATGTTACACCATGTTCCATGTCCGACACATGATAATAGTCTCACCTACAGGAATCTTTGGGGTTTTGCCACAGGTGGCAGAACTGTCAATTATTAGCTTGCATTTCCTTTCCTGTTTTAAAAATGTTTAAAAGTTTTAATTTATTTTTGGCTGCGTTGGGTCTTTGTTGCTGCACGCGGGCTTCCTCTAGTTGCAGCAAGTGGGGGCTACTCTTTGTTGCAGTGCGTGGGCTTCTCATTGCGGTGGCTTCTCTTGTCATGGAGCACGGGCTCAGTAGTTGTGGCTCGTGGGCTCTAGAGCACAGGCTCAGTAGTTGTGGCGCACGGGCTTAGTTACTCCACAGCATGTGGGATCTTCCCGGACCAGGACTCGAACCCGTGTCCCCTTCATTGGCAGGCAGACTCTTAACCACTGTGCCACCAGGGAAGTCCCATATTTCCTTTTGTTTTATAAGAGATTTGCATTCCAGAAAGATACCTGGCTGCTGGGTAGAGAATGGAACTGAGGGGTTGAGAGTAGAGGGGGCTGGCAAGGGATGATGGTGCCTGGACCAGCGAGTGGGCTGTGGAATGGGGAGAAGTGGACAAATGGGAGGGCTGGTCCAGGGCCCACCTGATGAGGGGTGTAGAGGGTTGGGACTCTGATGGCTGAGGAGATGGTGGGGCCAGCGCACATAACCCCCAGGCTTGGGGTCAGGCAGAAAGGTCTGCAGGGACACTTCTGGCTGGCTGGGAAGGCTGTGGCCACCACTAGGAGAAAAGAAATGGGCCCAGAGCTCAGCCTACTGCTGCCGGTCCCCTGCCCGCAGGCAGAAGCTGCATGAGGCAGATCTGGAGCTGCAGCGGAAGCGCGAGTACATCGAGGAGCTAGAGCCCCCTGCCGATAGCAGCAGTGAGTGGGACTGGGTGGCCGGCTGGGTGCAGGGAGCCCCAAGCTTGGCACAGAGCTGAGGGGCCACCTGTTCCCCCAGCAGCCCGGCGTATCGAGGAGCTGCAGCACAACCTGCAGAAGAAGGACGCGGACTTGCGGGCCATGGAGGAGCGGTACCGCCGCTACGTGGACAAGGCGCGCACAGTGAGGACGGGCGCTGGGTGCCCTACACGCCTTCTGCCGAGGCTGCTGCCTCCCATTGGTTCATGCCTCCTGCCCCCACACCTGTCATATCTAATCATGTCACAGACTTTTACACCACGGCCTGTGAGGCCAAGGTCACCCTGGCTGTGTCTTCCCCAACCCCTAGGTCATACAGACCCTGGAACCCAAGCAGCGGTCACCTGGGGGGGCTCCTCCGGAACTCCACACCCTGAGGACACAGCTTCGAGAGCGGGATGTCCGCATCCGGCACCTGGAGGTGGGTGTCCTTGTCCCTTCTCACTGTCCTCAGCATATCCAGGTCCTTGACTATTGCCTCCTTAGCAGATGGACTTTGAGAAGAGTCGAAGTCAGCGAGAGCAGGAAGAAAAGCTGCTCATCAGTGCCTGGTATAATATGGTGAGTGCACCGTTGCCATGGCTGAAGTATTGGGTGGGCATGGCGGTCCTGTGGGCTCACCTGACCCCAACTATGCCCCTCCCTCCAGGGCATGGCTCTGCAGCAGCGAGCCGGGGAAGAGCGGGCACCTGCCCATGCCCAGTCATTCCTGGCACAGCAGCGGCTGGCCACCAATGCTCGCCGCGGACCCCTGGGACGCCTAGCACCCCTGAACATGCGCCCCACTGACAAGCATTGATGGATCTCAGGATCCTGCCACCTGTCCAGCCAATCAGGGCTTAATCCACCCTGGATTCCCCTGACTCACATGGGGCCCAGCATTATGCCTCAGCCAGTTGCTTGAGAGCCTTGAAGTCATAATCTCTGCCCTTTTCTCTCCCAGGTGGGACGAGAGTGCAGGATGAGGCGGGAGGCAGGAATGGGCCTATTCTTTTTAGCAATGTGATTCTTATTCTTGATTTTAGTGAGCTGCCAGGGGAGAGAGTGATTTTATATTTGAGAAGAAAGATAATAAAGACTTTCAATCTGACCTGGCTGGACTCTGGGCTCTGAGGGGAGGGAGAGAAGGTAGGCCAGGGGCTCAGGTCACTGCTTTTAAGAAAATCCTAGCTTGTGTTCTTACTAAAGTGTGAGTGACCGATAGCACCCCGTAGGAAGTTTGAATCATGTTTGTATCTGTGTAACTGTATGTGTGTGTGGTGGGTTTTGAAGAAGCTTCAGACAAAAATCCCTACCTCAGGAAGCTGTCAATTCCAATGGAGACAGATAATAAACAAAATAGATAAAATATTTGATGTGAGAAGTGCTACAGAGAAAAATAAAGCAGACAAAGTCATGGGGATGCAGGAGGTGGATTTGGGAGGTGGTGATTTTTTTTTTTTTCTTTGCGGTACGTGGGCCTCTCACCGTTGTGGCCTCTCCCGTTGCGGAGCACAGGCTCCGGACGCGCAGGCTCAGCGGCCATGGCTCACGGGCCCAGGCGCTCCGCGGCACGTGGGATCTTCCTGGACCGGGGCACGAACCCGTGTCCCCTGCATTGGCAGGCGGACTCTCAACCACTGCGCCACCAGGGAAGCCCAGGTGGTGATTTTTAATAAAAGGCCAGGAAATGAGGCCTCACCAAGGAAGTGACAGAATTTTTTATTTTTTTATTTTTTGCGGTACGCGGGCCTCTCAACACTGCGGCCTCTCCCGTTGCGGAGCACAGGCTCCTCACGCGCCGGCTCAGCGGCCATGGCTCATGGGCCCAGCCGCTCTGCGGCACGTGGGATCCTCCCGGGCCGGGGCACGAACCCGCGTCCCCTGCATCGGCAGGCGGACTCTCAACCACTGTGCCACCAGGGAAGCCCTGAAGTGACATAATTTAAGCAGAGACCTGCAGGAGGTGAGGGAGGGACCATGTAGGTATCTGGGGAAGAGTGATCCAGGCAGAGGGAATAGCACGTGTAAAGGCCCTGGGATGAGACCTTGCTCGGTGGGTTAGAGGAACAGTGAGGAGGCCAGTGTGGCTGGAGTGGAGTGAGTGAGGGGAAGAGTGGAGAGAGTCAAGACCAGGCAGACTGTCCAGGGCCTTGTAGGGTGTGTGGATTACTTTAGCTTTCATTCTAAGTGAAGTGGGAGCCACAGAGTGTTCTAAGCAAAGGAGCGACATGACCTGATTCAAGTTGTCACAGGCTCCCTTTGGCTCCTATGGGAGGAACAGACTGCGGGGGTGTCAGGGCCAGAGCTGAGAGACCAGGTCACTCGTCCAGGTGGGTGGTTGGGTGATAGGGCTCTGGCCAGGGTGTGGACCCTGGGTGAATGGGAAATGGTTGGATTCTGGATACAGTTTGAAGACTAAGCTGATGGGGTTTGCTACTGGGTTGATGAGAGGGGATGAAAGAAAGGAGTTGAAGGTGACTCCCAGGTTTTGTCCTCATCATCTGGAATGACAAAGCTGACAGAGGTTGGGACAGGTGGGGAGCTGATAGGGAGCTGGTTTGGGGGCATGTTATGTTCGAAGTGCCCGTGAGATCCCCACATGCAGATGTCAAGCAGGAAGTTGGCTCTCTGGGTCTCGAGTCAGGGGAGGGATCCTGGCTGGACTTCTAAATTCAGGAGTCACCTACATACGACTGATGTAAGACCTAGAGCACTGAAGGGGTATCTGAGAGTGCAGGGGCTTGAGGCAGAGGGGTCACTTGCAGAAGCATAAATCGAGGCTGGCAGGGGAATTCCCTGGAGGTCTTGTGGTTAGGACTCCGCGCTTTCACTGCCTTGGGCCCGGGTTCGATCCCTGGTCGGGGAGCTAGGATCCCACAAGCCGCGTGGCAAAAAAAAAAAAGAAAGAAAAGAAAAGAAAAAGAAAAACGCTGGCAGGAGAAAGCTATGGTCCTTGGACCGTGGGTCCTACATTGATGAATGAGTAAAGCCCTGGGCACTAATGGGGCCATTTCAGAGAGAATTTAGGAAGAAGTGGGCAGGGCATCATCAAATAATCTGGAGGATTCCTTAAAGCTTACTTAGCATAAATGCCTGGCAGGAGTTGAGTAAAAAAAAAACACTAAAAGTTTATTGAGCACCTATTATGTACCAAACACTTTAAAGCCACATTTCATTTCATCCTCACAGCGCATTGAGGTGGGCACTCATATGTCCAATTTGAGGAAAGAAGAAAGGCAAGGCACACTGATAAAAACTCTCACGCAGTGGCGGGTAGGAAGTAGAGCTGGTGGTAAGGACCGACAGTTCAAAGATGCTGGAAGAATACCCTGCCCTCAGTGCAGTGCCTGGCCCACAGGAGGCGCTCCAAGCCTCTGTGCCAAACGTAAAGGCGGGACGCAGGCAGGTAAGAAGCGGGCAGGCGGAGTCCACAGGCAGCTTATAAAGCCCAAACCACTGCTTGCGGGCGGTGTTGGGACATTTTCTCTATCCTTGGGGATCCAGGGTCCAAGGGTCTCAGGTTAGACTCTCCTCCTCCTCGCCAATAGGGCTGGGCACCCAGGGTGGAGCCGGCCCCCGGGGCCCGGGCATTGGCACAACGGTGAAGGGCTCGGCGGGTGGCCTGGGGGCTGGCGGCTCGCGGCCAGCGTGGGGCTCAGACTCCGGCTCCAGCAGGCCTAAGGGTAGCAGCGCGTCACTGCCACTGCACTCTGGGGCCGCGCCATCAGGGGCGCCCGCGCATGCGCAGCTGGCGGCTGTGGATTCCTCCGACACGCAGCTGTTCTTGCGGCGCAGTAAAGACAGGCGCCGGCCCAGCAGGCTTCCAGCGGCCATGCCCGCGCCCACCGGCAGGAGGCGCTGCAGGAAGTCGCCGTGTGCGTCGCTCAGCGGCGCATCCACGCCGTCCTGCCGCTGGAACTGCATGTCCTCCTTGGCCAGCCTGCGGAAGAGACAATGGGTCAGCGCTGCGGCCTCTCTCTTCTTCATCAACAGAGTTGGGACCGAGGAACACTGCTTTTCCACCCCATTGTCCCACTTATCCCAAAAGACCTTGGCTCCTCACCCGAGAGCCTGGCCTTATCCTCTGGCTCTGGCTATGCTCAAACTTAGGCCTCAAAAGGCTAAGTTGGGGCCCTGCCGCCTGTCCTTTGGTATCGCTTCTGGCCCGTCCAGTCCTCATAGACTGTAGCCCTTAGCTCTGCCCCCAGTTAGTGGCCGGGTCCCAGACCTTGACCCGGATCCCTGACCCCTGACCCGTCCTAGTCCTCATGACTTTAGCTCTTAGCCCCGAATCTCCAGGGTGTAGCCTTTAGCCCCGACCTGGTCACCCACAGCCCCTTCAATCAGATACACCCCGCAGTCATGAGCCCCGCCCCCAAGAGGCCCCGCCCATCCCCACTGGCTCACGTGATGTCGAAGGTGGAGCCCTGGAAGGAGGGCTGCTGCAACAGGAAGGCGGTGGCAGCGGTGTAGGGAGCGCGAGCCTCAGCTGCGTCCCAGTATAGGTCCTTCTCCAGCATGGCCAGGTCGTCGTACATCTCGTCCACGGCCAGCATTGACACCTGCGGGCGAGGATACGCGGGGAAGAGTGGGCATGGAACAGCGCCGGCACCGAAGGGTGGACCCCTCTGGACGGGTAGGAGTGTGGTGACCAAAGAGAAGGATGGATCAGGGGCGATGTCTGAGCGAGTCTTAGCAGGGGTGGGGCCAGGGCCGCTTTGGGAGCCCAGGGATGGTCTTAACCGAGAGAGTCTCACTTGGAAGTTGCGGTCGATCAGAAAGTTGGTCTCAAAGTCATCGTCGTCCTCTCCGAAGGGGTTGATGAGCTGCTCAGCTACCTGAGTGGGTAAGAGGAGAGGTAGGTGGAGAACTGAAAACCCCTGCCCGCTCCACCCCTGGAGTCCTGGCCTTGGGGCCCCACCCACCTTGAGCCAGCCCGCGTAGAAGAAGAACTGCAGCAGGGTGAAGATGGGTACGCACAGGTCCAGGTCGTGGTCTTTGTAGCCCTGCGCCGGGTCCAGGAACTGGCGACCGATGAGGCAGGCCAGGAAGTAGCTGTACACAGCGATGGTCACCACCTGGGGGAGGGGCAGGACGGAGTGCCAATTCAGGGTTCTCTGGGCCTTGGGGGGTCATGGAGAGACCAGAGCTAGGATCGCGAGTCACTGTGATGGGGTCTTAGCTGGCCCTCAGTTTCTCCTTGAGACCAACGCTCCAGGGTCTCTGACGCGGGATAACGGCGGGGTTACCTGGGTGTAGACAAGGGGTACGCTAATCCAGTCGTAGTGAAAGAGCATCCCACACTTGGCCCGAAACACAGTCAGCTCCTGGAGGCAGATACACGTCATGAGGGGGCCTGAATAGTGAGCTCACACATGGGGATTAAGTGGGGGGGGGTGTACCTGGGATGGAGGTGAGTGGTCACCTGGTGGGAGGCGGGCGTGTGCTTCTAGGGACTTCAGGGAGAGTATTTAGTGGTGAGTGTACGCCTAGGAGCACTATGCACCTAGGAGCCGCCCCATAGAGATTTAAGTGTACACCTGGGGGCTGCTAGATAAGGGTGGTTGGGATCCGCCTTGTGGGAGGCGCATGGCAGACACACAACCTCAGGGTGCGTGGGGTACAATTTCCCTGGTATTTGATATGAGTGACCACCCGGAGAGCCCACCTCCAGCAGCAGCTTAAGGGCGCCGTTGTTGCGGATGCGGCCCTCGCGCTGAGCCTGCGCCGCCAGGTTGGAGAACCAGACGCAAGGCACCCAGTACTTGTTGTAGGATGAGTTCAGGTTCTCGAACTTCTTGCGCTCCTCGCGGGTCATAAACCCTGGAGGGGCGAGGTCGGGGGTTATTTGCCCCACCCTCAGTCTTTGCGCCCCCCCGCCCCCCCCCCCACCCGCGTTCCTTTTGGCCGGAGCCTCACCTGCTTCCACCACATGGTCTATGGTGGGGAAGCGCTTGAAGACAGCGGTGCTGACAGAGCGCAGGATAAGCACAGCAGAGAGTCCTGCATAGCGCATGAGCGTGCGTCGGTAGAGGCGGCCGCGCTCGTCGCGCCCGTGCACTGTGCCGACCACCACGCACATGAGCGCGTCGGGCAGGGGCATGCATAGGTACTGGTTCCACCAGCGGTGCACCACCAGCGTTACGTAGAAGCCTGCGGGAGAGCCGGGAATGGGAGACTCAGTTGGGACACTAGGGCCAGGGGTTTGGGGTCCCAGGTCATGGGAAGAGGAGTGACATAGGGTCTTCATCAGGAACATGCGGTAGGCTGGATACCCAGACCATGTGGGGCCACCCGAGCTGGGAACCTGGAGATTCAGCCCTGAGGTCAGTCCAGGCTGGATCACCCTGGCTACTTGGATGTCACCTGGGATGGGAGATTAGGATCTCCGTGTAGAGGTGGAGACAGAGGGCCCACAGGCAGGTTGTCACCAAAGCCACAGGGAGCCCCGGAGCCAGGGATGTGTGAAGGGGTTGGGCATGGTGTCTAAGTCAGGGAACCTGGGGCAGGCTGGTCACCCCATCCTTGTGGGCCCAGAATGGTGGGAGGAAGGCTGAGGTCAAGTGAAGTCACTGAGGACAGGGAGCTGGGACTTGTCAGAGTCCCTTGCCCCTCAGGCTGGACTTGAAAGGAGGGAGTCATGTGGGGCTCTTGGATGGGGGTCCCTGGGGCTCAGTACATGTGAGGGGAGGCACTAGTAATCCCATGCAGACACAGATGGGAGTCCCTGAGTTGACCAGGGATAAAAGCCTATGCATGACACGGAGTTCTCATTGGGGGCACCTCAGGGGACCCTCTGACCAGATGACATACAAGGTCTCAGGAATTGGGGCCATACTTGGCCTAAAGGATGCAGAAATGGGGATTTGTGGGGGGGTGGCTTTGATGGGGGGGGCGTCTCAGAAAGGCAGGAATGGGAGTCTCCAAAAGGCATGAATGGCAATGGGTTTCTCAGGATGAAGGGAATGGGGAACTCAGGAGCGCGAACGCACCGAGCACAAAAGAGACCGGGATGAGACTGGCGTACTGGTCGCAGTAAAGAACGAGCTTCTCAAAGTAGCGCTTCTGCTCTTCGGTCAGCACGAAGCTGCGAGGGAGGGGGCGCGGGATCACGGGCGAGCCCCGGTCCCCAGTTGCAGGTCTCCCTTCCAGCACCT
This sequence comes from Grampus griseus, assembly GCF_964374135.1. Classification (NCBI taxonomy): domain Eukaryota; kingdom Metazoa; phylum Chordata; class Mammalia; order Artiodactyla; family Delphinidae; genus Grampus; species Grampus griseus. Next base: position 163,029,676 of record NC_139019.1, on the reverse strand, counting down.
CCTCCGGGGCCGGCCCGCAGCCCTCCCCAAACGCCCCCACTCCGGCCGGCCCTCCCCCCTCTCCCGGGGCCGCCTCACCGATAGGCGGCACTCAGCGCCATGTAGAGCCCAAGGAAACACAGCAGCTCGCGCCACAGAAGTTTGTAGATGCTCCCGCGCCACAGCAGCAGCAGCTTCGAGAAGCCGCCGAAGCGCGCGTTCGCCACGCAAGCTGTGTACGTGACAGTCATCGCGGCGCCCGGGCCGGTCAAGCCCAAGGAGAGGGGGCTGGACCGGACCCGGGATTGGGGGCCGAGGAATGGGGGGCCGGGCCGGGCTGGAAGGCTGCTGGCGAGGGTAGAAAGGTGCGGGGACGACTCAGCTCCGCGTCACTTTCCACGCCCGGCCACCTCCTCGGTACCGGCTCTGGCTCAGCTTCCCGTCCCCTCCCACCTGCTCAGTCCTGCCCTAGCCCCCAGCCCTCCTCCCCAAGGCCCTCTGGCAGGCCACTCCCTTCCTTGGACTCCAGGTCCCAGCGTCCGGCGCCGACCTCCCCAGGCCCTCTCCGTTCATCCCCCACCGCCAAGGCCCTTGGTCCACCGAGTTAACCCGAGCTGCCCGCTCTGATCCCATACCCCTTACCTGGACGCCATCTACAGCCTCTCCCCCGCTCCCCGAGTCCCTAGCGCCTCAGTTTCTATGTTCCCGGGGCTCCAACTGACTTCCTTCCCTCAAGTCCCACTTCTGCTTTCCCTCCCCCTACTCCCCTAACCCAGTCTCGGCCCATTCTCTCCCCTGCACTTCCTTTTGAAGCCCTCCAAAGCCAGATCCCCAAGCTTCCAGGCCCCAGGTCCTCCCCCACAGCCCCTCAGCCTCAGGCTGGCTCCGTCTCCTGCACAGCTGCCCCAGCCTATCCCCCTCCCACTTAATCGAACTGGCTCTGCCCCCTCCCTCTTCTGGATCCACCTAGACCTTTCCTCTGTCCATTCCCCTCTAGCCTTCTGAGCCCTCCAACCCTACCCTGAGGACTCAGATTCTTGCCCGCAGACCGACTCGTCCTCAAGGTTCCCTATTCCCCCAGGCCTGGGTCCTTCTCACCTGGTGGCTGGTTCAGGGACACTCAGGGACAGGGCAAGGACAGGCTTCAGGGTTGGGTGGGGCTGAAGCCAGATTCTGTGAGGGAGGGGGCTGGGGAGTGGGCGTGGGTGGCCCCTCCCTGGCCCTCCCCCCTCAGTTGCAGCCTCAGAACTTTGAAGTCTCATCAGTTTGTTACCTGGGGCAGGGGGTGGGGAATTCACCCTGTCCTCCTTAGCTCCTTCCTGTCCAGTCTCCCAGTCAGTCACTGGCAGATCCAAGAAATCTTGGACCTAGACCTGGGGGAGGGGGCAGGAACCCTGTCTTTACCAGACCCAGACATATACACACACTGCTCAGTGAGTCTGGGTCGCTCCACACTCACCTGTAATCACACACAAAGACGCACCTAGAAACACACACCATAGACCCAGACACAAATTCAGCTTTCCTCAACACAGCCTCCCACGACCACGGTGACCCAGAAAGCAGTACGCACTGGCACAAAGACTTCCAGAGTCACCAAAGAGACAACACTTAGCCCCCCACCCCCATATGCAGATATAAAGCAGATGGACCCTAACCCACCAGGCTCTCAGCTCTCAGGCACCCACATAGTGCTCCAAACAGCCACCCAGGAACACAGGGGCAGGGACCCAGGCACCCTGAATTCCTTCATGATCATACTATGTAATAGAGACACACGCAAGGTCACACAACCAGCCAAGTGCAGACCCCAGCCCGACCCCAGAATGCCTTCACACGTGAGCCATCACACAGAGGGAGGTAGCAGACATTTATTCCTGATCTCCCCTGCACAAAAACACACCATGGCCACACACCAGATGCAGGAGCACAGCAGCACACAGTCCTGGGGTCAGAGCCGGGTCCTAGGGAGTCCCTTTGATATGCCAATGTAGCAAAGACACACTCATACAACATCGACCCCTCCCAACAGTCCCACAGACCCAGAGGGTCACATCCAGATGGAGTCAGGCCATAACCCCTCATGAAACTCACCTGCATTCATTTGTACATCAATACGTAAGACACACGCTCCTCAACACCCCTTCACTGCGGGCGGCGACGGGCAGGCACACACACACCCTGGGTCTCAAACACTTTGGGCGTTGTCATGAACACACAAGCTTAGGGACACCAAACCTTGTCTCCACATTTGGCATGGATACAGGACAGATGTTCTCCCTTTACAGACACACCTACAAAGGGGGCACTCTAGCCTGGCACAAACAACCCTCCATCTTCACCATTGAATGCATAGCCCAGTGTGGGAGGGGCAGTTGCTCAGGGTTTCAGCTCCAAGAGGGGTGCCCTGGGGCGCCCCTGAGCCTCTCAAGTCCACCCCAGCACCAGGAGTGCACATGGCTCCACTCGACCCTGCACCCGAAGGTCTGGCCAGCCAGGACGCAGTGTTCCTAACCTGGCAGGTGTCTGCCCAGCCCGGGGTAGTTAGGAACCAGCTCGGGCTGGCTGTACTCGGACCTGTGCCTCTGCCGTCCAGCTGCTGGACGGCACATAAAAGAGGATGAGGGGTGATGCTGCTAGCTACGGGAACTGGGGAGGGGACAGGCTTCAGGTTGATGGGCTCCATACCTGACCAGAGGCCCCTATTCCCTTGGATGTATCCTCACATGCTGCAGCCAGCCCTCCCCTCCACAGCCCCCATCGACCCCTGTGCGCATCTCCCCTCCTCCAGCTCACTGTCCCCACATACTTCTGACTGCTTAACCCGGGCTGGGGCAGAGGCGGGTTGCCCAGGCTAGTTCACGTGCTTACTAATTGTTACAGTGAATAGTAACAAGTAGACCTTGGCAGGCACATGCCTGGGGCCACTGTACAGGCGTTACCCATTTCATTTCATTGTGTCCTCAAAAGCAGGAAATGTGAGTTTGTGCTCCTTATTCCCGCTATCAAGGTAGGGAAACTGAGGCTCAGAGGGCGCACAGTCTGTCCATGGCACAGCTAGGATCTGAACCCAGGCAGTTTGGTTCGGAGCCTGGGGTCCTGCCGTGGGCTGCACTGCCATGTTCGTTTACAAGCACCTCCTCAATGTGGGCGTGCCCACATGGGTTTGTGTACACCTGACTGAACTGGGGGGACACGTCTAGGCTCGTGGTTGCATTCCCCTCACACACACACCCTGGCACGCCTAGACCCTGGGTGTGCACTGTCTGAACACCACTTCCTGACTCATGCATATCCTTAGTCACCCCCTTTCTCCCGCCATCCCCATCCAGCTCCAGCTTGGAACTTGCAAACGCCCAAGGTCATGCCAGTCCTGGGTCTTGGGGATGACCGTGACTGTCCAGGCAGTGGCAGAGGGAGGAGTGAAGGAGAGAAGGGGTGCTGCTTTATGCCTTTCCGGCTGGTTTGCTAACCCTTCCAGGGTCAGGTGAATTTGTGCCATGGCCCTATGAATGGCCACACTTCTGTCTCCATTTTAGGAATACGGGGACTGAAGCTCAAACTTCAGGAAACAGGCAGCAGGCCACTCAGTGAGGCTGCTCTGGGGGCAGGACAGGACTTCAGGGCCCGTCCAGCCTGAGTCCTTTGTCATCCTGCCCCTTAATCAGCCCCCCTGTTGCAGCCCTGTGCTGGGAGGGGCTGAGGCCATTCCATGTAACAGGAATTGGGAGGTGGGGGTGGAAACTGTTAATCCGCAGTCTGGCAGGCCCAGCCTCTGCCCAGGGTGCCCACTAATTCCCAAACCAAACAGCAGGCAGTGCTGGGCCCGCTGCCGACCTAATCCGCTCCCCACCAGCCTGGAGCTGGCCAAGGGGCCTCCCCGTTCCCACGCTCTGAGCCTTGAAGGAAGTGGGCAGATGCCCCTTTCTTCTACTCCAGGCTTTACAGCCCCAGAGGACACCCTTACCCATATAGAGCTAGAAAAAGGCACCCCTTTACAGAAGAACCCTCCTTCCAAAATTACCACAATAAACACACATCTCTATTAGGTCTCTGTTGTGAGGGACCTAAACATACATCTATGCCTCTCTGGATGTGACATCTTTGTGCAGTGTACAACCTTTGCAACTGTACATGGAGGTACTAGGCCCCAACCCCACCATGTCAACATCCACAGTAGTTTAAGATCATTTTATTGAGGGAGGAGAGGCGGGGAGAGGTGCGGGGGCAGCTACAGCTCCCCCAGCCCCACCAGGGGGAAAAGACCCCCTCCCCGCCTCCCTTCCCCCAAGTGGTTCCCCTGTATTATGGGGGAACTTTGTGCAAACTCTGCCCCGGTGGGTGGCGGCTGAGTGTGAAATGGCAGCAGCTGGGGCTGGTGGTGGTGCTACTGGGCACTGGGGGGCTTGTAGGGCTCCAGGAGAAGAGCAGAGAAGGTGTTGACCTTGTCCGCCCCCCGAACCTCATGGGGCAGCAGTGGCAGCTTCACAATGTGGAAGTCTTCATATAGGTCCTCCATCTGCGGCAGGGGTAGAGGGCAGAAGGCAGCAGGGCCACAGGGCAGGGACAGAATGTGATCAACGTAAAGGGTCAGGCTAAGGGTCTCCCAGAGTCAGGGAGAGAATATGAGCAAGGGCTTCACAGGGACATAGGTGGGAGTGGCGCCAGTGAGGTCAGAGACCACTGGGCTGGACCTCCCACTCCCCAGGGTGAGAGGTATCTAGGCCAGGCCAGCCAGTCTATGAAGGCCAGAATCAGAAGGTCTGAAGCAGTGCGTGAAGGGCAGGGGTTTGGGGCGAGGAACAGAAGGTGGGCTGGAGCAAAAGGTCAGAGAATACAGTAAAAGGTCAGCAGTGCCTTGGCTGGGCTGGGACGGACCCCAGCTTCCAGAGTCAGAGCTACGAGGGCTGGGCGGGAGGGTGGGTGTGCGCACCTGGTCCAGGTACTTGGCCTGGATCTTGTGGCGGGCCTCACACATCTTGCAGGGCTTCTCGGGATCAGGGAAGACGAGTTGGTTGACAATGATGTTGTGCGTGTCGATCTTGCACTTGGCCAGCTCCTGGATCAGCCGCTCCGTTTCATACAGGGACAGGAACTCAGCAATGCACACACAGATGAAGGTGGTTTGCTCCTGCAGGATCCAAGACAGGACAGGGAGGGGCAGATTTCAGCCCTGTCTCTTTCCCCTGAGCTTCTCGCCGCCCGCCTGGACCGCAACTCACAGGGTCCTTGAACTGCTCACTGACGGAGCGGATGACAGGCAGTGTCTCCTCCAGCTTGGAGGCCAGCTGGTCTGCGTTCATGTCCCCGAGGCCCAGCATGTTGCACATCTGTGGGGACGATGTGAGAGGGCTCATGGTTTACCTGGGGCACATTATACTCCCTGGGTTGGGCTCACTAGATACCCGGGGGACGACTCCTGACACCTCCCAGTGGTTAAAGGTGTGGGCCCTTGAGCAGATCGCAGGGGTCCAACCCTAGCTCTGCCATTTCTGCGGGACTGTGGCCAGGTTAGCTTGACCTCCCAGAGCCTCAGTTTCCTCATGTGTAGAGCTGTTGTGCTGTATGACATGTCACGTGCTTGGAACGGTGTCTGGCACACAGTAAGGGCCCCACAAATGTGACTGAGGCACAGGTCCCCGCCGGGGGACCACACACAACCAAGGAGGTGTCAGTGGAGTACAAAAGTGTGACGGCATCAGGGTTGTCATGTTGTGCTAATAGTAACCCATGGGGGGATTCGCATGCTCTCCATTTGACAGATAAGGCCCAGAGAGGGGAAGTGACTGGAGGTCACACAGCTGTGTCACACCAGAGTGCAAAGCGTTTGAACCCGGGCCATCTGGCTCTGGGATATGTGCTTTCAAGCTCTGTCTGGGGCACTCAGCGGGTGGAGGCAGGGACACTGGGTGCTGTGGAGTAGGGGGGACGGTTCCCCCGCAGTGAAGATCCATCCCATCCATTGGGAAGCGCTGACTGAGAGCATATGTGGGAAATGCCTTTGTTTCTGCACATCTTGGGGTCCGGGGGCCCACTCTGATTCAGGGGACTCCTGGATGCCCTGGGGCTCTGCCTGCCTGTGAGATGAAGGGGCTGATCTGGTTCTTGATCTGCATGAGGCGGCCTAGTCCCCGCTCGACGATGGTGGGGAAGTTGAGCAGTCTTAGCGTGTGGCCTGTGGGCGCTGTGTCGAACACCACCACCGAGAAGTTCATGCCCTTCACCAGCCTGTGGGGAGATGAGGATCAGGCCCGCTCTGCCCCCTCTTCCACCCTAGCCCCAGGCAGCACCGGGCACCCAGAGTCCCCGCCGGGCCTGACCTCATGACCTCTGCATAGCTCATGGCCTCATCGATGCCTGGGAAGGCGCTCATGGCTTCCTGCATCATCTTCTTGCCCATGCTCAGCATGTTGTCCTCCTCAAAGAACTCGTCCGGCAGCTCCGCCACACCCAGGCTGGGGTCAATCTCCTGGGGGCCGAGAGGGTCAAGACTCAGGCTGCTGTTGCTGGAGCCTTCCCACCTGGGCACGGAGCCCGAGGGAGCCTGTGGGGTGCCCTGAGCACAGCCCTTCACCAGGTCACAGCTGGGGAGACCTCTGAGGTGCCCTGGCCCTTCCCTTAGGCGCTTAAGGTCTCGGGTGGTGGCACAGATTGTTAAAGTCTTTCACAAGCAGATGGAAAATCGCCAACTGTGCTCAGTGTCCCAGAGGGAAGCCAGAGTGCGTTGCAGTGCCTTCTCACGGGCTGTTCCCCCACCCGGGCCTGTGGCCTCTTCCAGATCATTCCTCTAACATGAGTCATCCCTGACCGCCCAATCTAACAGTGCAGCCCTAGCCCCCTCTGCCCTGCCTTCCTTTCTTCTTAACATCTGGCCTCTCCTCACATGGTTTACTTAGCATGTTTTTCGCCTGTCTCCCCAACCAGAATGCTGGCCCCACAAGGGCAGGGGTTTTTCTGTCTTGTTTACTGCTGTGTCCCCAGTGCCTGGAAGTGTCTGGCACAGAGTAGGTCCTCAACATGGATGCAGATTCCATGAAGGGGATGACCAAGCCTGGGGTCCCTGGCCCGTCCTGCACTCATTGCCTCTCTATCTCCCGCCTGTCACCTCTTCTACTTGAATTCATGTTTCCTGTGGCGAAGCCCTCCACTCCCTGGCCTCAGAGGTCATTTCCCTGCAGGGAGCTTGTCCACACATCACCCCCCTACAGTCACACCCTTGATGGGTTGTTCCTAGTCACCAGGCCACTCTCTGACCCCAGCCTTCTCACTTCCTGTTATTCTAGACCTTCCTGGGCCACCTCATCCCCGCACCTCTGCCCGCTTTTTCACCGTCAGTGTCCCTCTTGGGCGGCACTCTTATCCAGCCCAGTCTCCACAAGATGCCTCTGCAAACACTCCCTTCTCCCTCTGTGGTTGGCAAAAGCCCCATCCTGTTTATTCACAGCTCGCTGGCATGGCTACACCAAGGTGAACATCAGGGGAACATCCCAGACGAAGAACTCAACCTTGCTCCCCATTCCTGATCACAAGTCTCCAACAGGCACTCGACGAGCCAGAAAATCCACCCATGGGAATGTTAATGCCATATCTTCTCCCTGCTCAAACCCCTTCTGGCCCGTGTGTCCCTCACCCTCTGCTGAGGCCTGTGCCTCGCCTGTGTCTCAATGAGAAAGCGAAGCCACTGGCTGCCTACACCCTCATTTCCTCCCAGGAAACGCCCCAGTCCCCCCACATTCCTTCTAAGCCCCTGGTCCTGGCAGAGCCCAAGTCCTGGGTCTGTGCGCTGGAGTGAGCTCACACCTGCCTGAGGCCCGTCCTCAGCCGGCATCCTCACTCCTTCCTGCAATATCACTTGTCCCTCCCAGTTGAAGCTTCCCCCCACCCCCTCGGCTGCACCGCGCAGCTTGTGGGATCTTAAGTTCCCTGACCAGGGGTTGAACCTGGGCCCTTGGCAGTGACAGCCCAGGGTCCTAACCACTGGACCACCGAGGAATTCCCTGAAGCATGTGCAGCAGCAAACAAACATGCTCTAGCATCTCCTTCCTCAGAAAAGCCTTCCTTAACCCTCATTCCCTTCTCCCTCCAGGGATGGCCATGCTCATTTCTCTGCTCCCATCATGGTGATCATTGTGTCCACCTCAGCTCACCCATTCCAGGCAGGCTTCTGCCCCCATTCCCAGGGTGATCTGCTTAAAACTCATGTGCCTGCTAGAGCCGACAACCTTTCTGCCCTAGTCCCTTTGTCCTCCTGGAGCTTAGGAGCCCACACTCTCTGGCTTTCCTCCCACCTCACCTGTGGCTCCTTCTCGGCCTCTTTCAATGGTTCTTCCTCCTCCTCTGCTGGACCCTAAATGCTGATGTGCCCCCGGGGTTGTTTCTGGGCCTCTCTATTCTTTCACGTGCTCCTCCACTCACACAGCTTTAAATACCACCCTTGGGACAATGACTCTCAAATCAATGCCAACCTCCTCTGAGCTCTAGGTTCACATAACTAAGCTGCTGTCCTGATGTCTCCACTTGGATGACCAGTGGGCACCTTGGTCTCACTGTGGCCAAATAAAATTCCTGACGTTTGGTCTTCTAAACCTGCTCCTCTCCCAGTCTTCCCCACCTCAGCTGCCCAGGGAGATAACCAAGACATGTACTTATGCTTAATTCATTTTTTTCTCTCACCCATTACAAACAAGCAGTTAAATTGCTTTAATTCCAAAATACATCCCAAATTTGACCACTTCTCACCCCTCCTCCCAATTTTGGGCTGCCATCATTCCTAGCCTGGTCACTGTCCCAGTCTCCTTGTTTCCATCCTTGACTTACAATCCAATTTCTGCATGAGAGCTACAGGGAACTTTCTGGAAAACAAATTTGGCCATGACATTACTCTGCTTAAAACAAACAGCTTCCCATTAACTTGGAAGCAAAGCTAAACTGATCTCAGTGGGCTGCAAGGTCCTACACCATGTGGTCCTGATTGATGTCTCCCTCCCTTCCCTTGCTCACTAAGCGCCAGTCACTCTGGCTTCCTTTCTGCTCCACAAACGTTCCTCACTCGTTCCCCTGTGGGTATGCTGAAGAAGGAGTGAAAGTGGAGAGACAGAGGATGGAGAATGGGCAGGACATGGTAACTGATGGTGGGTGTTCACAGGAAAGGCCTGAAGGTGACTTTGCCAGAGTTGGGGCGGGGGGGTGGGGCTAAGCCCTGCTGCACTCACCATGGCGAAGAGGTTGTCATAGCCTTTGACCTTGGTAGGCACCTTGGAGAACTTCTGGTCAAATGCATCGGAGATGTTGTGGGCTGGGTCAGTGGAGATGATCAGAACACTCTCCCGCCCCTTGGATAGCTGGACTGCTAAGCTGCAGCTGGGCAAGGGAAAGGCCAAAAGGTGGGAAGTGAAGGGTTAGGCTCTGCTCCTTAGGTCTGCATGGGGAGAAGAAGGGTCCCAGGAGCAGGGGACCTGGATCAGCAAGGGCCTTGAGAGAAGAGTACGGATGACTGTGGGATCAAGCCTCAATCCCTGCAGAGGGACCCTATCAGACCTCACCTACTGAGCCCTCCAGCTGGCTATATAGTGGTAAGGTTCAGCTGAATGTGTCCGTCCCGCCTGATGCCTGCTTCCTTGCTGGCACAAAGTAACATGGTCCAGCTATCCAGCCAACTCGACCCTGTGTCCCCTCCCTCAACTCTAAACTAAGGGGTCCTTTGCACCTCCTGCTAAATTCGATAGTTCAGTCCACTTGTCCAGGGTAATTTGCCCCGGGGACCCCTCCCCCTCTTCCCAGCTGAATGGGTAGTCTGATCATGTGCCCTCTCTCCCGCCTTCCACCCCCACCCCCACGTGGGCATAGAATGGCAAGGTTCACCAGACTAGGATAGTTCGCCCCGGTGCCCCTCCCCCTACTCTGGGCTCACTCTGGTACAGTCTAGCTGATTGGGACATTTAAACGCTCTCCAGGCTCCCGTGCGCTGGATCCAATGTGGTTCAGCCCTTGAACAGGCCTGCATTCAGGAGGTAGCTTCCATTTGCTCCCGATAACTTCCGAAGAGTACAACCCAGAAGGCCCCAGCCCAGCCCTCCTGCCCGGCTGGTGGTGGAAGACCCGGTCCTTGGCCTCCCCTTCGCCCTGTGGTACATCCCACCCGTTTTCCTGGCCACCACCGCAGCCTCCTTACCTGCAGGTGGTCTTTCCAACACCACCCTTGCCCCCGACGAAGATCCACTTAAGGCTGCGCTGCTCGATAATGTTGCTAAGCGTGGGCTCCAGCGGCTCCACATCAGGGGCATCTTCGAACTCCTCTGCCTCAACCCCCCACCCGGCCACCCCTGCCGCCATCTTGGAAACGGCTCACGTGATCAAGCGGAGCGCACCATGCAAAGCACCTACAGGGGAAATTTCCTATCACAACCCCATCAAGGCTAGAAGATTGAACCAATTTTCTCATGGCCTAACTCTTAGGAGCTAATAGAAGCTATATTTCCAACGTCTTCCCCTTCCAAGGTTCAGCTTGTCAGCCTCTTGTCTATATTTTCTTCAAAGACTCCCCCTTCCTAATTAACATATTGGTACATCCCAGGTTACTCCCCTTTACTGATTGGCCCCTAAGTCTTGCAGCACTCCTTTCATTGGCTACATCTTTTCTTACTTTTACCAATCACTCTCAGGTCCCGGTAGCCGCCAACCTCTCCTTAGCAACCGGCCAAACACCCACTGCATACCTTTTTGAAGAAGTTAGATCCGAGGTCCACCCTGACCTGACCCCATAGGCTCAACTTCATGTCGATCATTCCCCCCCTATTCTCCAACCTGGGTTCCAACACCGCCTCAGGCCCGTCTCTTCTGTTATTCAATTGGCTGGGAACCACCGGGCTCCTGACGCAAACCAATCATAAACGAACCGATTAGTTGGCTGGAGACGGTCCTGGGGCTGCTGTGGGCGAGGTCCGCAGATCCTTGTCCAGTGAGCCCTGAGCCCCCATGCAGGACAGGACAGGGCAGGGACAACACTTGCAACTGCGCTCCTTGTCGTAGAAGGGACCCTGTTCCCGAAAACCTCCTTCCAGTTTGCTCTCTGTCCGAGGGGAAACTCCAGTTCAGCCAATTCTCTGAAACTCTGCCCTGGGCAGGAATACAGGCTGGGTCCCAGGCCCTTAGCGGATACTCTTAGGTGGAGACTCCAGCCTAGAAATATCCGCGGTTTCATGAGTACTCTAGCACATAAAATAATACCCTGACGTTCAAATGGGGATCCCCGCTCCTTGGAGTCAGCTGTGTCTCTATTCCCAAATAAAAGCTCCACCCCAGAGACAGGTACCCAATCCAGAGACACCCCTATTTCTATTCTGGGGGCCCAGGCTAGATATGCCCTCTAGTTAGTCCTAGTTAGGGACCCAGCTTCCGAGATGTCAGCTGAGCACACAGCCTCAGGCGAGGTCCCACCCCTCACTGAGATTATCCCTGGTGCCAGAAGTGGATTCTAGCCCCGAAAAGCTAATACGCCCCTAAGTCCCAAGCGGGAACCTCACTCCGAGAGCCCGCTACAGCCCCAGGCGCAGACAATAGTCTCATTGCGGAAGAGACTATCTCTGCGTAACGCCTGCGGGAGTCTAGCAGGGCTATAACCATCCGCGGGGCGGAGGCGGGGGCGGGGCGGGGCGGGGCGTCTGCCCGCCGGCGCGTAGCGTCAAACCTTACTCATCATTCACCCCGCCCCTCATGCCCCGCCTCCACTGCGGATGCCTGAGGGCCAGACCGGTCTTCCCGGCATGCATTGCCCGGGACGAGGCAAGTCTGGCGCCAAGCGCGGGCCCGGAGCGGCCTTCCCGGAATCCTTTGCGAGGTACCTGGCGACAAAATGGCTGCCCGAGGGAGACGGGCGGAACCTCCGGGCCGGGAGGCGCCGGGCCCCGCGGGCGGCGGCGGCGGCGGGAGCCGATGGGCTGAGTCCGGGCCCGGGACGTCGCCCGAGAGCGGGGATGATGAAGTGTCGGGCGCGGGTTCGAGCCCGGTGTCGGGCGGCGTGAACTTGTTCGCCAACGACGGCAGCTTCCTGGAGCTGTTCAAGCGGAAGATGGAGGAGGAGCAGCGGCAGCGGCAGGAAGAGCCGCCCCCGGGCCCGCAGCGACCCGACCAGCCGGCCACCGCCGCCGCCGCGGGTCCCGGGGATCCGAAGAGGAAGGGCGGCCCGGGCCCCACGCTCAGCTTCGTAAGGAGCCGCGGGGGTGGGGGCGGGCACCAGGGCCTTCCTTGGCAGGGGGAATCGGGCTCGAGAAAGGGGAGCGGGATCCAGGTCCACCCTCCGACCCCGATGAGGGAGCCGTCCGGGTCACCCGCTGAGGATTCGGAAACTGGATTCTCGACGAGAGAGGTCTGGGGGCGGAGGTGGGGACCCCCGCAGTATGCCCGCAAGAACTGGGAGTTGGGGGGAATTCCATTGGAAACAGCGCTCCGAGAATGGGGAAACCAGGATACCAGGATTCCTGTTTGAGTGGAATCCCGAACTTTGGATACTGGGACCATCTCCCACTATGGGGATGGGGGGCATAGTCAAGTCTGGACTCTGAGCTGTGTGGATGAGAGACTCAGACTGCTTACTGTGTGACCCTAGCAGATTTGCTTGAGTTCCCTGAGTCTCATTCGTCCAGTGTCCATTTATTGAGCACCTTACCTTGTGCTGGGCAGTGTGCTAGGTGATGGGTATGCTGTGTTGATTATGACAGGCATCTCTGCTTTCCTGGGGCATCTGATCTGGTCTAACCTCATTTTCCCTGCTTGTAAAAATGGGCATCATCGCATCTTCTGATGTGATTAGCACTGGGCCTTTCTTATAGGAAGGGCTAAACCAGTGGTTCTCAACTGGGGACGATTCCCCTCACCTCATCCCCACATTTGCCAAAGTCTGGAGATATTTTGGTTGTCAGAACTGGGGGAGGGAGTGCTATTGACATTTATGAGTAGAGGGCAGGAATGGTGCTCAACATCCTACAATGCGCAGAACAACTGTCTCCCCCTCCCGAACAAAAATGATCCAGTTCAAAATGTCACTAGTATATGCGATTGAGAAACTCTAGGCCACAGAAATGATACCTACCTTGATTGTCAACTCTGAGCTTGCTTTGTCTCTGGTGTTGAGAGCAAGTTCCTGTGGTATGGAGAAAAAAGTGTGGTGTGAGAGTAACGAACTGGGGGTCAAGTTTCTTCATCCGTCAATAATGAGTGTGAGAATAGTCCCAACAGCGCAGGTCACTTAATGCCTGGCTGAGGGATAGGGATGGGATGTCTGTAAAGCCTGTTGCAGCCCCTGGGGCACAAGAAACCCTCAAGTGTGTGGGAGAAAACAGAAGACCAGGATGAAAGTTCAGAGTAAGACTTATGTTTGAGGAAGGGGAAGTGGCAGGACCTGGGCTGGTGTGAGAACTGGGTGGAGGCCGAGTGCCCCTCTGTGAGTGAGAATAGCAGTAGTTGTCGCTGCCTGTTTCATTTGTTCATCAAGGGGCCGTTTGCAGGAGCACCTGCAAAGAGGCCAGGCCCGGTTACGTGTAGGGGAACAGTGTCGCTTGGTGGTTAAGAATGCTGCTCTGGCCTAGACACACCTGACCCAGAATCCAGCTCCACTGTTTGCTGTTGGCATGATCCATGGTACAGGCTTCTCCTTTTCAGAGATGTTTCCTCATCTTTACAATGGGGATGGTAACCTTCATCGTAAGGTGACTGTGAAAGTGGAAGGAGATAGTATATCCAAAGCACTTGGCACAGGGCTTAGCATACAGTAAGTGCTCAATAAAGGGAACTGTTGCTGTCTGTGTGGTTTCTACTAGGGGAGGGTGAGGACAGTGCTCGTCCCCACCGATGTGGGAATTCTTTTCTCTCCCTGGGAGGGCAGCCTGGGGGCCCAGGACTGCCTGGGCATCATGGGCCCAGGGCAGGCGCTGAGTCGCGTGTGCTCCTCTCTGATTGCTGCGCAGGTCGGCCGGCTGGTGGAGCTGGGCGCGGCGTCGGGACGGGCCACCGGGCCGGGCTAGGAAGGTGTAGTGGGCCTCAGCGCCGCCAAGGGCGGGCCCCGGCTCCTGTAACCGTTGCAGTCTTCTGTCCCTTCACCCAGGTGGGCAAGCGCAGAGGCGGGAACAAACTAGCCCTCAAGACGGGAATAGTAGCCAAGAAGCAGAAGACGGAGGATGAGGTGAGCAGGCTGGGTGTGGGGGGCTGCCCACGTTGCCTTTTCCTTCCAGCCTCAGTTCCTGGCCCAGGTGCCCTGTCCCTCCCTCCTCAGTATCTAGCCCTTGGATGGGTGTACTGGGTGGGGGAGGAGGGCTTTCAACAAGGTTCCCAGATAACTTGATTCTCCATATCTTTACCTCACACCCAAGACCTTTGCGGTGACTCTGTGGGTGGGTCAGCTGTCTCAGGACAGTCCTGACCCTGGTTCCTGGCCTCCTTGGCATCTCCTTCCCAACCCCCGTGTGTCCCTCCCCTCCCCCCAACAGGTATTAACAAGTAAAGGTGATGCATGGGCCAAGTACATGGCAGAGGTGAAAAAGTACAAAGCCCACCAGTGCGGCGATGATGATAAAACTCGGCCCCTGGTGAAATGACCCCCCTCCCTGCCTGCCCACGGCCTGGGACTCTGCGATGTACATAACTATTTAATGCAGCGGCAGCGCGGCAGCCTTTTTCCCCCAAGGACTTATATACAGAAGGAAACCGAGATGCTTCCTGCAGCTGCCGCAGCTGCGGACGATTCTCCAGGACTCTTTTTTACCTTGAGCACTTGTCTCCTGAGACTTCATAGAACAGTGGTTTACTGTCCCCTGTCTTCCCAGCTCCTCCCTCTCTCTGGCTCTTTCTGTCTTCCTCTTCTCATCCTCTCCTCCCTCCCTTTAGCCATCACTTCTGGGAAGTAAAGAACTTGACCTAGTGCTGGAGCTGTGTGCTTGGTTTGCCTTCTTTGCTGTTCTCCAACCTAAGCCCTCCCCTCATGGCTGGCACTGCACCCACCAAAGCCTGGATCTGGCCCAGTGAGGGAGGGATTTGGGAGGGTGTGGGGGGAGAACGAGGGTGCATCACCTCCTGTAGGCCTGAACTCTCCTCAGGTCTCACCCCTGACCTTCCCCCCCACTGTTGGGTGTTCTTGTTCAGTGTCCCTTCACAGTCCCATTTGGGCTGGGCCAAAGCTGTCAGTTTGTTCAAATCAGAAGACACTGAGCACCTCTGGTGTGCCTGGGTTTTTCTGGGCCCTGCGGCTGCTGCAGTGAACAGAACAGACCATGCATGCTCCCTGCCATTGTGGAAGAAAACAGACACAGATGAAAGGGGGAAGCCGTTCTGGGAGGTGACTGCGAAGGACAGGATAGAGGCTGCAGGGAGGGGTCTATTTTAGTTGACACATCTGACCAGAGTCCTGAGGGAGGTGAGAAAGCCTGTCCCAGGGGTAGTGAACAGCCAGCATAAAGACAGGGAGAGTGCCTGGCCCTTATGGGCAGCTTTGAGGAGGCCCCTATGACTGGAGCCGGCTGAGTGAGGAGCATGGGTGGATTATATGCAGAGCCTTGTGTGCTAGGGTGAGAAACCTTTGGGGGGGTTGTGAGGTAAGGAGCAACATGATGTGTTTTATTCAGTATGTCTTAACAGGATCCCTCTGGCTGAAGGGGTCTGGGCAGAACCTGGGAGATGGAGGAGGCCAGGCCATGATCAGGCAAGGGGAGGTGATGGGGTGTTGGCAGTGGAGGAAGTAAAGAGGGCTAGGATCTGGATTCCCGTGGGGCTGCTCTGTCCTGCCAGCTACCTGTAGCCCTTCCAGGGAAGGGGCTTGTTTGTCCCACCTTGCAGAACATGACAGTTGATATATCAGGGGACAAGGTATCCTAAAGGAAACCTGATGCCCCTAGTGCCCCTCTAGTACTCCTTGTACTTTTGTGTCTTCCTGGCCTCATTGCTCATCCTGCTGGAGCTGAAGGCTGCCTGGCTGCCTGCTTTCCCTGGAGCCCACAAATATTTTAAGATGCCCTTGCCTCCTGACCCCTTTTCAAACCTATTAGACCTGGAGCAACATCTAGGCCCCCCAGCTGTGGGCCCATCTCCCAGGCCTTCCCAGGCACGAATGCTGAGCAGCTTGGCACTCCTGCCCATCCTAGGGCCAGGCTCCCAACCCTCTTACAACAGGGGAGCATCATGACTCTGAGGATCAGGTGGTAACCATGTGCTTGGCCCTCCACCACCCGTAGAGGCAGGGGGAGGAGGGCTGAGGTAGCACCTACCCAGCCTCACACTGCCAGATTCAGCCTGTGGAGCGTGGGGCATCCCAAATACTGAGCACGAAAACACCAAACTCTCTGTCCTAGTGGAGCGAACATTCTGGTTGGGGGAAACAGACAAGAAACAAAATACAGAACACCACATGTTTATACATTCTGTGGCGGGGGAAAAAAGCATGAAAGGGGGACTGATGAGAGTGGGAGAGATGATAACTTTAAATTGGTCGGGAATGGCCACACCATTTGTTCCAAGTCCCGAAGGAGGTGGGGCAGGCAGTGAAGATGGTTCTTGGAAGAGTGTTCAGGCTAAAGGAACAGCAGGTGCAAAGACCCTGAGCTGAAACCACGCCCGGCTTGAAGAGTGAGCAAACAGCCTTTGGAACAGGCAACATGTCCCCCCTCACTTCCTGCTAACACACTGTAAGGCTTGTCTGGTTTATTTTCCACATCACCTCAATGGTCTCCCTCCTACTTTCAGGATGCTGAGCTGGCCCAAGTGTGACTTTAACCTTGGGGATGTAGTGTGGGGGAGAGGACATAGGAAGCCAATGGAGCCAACTCTACCTCCTCCTCCCTCAAAGCCACCCACAGCCTCTGGATCTTTAAAAAGAAACATAAGTGGGAGAAGTAGGTCGCCCCTGCAGCAGCTCAGCCTCTATTCTGGAGTATCAGGAGGCAGAGGGAGCTGATGGCGTCCCAGCACCTCCTTTCACTGAGCTCACCTACCCTGACCTGGGGAAAGTCTGAAGAGGGAGGAGAATCAAATTCAGGTTTTGGTGAGTCACACAGTCCCAGCTTCGAACTATTCTGGTGTCTGTTTGCTGTGTGATCTTGGGCAAGTCATTTAGCCTTTCTGTGGTTCAGGTTCTTCATCTATAAAGTAGAGAGAAAATACTGAAGCTCCTTGTAGAGTGAAGTTCTAAAGTAAGGGCACTGTTCATACAGCCATCGTTAACTCTGACAAAGTGGCTGCTATTGCTTCTCTAGGTGAAGCAATTGGCTTGTGTTTGGGGACCGTGTTTGAGAAATACCTTGATAGGAAGGTGCAGTGTGATGAGATGCTCAGGCAGGGAGGCTGTTGTAAACTGAGAGGTGTTTGTCTCCCATCTCAGATTCACGGTTGGGCATCAGTTCTTTGAGTTTCCTTTTTGCACTGAGCGCTTCTAGTTGAAGTAAGTTTGCCGTGCACAGCGCTGTTGTGAGAATACCATTTGTACACTGAAAGGCAGTAGGTGCATAATAAATACGGGGAAAAAAATTTTTTTTTGATTTTCTATTCAGTACTGAAATTCACCATCAGGGGAGAGGAAGAAAGATCTGTGATCACACGAGGGCCAATACTGTGGACTATACAGGCAGCAGGGGTCACATTATTCTGCCCTAACTCCTCGCTCCCCCGAGGCCTGCTCGGGGCCGTTGGACACCAGACATATTAAAAGTAGGGAGTGAGCATTAACAAATTTTCTCCTGCATCTCCAACTCGCTCCCCACCTGACCCTTGTCTGAGGCAACCCCCAACCGTGAGCAGAAAACTACGGTTCGCATCCTCTCCCGAAACCCCCAGATCCCGTCCCAGCCCCTCAGCCTTATTCTTCCTTCTGCTCAACGCCCAACTCTGGGGAGCTCTCCAACCCCTCAGATTCGAGTCTCAGCCAGAGACCGTAAGCGCGGCGACGCGGGCGCACGGCAAGATGGGATTTGTAGTTCTAAGTCCTCACGATGCGCGAGGGAAGACCATTGCGCATGCGAAGGCGGCGGCTTTCCGCACGTGTCCCTCAAACCGGTTTCCTGTCTAGCGGAGCCGGCTGAGGTGGGAATCCAGTCCGCTACTTTAGGGATCCCAACTCCTGAAGTGGAGTTTGGCGCCAGCTGACCCTTCCCAAAACCCTGGCGGCCCCAGTATTCGGCAAGTGAGGGCTTAGGTACCTGTTTTTCATGAATGAACGGAGCCAGGACTGACTTTGCCAATGGCAAGTGGACTGAGAAAATTGTCCCCCTCCTCCAGGCTGGGGCAAGAATTGACCTGTGCGTCTCCCGAGGCCAAAACGTCCCTCAGGGCAGGGCTGGGTTGTTCTTTGGGATTAGAGCCCTAGTTGATTCAGTGAATTCAGTAAATATTGGTTTAGGGAGGAGCCAAATACGGTAAAAGGACGGCCTTGAGCCTCGGAGTAAAAGCCACGTTTTTGAAGAACAATTTACTGCATATCTTGTAATGCTTAACTTGGATTATCTCAAACCCAGCAAACTATTCTTATACCCATTCCACAAATGGGGACACTAAAGCTCCGAGGGGCATAAGGTCGCCCAACTTTTTGTCAGGAGGGCGGAGACGTGGGGAGGGGGGAACGGGGACGCTCATGCTCCTCCCTACTCCGCTTTACTCTTAAGAGAAAGAAAAGGGGTGCCCTACTTTGTCCTCAGACGGCACAAGAATCACGGAATGTCTTTTTTCATCTTCCTTCCCTTACCTAAATTTCCTTAACTGTTTCACCTCATTCAGCCTCAGGGAACGAAAGGAGATAGGCCTTTTGCTCTAGCGTTTATTTTATTAGTTCATTTCATTTAAAATTTTATATCCTCGTGGGTTTATTTTTTTATATCCTTTTAAAAGTTGTCAAACAGTACTGGAAAATAAATAACGCAAAATATGGCAGAGGCTTCTTCAGGAACCCAGCCCGTCTCAGGCACTCCCTTTGTCTGACTTTCCCTCCTTTGTCTCGGGTATAAAGTCCACCCCAGGCTCAGTCCCCTCCACTCTTTCTCTGCACGCACATGTACTCCTCCCAAGTACCGTCTGGATGGAGGGAGGAAGGCACAGTTAAATTCTTAGAGGAGGGGGGTGACAAAGGCGCAGGTGGCTCTGACTGAAGGGTTTACAGGTCCACCATACACCAAAAAGTCCCACGCGCCACCAAACTCCTAGTTCCAGAAAAGAGCTCCTGTCAGGCCGGCGTTGAGGCAGGCTGAGAAAACGAGATGGTGGGAGGACCGGCCGGCCAGAGAGGCCTAGAGAGCCTTCATCTCTTCGGTCACGTGACCCAGCCTCTGCTGGGCCTAGGTCTCCCGGTGCCAGGCCACGTGCGACGGCTGTTTCTCCTGATTGGTTCTTCTAGGCCAGTTTGAACGGCGTACGGAAGCCTCCGCAGTTCATATACGGCCGCGTTTTTTTTTTTCTTTTTTTTTTTTTTTTGCTCCCTGTCTTTGGCTCCCTCCTTCCTCGCGAGTCTCAGGAGAAGCCGCGGCTTAAGGCCCCGCTGCTGCTGCCCGAGGCCGGGTAAGTGAGCCTCACCCGGACCCTAACCGGCTGGGCCCCGGCTTGCGTCGACCCCCGCAGGGCTTCAGGCCTGCGCGGCGCGCGGCCCGGGCGTCGGGGCCGCGCCTGACCGAGAAAGGCCGAGAACCCGGTTGGGCCCGATTGAGGAGGCAGCGAGAATGGGCCGGGGCGGGGGAGGGGGGAACCGAGCCGGGCTTAGGGGGTGGGGCCTCGGAACCGGGCCAGGTCCCGGTGCCGCGAGAATCGGGCCAGTGGGACGTCTGGGGTCGGGCTGGAGGGGCTCTGATTGGGGGAATCGTATGGGGACTGCTTAGGGACTGATTGGGGGACGTCGCGAGGATCGGGTGTGTGTAGGGGGCTGTTTCGGTGGGGCATGGTTGGGTCTGGTTGGGGGAGGCCGCATTGAAAAGTTGGGGGGGTGCTTGTTGGACCCTGATAGGGAAAGGGCTTCAGACTTCGGCCTGGAGGGCTTTTCTGGGTCTGACTGCGAGGCGTCGCTGGGATCAGTTGGAAGAAATGCCCTGGGGAGTGTTCGGCCAGGTCTAATTGGGGGTAGCCGCAGGGATCGGACGAAGAGGGTTTTCGGTTCGAGGTGGTGGGAGGCTTGGTCGAACTTGATTGGGGGAAGCAGCAGTGACCCGTTAGCAGGAGTTAATGCTGACTGGGGCGGGGGGTTGGAGCGCTGTGTGGGGAGGCTTTGCCAGACCTGACTGAGGAAGCGACAGGGACCCGTCCAGGGGCCTTCTGTCGCCGGATAGGTGGGCTTGGTTGACTCTCCTGCGGAGAGGCATCAGGGACCTGTCTGGAGACTGCTTTGGGTCTGATTAAGGGGAATCGCTGGACTGCGTGCCGGCACGGGAGAGACCACGGGGGCTGGGGCACTATCGTGTTCTGGGGCAGGGTCCCTGGATGGGGAGGTGGCTGGGCCCTCGCCTAGCAGCTTCGAGGGAAGTGGAAGTCTTAGGGCCCGGAGCCGAGGGCGGCGGTATGGGCCGCGGTGGGCTGAAGGCCCAGTGTTGGGTGGGATGAGGATCCGCCGGGTCCCGTCGCCACCTCGCATGGCCCGCTTCCACATACCCGCGCCCGCGCTCCCGAGCCCGCGACTGCGCGGCCGTGGATGGCGCAGCTGGCGGGGACCCCGCACTTGGGCGGGCGTGGATCGGCGGCCTCCGTCTGTCCGCCGAGGACGCTCCCGCCCTGCTACCGCCGCCACCACCTCTGTGGGGGCTCAGCCCGGGACTCACACGGAGCCCCTGGGATCCAGCGCTGATCCTGGCCCCTACCCCCGCAGTTCACCTTGCACCATGGACTGGCAGCCAGACGAGCAGGGCCTGCAGCAGGTCCTGCAGCTGCTCAAAGACTCGCAGTCGCCCAACACAGCCACGCAGCGCATTGTGCAGGATGTATCCTTCCTTCCTTCCGGGTCTGGGGGGACGGGGCAGACATCTGCAGCTCCTGAAGGCCAGAGAGGAAGGGGTCTACTCCCTAATTCTTAGACTCTTTCTGCTGTGGCAGGAGCAGGCCTTGGCAGAGAATTAAGGATTAGGATTACTGGGTCCCATTCCCAGAGGAAATGTGGCCCGGCAGGAGAAGGGGGCACTTTTAGCTGGTGCTTGGCTTTAGTTGAGTTTCATGGGTAAAATTTCCTTTTTTCAATTGGTCATTTAAAATGCTATAAGTTAAACTTTTAAATTATTTAAACCATTAGCAAGTTTCACTTGAAAGTGTGAGTTCCCTTCTTTTTTTAAAAAAAAAAAAACATGCCACATTGGATTGCTAGTGAGTGGAGCTGCCGACATCAGAGAGAGCTGAGTTTGCTAACCCTCTCCTGCTCTGGCCAGATCTTCAGGAGTGGTGGGAAGCTCAGACATGCTCCCCCACCCGCTGTATCAATCTCATGTGCCTGAAATGCTGTGTTATTCTGGGCATGGGGGTTGACAGGTGGGGTTCCAGGAGCTGGTTGCCTCGTCCCCATAGTCAGAAGTAGTATCAACTATATGGCAGTAAGGGGGCTCTGCCTGGGGAAGACCTCTGTCTCCCAAGACCCTTAACAACCTAGCAGAAACTCAAACAACTGAACCAGTTTCCCGACTTCAACAACTACCTGATATTCGTCCTGACCAGACTCAAGTCGGAAGGTATGCCCTTGGTGTCCCTCCACACAAGCCTGACCCCACTTTCTCCCTTGTGGTTCCCTAAGCCTCAGCCCTCTTCCCCCAGATGAGCCAACTCGCTCTCTCAGTGGCCTCATCCTCAAGAACAACGTGAAGGCACACTACCAGAGCTTTCCACCACCTGTGGCCGACTTCATCAAACAGGAATGTCTCAACAACATCGGCGATGCCTCCTCGCTCATCCGGGCCACCATAGGTAAGAGGGTGCAGCGGGAGTCAGCCTGTGATGATGCCCTGAGCTGTCCCTCTTGGCCAAGAAACTTCTCAGTGTGTTAAGGATATTGATTCACAGAATGTTCCAGCACCGTGGATGGTAGTGTAGTACTGTTATTACTGCCATTTTACAGATGAGAAAACTGAGACACATAGATGTTAAGGGATTTGCCTGGCAAGTAACAGAGCTCAGAAGTGACTAGGTCAGGTCCATGCTCTGAACCACCGCCTCCTGAAACAGCTGTTCTCATTTCTGAGAACAGAACGTAGATGGCTTCTCCCTCACCTCCTCAGGTCTTTGCTCAGATATCAAGGTGTCACCTAGTAAGGCCTTCTCTAGCCACCCAATTAAAAATTGCTACCCTCATCCTCAGCACTTGCTAGCCATCTTCTCTGCTTTATTTCCTCCCTTATCTCTTGGCATCTAGCCACCGAGGTCTTTTGCTGATTTATCTTTACCTCACAGCCTCCCTCACTAGATAGTCAGGTCCTAAGGGCAGGGATTTTGTGTTTAGTTATGTACTGCATCCCAGGGCCTGAAACAGGGCTGGCTCACGGTAAGACTCAGAGGATCTCAAAGAGTGTGTAGGGTTACAGGGGGTAGCGCACAGAAAGTGTGCTGGAGTGAGTGCGCAGCAAGGAGGGCTGGGGCGCCAGGCAGGCCCGCACCCAGCCTGAGGCAGCGTCCTTTCCTGGCCGCCCCAGGCATTCTCATCACCACCATCGCTTCCAAGGGCGAGCTGCAGATGTGGCCCGAGCTGCTGCCCCAGCTGTGCAACCTACTCAACTCGGAGGATTACAACACTTGTGAGGTAGGGGATGAGCCATGGCCTGCCTGCCTAAGCGGGAGCTGGGGCCAGACCGGGACCCACACCCATGTGCCTGCTCCCCTCCACTCAGGGAGCCTTCGGAGCCCTGCAGAAGATCTGCGAAGACTCATCCGAACTTCTGGACAGCGATGCCCTCAACAGGCCCCTCAACATCATGATTCCCAAGTTCCTACAGTTCTTCAAGCACTGCAGCCCCAAGATCCGGTGGGTGCGGCTCCCCAGGGGTCTGCAGGGGGCCTGGAGCAGGTGGGATGGGTGGGGTCAGGAGTGACCCATGTGCGCCTGCCCCCTGCCAGGTCCCATGCCATCGCCTGTGTGAATCAGTTTATCATGGACCGGGCCCAGGCACTGATGGACAACATCGACACCTTCATCGAGGTGGGCCACTGGGCTGGGGAGGGGAGCAGGGGGAGGGCCGAGGGCCCAGCCACAGCTGACCCCGGCTTCCCTGCAGCATCTGTTCGCCCTGGCCGTGGATGATGACCCTGAGGTGCGGAAGAACGTGTGCCGTGCACTGGTGATGCTGCTGGAAGTGCGGATCGACAGGCTCATCCCCCACATGCACAGCATCATCCAGGTATGCCTGGCCAGGGCCAGCCCGCGTGTGCGCTGAGGGGTGGGAGGCAGGTGGGGAGCCACCCCTAGCCGGGCCAAGCCTTAGCCTTTCTCCCATCCCACCCCAGTACATGCTGCAGAGGACCCAGGACCATGATGAGAACGTGGCCCTTGAGGCCTGCGAGTTCTGGCTGACACTGGCCGAGCAGCCCATCTGCAAGGAAGTCCTGGCCTCCCACCTGGTCCAGTGAGTGCTGCTTCTGCCCTCTGTCCCACCCCAGCCTCCACCTCTTGCCATGCCTATGCCTTTCCTTCTGGTCAGCTCCTGCGCTAGCCTCAGTCCACATCTTGTATCTTGGTTTACTTTTATTCCTGTGCACGTTTATTTTGCAAACGGTAAGTATGTAGCTTTAATGACTTAAAAATTAGGTTAAGTTATAGGTGGAAAAAAGTGAAGACTCAACAGAGGCTTTAGGCATAGCTGGATCCAGGTGCTCAAAGGATGTGAAAGGCGCCTGTCTGGTCTCAGATCTACTTCCTCTATGTTGGCTTTGTTCTCAGGCACAGCCTTCCCTCGTCGTAGTACTGTGGCCTTCTGCAGCCTTCCAGCTCAGGAGTCTCAGTAAAGAAATTCTCTCTCAACCAGTATCTCTGCAAAAGTCCTAGGGCTGATCCTCCTGGACCAACTTGGATTACTTTTCTATCCCCGAGTCAGTGAGGGCTCTAACCAAAATCTCCGATCCTGACGTGCATGGGCTCCAGCTGAGGGGGCAGGCTGCCCTGCCTGTTTGGTCCCCTAACCAGGCCCCATCCTAGGGAAGTGCCTGGTGACAGGGCCACATGTCCCTGCTTTATGGTGTGCTAGGGGTCAGGCACTATTCCAAGCTTCTCAGTGTATTCAGGGGTCGGGAATTCACTGAGTGGCCAGGGGTCTGGGTCCAGAACCTTCCTGTGGAGCTAGGAGTAGTGTCAGCTCTGACCCAGTCACAGTGGCTGAGACTCGGCTGAGATAGTACCCACTAAGGGAAATGAGTGGATGTAGCATAACCAGGATCAGCATGTGCAGTCGGCCCCTTGGCTCCCTGACCTCCTCCCCTCCCTGCTTCTTCCCTCTCCCCCAGGCTGTAAGCCCCCTCTGGGGCCCCTGCATCCTGATTAACAGCCTCTCTTCCAACAGGTTGATCCCTATCCTGGTAAACGGGATGAAGTACTCAGAAATCGACATCATCCTGCTCAAGGTTAGTTAGGGCTGACCACCAGGCACAGGCAGGAGGATGAAGGCTGGGGCACTGGGGATGGGGGCCTCTGTGGTGCTTAGCCATCTGCCTGGCTCCACAGGGGGATGTGGAGGAGGATGAGGCCGTCCCTGACAGCGAGCAGGATATCAAGCCACGCTTCCACAAGTCACGCACGGTGACGCTGCCCCATGAGGCTGAGCGGCCTGATGGCTCTGAGGATGCAGAGGATGATGATGACGATGATGCTTTGTCCGACTGGAATCTGAGTAAGTGGCCGGGCCTGGGGTGAGAAGGGGGAAGTAGGGGGCAGCAAGCCCTGGGCTCCCCTCTTAGGAGGGAATCAGAAGCCTATATGGAGCAGATCATGAAGATTCTAATCATGATCTCTGATCCTGGGGGGCACAGAGAGGAGGGCTGGTGGCCTGCCTGATGTGCCTCCCTGAGCCCGCCACCCCTCCCCCCCCATCTCCCCTCCCACCCCAGGGAAGTGCTCGGCGGCTGCACTGGACGTCCTGGCTAACGTCTTCCGGGAGGAACTGCTGCCCCACCTACTCCCCCTGCTCAAGGGCCTCCTCTTCCACCCCGAGTGGGTGGTCAAGGAGTCGGGCATCCTGGTGCTGGGCGCCATTGCTGAGGGTAAGTGACCTGCCAGCCTGGCTGCGCCTGACCTCTGATCCCCACGCTGGTGCGAGACTGGGGCTGGCCCAGGCAGGCTTGTGGGGGGCGACGCCATCCCCAGGTTCTCTCCAGAGGCCTGCTCACCCCACTCCAAACAGCTCTGGGATTTGAATCTTCCCTTCAGCCCGTGGGCCTGAAAGGGACCCCCGAAAGCAAGCTCTTTCCTTAATTCTCATGGACAGGCCATAAGCATAATAACAGCAACAATAATAACAGGCACTTCTGCAGTGCTTGCCCCACAGCAGGCAGCCCTGTCCTGCGGGCTCACTACCACCTGAGGAGGTGGGTTTCTTAGATGGGGGAACTAAGGTGCAGAGAGAATCAACGGCACTTCCCTCGTCACCCAGAGTGAAGCTGGGCCTCAAACCTGCTCTGGCTGCGAGGCTGGCCTGCCAGAATCAGAAGTGTACAGTGGTGTTTCCTTAAACTTCACACGGTGTGCTTGTGCTGTACTGACACGGTTTCCAGGTTCCCCTTGTCCCGATGGATGGGGTGTACAGCGTGAACTACCAGAGGGCTTTGCAGAACTGTTACAGGCAGCACACACGACCCCCTCAGCATCCAGGCCTGCTAGAACAAGCAGAGAGGGCAGCAGGAGCCCTCACCCTGGAGAGCTTTTCAAAGTTGTCTAAGGAAATGTTTCCTCATATAATAAGTAATGGGTCTTATGTTAACAGGACACATAACACGTTCCACAATGCACATATGTATTTTAATAGACTATGTGAAGTGTTCTGCATATATAATGGGAAAAGATCTCAAGGAACTGACCCTAAACTGGTAAAAATAGATCTCATGGCTTGGGATTATCAGAGGGTGTGCTATTTATTACCCGTGTTCTGTAATGAAAAGAGAGACACAGTTAAGGGTTTTTAAAAAGAGAAGATGTAAAGTAGAAAAAGAAAAATCACAAACCTCCAAGAAAGGTTTCAAAGGAAAGGTCCTTTCTGTCCACCTGCGTTGTTACTGCCCATAAAGCCCAAGTCAGTGTGCAGCTTGGCCATCTATGAATGAACTAGTGACCAGATAAAAACATCACAAGCCCTGGAATGGGGTGGAGCTGATGGAGAGGAAAGTCTTGCTCTGATGCCGTTTCCCATCCCCATCCTGCCTTTCACTGGCTCTGTGACTCTGAGCCAGTTATTTAACTTCCAAGCCTCAGTTTCCCCATCTGTCAGGTGCGGCTGATCCTCTCCCCAGGAGGGTGGATGTGACCCGGCCCAGTTGGGCTCAGCCTTGCCTCTGTGCCGGCTCCTTGCAGGCTGCATGCAGGGCATGGTGCCCTACCTGCCAGAGCTGATCCCGCACCTCATCCAGTGCTTATCAGACAAGAAGGCCCTGGTCCGCTCCATCGCCTGCTGGACCCTGAGCCGCTATGCCCACTGGGTGGTCAGCCAGCCCCCTGACATGCACCTCAAGCCTCTGATGACAGAGCTGCTCAAGCGCATTCTGGATGGCAACAAGAGGGTACAGGAGGCGGCCTGCAGGTGAACCTTGACCCCTGGCCCCACAGCCCTCACCTCACCTGGCCCCACTGGCTGCTCTCTGGGAAGTGATGATACTCATGACCCCTGACATTGTACTGATTTCTCACGTATTCGTACTGGCTGATCCCGAGTGCACCCTCCCTGACCCGACTCAGAGCCTAGCCCTGCCTGTGGCTGCCTGCTAAACCCCTTCCCCCTTCCAGTGCCTTCGCCACCCTGGAGGAGGAGGCCTGCACGGAGCTGGTCCCTTACCTCAGCTATATCCTGGACACCCTCGTTTTTGCCTTTGGCAAGTACCAGCACAAGAACCTGCTCATCCTCTACGATGCCATCGGCACCCTGGCCGACTCTGTGGGCCACCACCTCAACCAGCCGGTGAGACCCCACAGCGGTTCCCTCCTCCCGATCCCTGTGCCCCTTGGCATCCGGTGACCTGGCGGCGACCCGTGTCGCACGCCAGGGACGTGGCCATGACCTCGACAGGCAGACAGACAGACCCGGCCCCAGCCCTCGCCCTGTTCCCAGTCTAGTGGGGGAGACAGACAGTTATGAGACAGCGTGGTAAGTGCTGTGCCGGGGGAGCTCAGGGGCCTGCAGGAAGCAGGAAGCGCTGACTCAGGCTCCAAGGGGCAGGAGGGGGGGTGGGGGTGGGGCTCGGGATGGGTGAGAAGGGAGTAAATTAGAAGGGCCTGGAGGTCTGGCTGGATGGCGAGGCCTCGCAGGGCCCCATGAACCAAAGCGAGGAGCCTAGACCTCATTGCTCAGATGACGGGCACCTCTGAGTCACAGGGAACCCTGCTGGTTCCCAGGCCACCACCCACACCCAGGGAGCCCCAACTTCCTGCTCCCCTTCCAGGAATACATCCAGAAGCTGATGCCTCCGCTGATCCAGAAGTGGAACGAGCTCAAGGATGAAGACAAGGACCTCTTCCCTCTGCTGGAGGTGGGTGAGCTCCAGGCCCTCTCCCGAGGCCCCGTCCCACCCACCTGAGCTCACCTCTCCTGCCCTCCTCCTTGCCAGTGCCTGTCATCAGTGGCCACTGCCCTGCAGAGTGGCTTCCTGCCCTACTGTGAGCCCGTCTACCAGCGCTGTGTTACCCTGGTGCAGAAGACGCTGGCCCAGGCCATGGTGAGCATCCCTCCAGCACCACCCCATCACCCGCTCCTCTGCTGCTGCCCCAGCCTGGGCCCACTCCCTTCACCTGCCTGCCCCCTTCTGTGCCCAGATGTACACCCAGCACCCTGAGCAGTACGAGGCCCCTGACAAGGACTTCATGATCGTGGCGCTGGACCTGCTCAGCGGCCTGGCTGAGGGCCTGGGCGGGCACGTGGAGCAGCTGGTAGCCCGCAGCAACATCATGACACTGCTCTTTCAGTGCATGCAGGTGGGTGGGCCCCTCGCGGGCCTCTAAGTGGACAATGGTGACACCCAGCAGCCTTTGTGGGCTGCCTTGGGTGGACTCAGGGCCTTGGTTATGCCCTGAGGACATCAGGGAGAAAGGACCCATTAAAAAAAAAAAGCTTGTAATTATTTTTAAAAGTGATTCAAATAAAACATGTAAAATCTCATTGAAAAACCTAACAATGTAGAAAATTAAAAAGTAGAAAATAGGAAATGTGAAAGCACAAGCCCCTCCAATATGACGCCCCCACCCCCCAGCGTATTGAGGATGGGCAGCAGTTCCAAGTGCTCTCTTCTGTAGTGGTACCGAGCTGGGCATTCTCGTTCACATGCCCCGAGTCCCAGATGTACAGATGGGGCCTGTAGCCTTGGCACTGGGAAGTGGCAGGGTCAGGTCATGCTCCAGGAACTGTTCCCTTAGCTGCCCTGCTCTGAGGGGTTAGTTGGGATCCCGGCTGGTTGGGGGAAGGGGAGCCCGGCCACGCTGACCCTGCTCCAACCCCCAGGACTCGATGCCTGAGGTCCGGCAGAGCTCCTTCGCCCTCCTGGGAGACCTCACCAAAGCCTGCTTCATCCATGTCAAGCCCTGTATCGGTACGACCCCCATTTCGTCCTTACCCCATGACCCCAGCCCTGGCCTCAAGTGATGGAGAGATGACCTGGGAGGACTGTGACCGCACTGGGATGTATTCGTACTGTCTGACGGGGCCTGCTTCGCAAGTGTCAGAAGCTTACCCTGGCTGGCCCTCTTGCTCAGCACCCTTCTTTCTCCCTGCCAGCTGAGTTCATGCCCATCCTGGGCACCAACCTGAACCCCGAGTTCATCTCTGTCTGCAACAATGCCACCTGGGCCATTGGCGAGATCTGCATGCAGATGGGTAAGTGCCCCACAGCTGGGCAGGCCCTGTCCCTCCCCATTGGCTTGTTCCCAGCCTGGGGCCAGGAGTCTGGCTCTAACTGACAGGTTCCCTCTAGAGGGCCCTGGTGCTCCTTGAGGAAGGCTCCGATTGGCCAGGGACAAGGGGACACCTCTGAGCATTTTCATCCGAGATGGGGACACATGGCTGAAAGGCCATCTGTAATTGGCTTTTCCAAAGAGGCACAGGACAGGAGGCCTGTACTTATTGGACTACTTGTCACCTCCCTCCCCTCCAAGCAATTGGCTGAAAGGCCCCCTGGGATTGGCTGGGAGACTGTCACTGCTTCTCTGCTCTCTGCCTAACCCCACAGGGAGGCTGGGTGGTGTGGTCTCACCCTGGTGTCCAGCAGTGATGCCAGGGAACCTTCTGGTGTTGGGAGGGTGTAGGTCTGTCTCTGGTTGGCCATGGCGCCTGGGCAGCAGATAGCCAGAGAAGGTTGCTTGCTTCCTCACTGGTTGGCCAGTGTCTGGATACAACTCGGGTCAGTGTGGGTGGCGTGGGCTGTGTGGGGCTCTGACTGGCCTGTCCCCCAGGGGCAGAGATGCAGCCCTACGTGCAGATGGTCCTCAACAACCTGGTGGAGATCATTAACCGGCCCAACACGCCCAAGACGTTGCTGGAAAACACAGGTGGGCCCCAGGCCTGGGCCCTTGCCACCCCCTTGCCCGCCTCCTGGAGGTGGGGTATCCTGGCTGGGAGGGTAGCTGACAAGAGGCCTTGGGAAAGAACCAGGGAGGGTGACTGGAAGGACCTGGAATGGGGCTATGGGAGGAGGCCTAAGAAAGATGTTGGCCTCGGGGGAGACCTGGGAGAGACCCAAGTGGGGTGGGGAGGAGACCCTGACCGGGCCAAGCGTGGGGGCCCAGGGAGCTGGCAGGAGCTATTCTCTTGGGGCCCGTGGGGCGGGGCTGGTGCCTCGTGCTCGAGGCCCTGCCACGTACCGGGGCCGCTCGGGGTTGCAGGTCGCCTGACGAGTCCCTCTGCCATTCCAGCCATCACCATCGGCCGCCTGGGCTACGTGTGCCCACAGGAGGTGGCACCCATGCTGCAGCAGTTCATCCGGCCTTGGTGTGTGCCCACCTGTGTGGGGCCTGCCGTACGGTGGGCTGGGCGGTGGGGGGAGGGTGGGACAGGCCCGACCCAGTCCCTCGCCTGTGCCCACCCAGCCCTACCCTGCCCACCCGTGGATGCCCGACCCAGCCCCACCGAGCCCTGATCTCCTGCTTCCCCCACGCCTCACAGATACATGTCCCATCCCAGCCCCACCACCCACTGGCCCACCGCTCCCTGCTGTCCCCCACAGATGTCCATCCTGCCCCAGGCCCACTGGCTGATTCCCCACTGCTTACCTTCCCCACAGGTGCACATCCCTCAGGAACATCAGGGACAATGAGGAGAAGGACTCGGCCTTCCGAGGCATCTGCATGATGATAGGCGTCAACCCCGGGGGTGTTGTGCAGGTTGGGGCAGCTGGGCTCTGAGGGAAGTTGCTGGGGCTGGGCTTGGACGGCCCCTCACGTGGGATCCGTCACGTTTCAGGACTTTATTTTCTTCTGCGACGCTGTAGCCTCCTGGGTGAGCCCGAAGGATGACCTTCGGGACATGTTTTATAAGGTAGGGCTCCCGCTTGGCCCTGATCTAGTCTCGGAAGGCGGCAGGGTGGGGAGAGACTGAGTTCATCTTCATCTTGCTCCGCTCCGGGGCGCCCCTCACCCCCTCCCTCGCTACAGATTCTCCATGGCTTCAAAGACCAAGTTGGGGAAGAAAACTGGCAGCAGTTCTCAGAGCAGTTCCCGCCGCTGCTTAAGGAGAGGCTAGCTGCCTTCTACGGGGTCTAGATGAGTACTGCGACTGCCAGGTGAGGAGGCCGTGTGCAGAGAGGGCTGGCGCTGTTGTGGGAGCCAAAGGGGCGCAGGCCCTGACCCTCTCCTCTCCTCACAGGTTTCTGTCTGCGTCGTCGTCAGAGGGGTTGCTGGGGAGCGCGCTGCGTCCAGAAGTCGCCGTGCCCTGGTCGAGGGGGGTTAGGGAGGAGTGAGTGGGACCCAAATCCAGACGCCCTCCCCGTCCATCTACCTGCCATACCCGGCCATAGGCCGGTCAGCGGGTGGGCAGGTGGGTGGGGCCTCCACGTTCATCCTATAAATGGGAGGGGGGTGGGACTTCTTGGCAGCAAGGGCCCCTTGCTCTAATTGGGGTCACCTCAGGCAGCCTACTTGGGCCAGCCACGTGTGGGAGGGAAGAATCAACACGGCCGACCAAATCCGGCTTAGGATGAGGCAAGGGAAAAGCAGGTGGGGAGGGGGGTCCTTGTAGAGACACGTACACTCACACGTACACACGTGGCTACACGCATGTGCGGGCGCTGCAGCCAGCCAGGCTGGGCCAGCCGCCCCACCATTTCCCCGACTGCATGGAGACAGTAGAATTAGTGAACCCCTGAGTTAACTCGTAAGGCCTTCCGTGTAACCTGCATCTAGAGTTTAAGAAGCTTCTGCTGTTTTGCCGGAATTGGCGGTGATTAGGGAGGGCTGGGTGGGTTGGGGACCTCCGCTGGGACCCTGGGGCGGGTGGGGGGGAAGAGGACGGCCACCTTGGGGCCGCCCAATCAGCACGCACACGCTTTGGACCTGCTCCGCACACTTCTTGCCAGCTCTGTGGCAGCCTCAGCCAGTGTGTCTCCCTCCTTGTCCCGTCCCAGCCAGAAGAGTGGGGACCACCGAAGTGGCCGGGGCTGGCCAGAGGTCGCCCTTTTCTCCCTCCCCTGTGCTCCAGTGACTTTCGAAGATGCTGGGCTGGAACTTTTTCCCCCTGAGGAGAGTTGGGGGCAGCCAGAGCTGCTGACATCTACCCCTGTGTCTCTCCATAAGCAAGTCTGTTTCAAAGGCAGTCCGTTTCTCTGCTTCCGAGAGCCCTCTTCCAGGCCTGGGTTTTAACACAAGGGCCGAGGCTGAGGCATTTAATTGATGGTGATAGAAAACCAAGGCTTATGCTTTGCCAGCAAGAGGGAAACCAAAGGCTTGGAGGAAGGGAAGGGTGCTGTATTCCCTTACCCGACTCTGGCCCTGGGACTTCCTGATCATCACAGCTCCCAGTAGGCCCCAAGACCCCACCAGATTGGGGTAGCGATCCTAGGGAAACTTCTGGGATTGGTTGGGGATGCAGGCACAGTGGGAGAGGCTCCCCTAGAGAGAGGAGGTGTGGTTGCTTCCCAGTTGGCCTCAAAACTGAAACCAAGCCTTGAAGCCCCCTTAATGTTGTTTTCCTCTTCCCTTTCTACTTCTCTGGGGGCCTCTTTTTGCGGTTTTGGGGGTTTGACTGGATTCCTGCATTCTGGGTCCTGCTCCATGCATCCCTCTCGAGCACTGGATCACACCCTCATCACAGCCCTGTGTCTCCTATCAGACAGGGTCAGGCCCCACCTCTCTTCCAAGGGGCACTTGGTGCACATTCCATAAACTCAGCTGGTTCCCCCGCTGTGAAACTCCAGCAGGTCTCTGGAAGCCATTTGTAAAAAAAAGAAAAGAAAAAAAAATTAAATACCATTTAATTTTCTGGTAATTCCAGTTCTTTGGAGCATCCTCTGCTGGGTCTTGGGGTGTGTGGATTGGCTGTCTGATGGGATTGGTAACCCCTTCTCCATCCAGGATGGGGGGCCTCCAACCACCTTCAGGGAAGGGGAGCCTGGTTCTAGTTATCTTTTTCTTCTTTTCTTTTTTTTAATTAAGGAAACTATTTAATTTTTTAATTTATTTTTTTGTTGATTTTTGCACAACGAAGTTTCAGCTTCTCAACCTTTTCCCCTGCGCAGGGCTGCGGACCCTGACTGGCCTCGATCTGCAGTCCCTCTCGTTCCCACATCCCTCCTTCCCCCTCATCCTCTTCTTCCTGCGGGCTCCCAGGGTCTGTCCATTTGTTACCGTGCTGTGCTGGGGACTGGCGCCAAGGTGGCGTGAGATTCCACTTGTGTAGAACTTTGTTGAGTAAAGATCAGTTTCTTGTGAAACCCTTGGTCTCCATCTGGCCTCTTGTGTCCTGGGCTTTGGCAGTAGAGAAGAGATGTGGAGGGGGGCCTGGGAAGTTTTAGAAATAGGGATGCACAGGAATCAGGTCAGGAAATAATTGTGGGAGTGGGGAAGTAAGTAAGGTTAAAGATTAAATGTGGTAACGTAACACATGCAGTGCAGTCTTTGGGACATAATTACAGCTCACTAGAGCCTGAGCTCACTAAAGGGGACCCATTAGTGTTACAGCCCAGATTCAAGATCCCCATCTACTAAAGACTAAACTGAGTGGCAAGGAGCAAGACCTTGCAGCATTCTTATAATCTTTGACTTCACAACTCTGGATTGCTGGGCAGGTTAGACATTTTTGTAGAATGCTCAGCTCAGCGCCAAGCCTGTGGGACATAGGTAAATATGTGCAACAGTTAAAGGCAAATGAGAAACTGCTCATCTGGGGACGCACAGGCCTCAGGATAAAATCTTGTTGCAACCTCAGTACAGCCCAAGCATCACCTGCATCAAACTGGGAAAATCTTTTGAAATGCTGACACACAACCAACTTTCGTTTAACAAGTGTGTGCATTTTAGTGAGAGGAAAGCTAATCAGTGAAACAGCGATATGTCCCATAGAGAAAAATACAGCGGGGAGAGGAGAAAGAACGTTATGGAAAATGGTCACAGTCTTGACAGTAGGGTACTCTGGGACTTCCCTGGTGGCGCAGTGGATAAGAATCTGCCTGCCAATGACGGGGAAACACATTCGAGCCCTGGTCCGGGAAGATCCCACATGCCGCGGAGCAACTAAGCCCGTGTGCCACAACTACTGGGCCTGGGCTGTAGAGCCTGTGAGCCGCAACTACTAAAACCCGCGCGCCTAGAGCCTGTGCTCTGCAACAAGAGAAACCACTGCAAGGAGAAGCCCGCGCACTGCAACGAAGAGTAACCCCCGCTTGCTGCAACTAGAGAAAGCCTGTGCGCAGCAATGAAAACCCAACACAGCCAAAAATAAATAAAATTAAATTAAAAAAGAAAAAAAGGGGAGGGAACAGCTAGTGCTGCTTAGAATTTGTGTGTTAACACTGCCTGGCTCAAAAGAGGCTGTCGGTAAATGAGATGCTGTTTCTATCAGTAGGATTTTGGGTAACTCAGAGTTAACTTTCACCGAGGTCTCTGCAGTGTAACTGCTTGTTTCTGGCTCCGGAAGAAAAGAACAGGAGTTCGAGTCACTAGCATGCCCAGACTGCGAACCAGGAAAAAGGGGTTTTCTATCTGTAAGGTCAGTGTCACCTGTGAGAAGTGCCTTCGACAGGGCCGTGTTTTTCAAACCAGAGTCCGCTGGCCCTCTGCATCAGCACCATCAGAGATGCTAGTTTAAAAAACGCAGGAACCAGGAATCTGCATTTTCCAGCTCGGGGCCGACGCGGCTGAAGAACGAGACCCTTCCAGTGAGTTGGCTTTCAGTCTGCGGCCAGTTTCCCCACGACCCGCTCGCTTCCGGTTGGCGCCCTAACGTCATCAGGCAGCGCCGGAAGTACCCTTGCGCTGCCTAGGAGACAGGACGCGGGCTCGGCTGCTGACAGGGCCGGGCCGGCCGCGCCCACCCGGTCGCCATGGAGCTGCCTCCAGGGCCGCGCGATGATCCCTGCGCCTGGGACGATGACTCGGAGCCGGAGCCGGAGCCTGACCCCGACGCACAGGCCGAGGCTTACGTGGCCCGCGTGCTCAGTCCTCCGAAATTCGGGCTGGCGCCCCCGCGCGCCCCTCCGCTGCCTGCGCCCGCTGTGTCCCTTGGCGCTCTGGAGCCGCGGGCCGCGTCCAAGGGCCCGGCGGTGGCGGTTCCGGGCCTGCTGAGCCTTCCTCCGGAGCTACTGCTCGAGATATGCGCCTACCTGGACGCGCGCCTCGTGCTCCACGTCCTGCCGCGCGTGTGCCACGCGCTGCGCGACCTCGTGCGTGACCATGTCACCTGGAGGCTACGCGCGCAGCGCCGCGTACGCGCGCCCTACCCAGTGGTGGAAGGTGCGCGCGCCCGGGGGCCAGGGTGGCCCGCCCAGGTCAAGCTTGAGGCGGGGGGAGGGTCCAGGGTGCTGTAAGTACAGTCACTGGAGCAGACTACCTGGCTGTCCTGGCTCAGCGGTGGCTGAGGTACTTACTGGTGGTACCAAAGCCCCTGACCTCTGGGTGAACTATGAGACAGATACTTGGGGTCCTGAGGCTGTGGAAATCTACTTGGGTAGCTGGGGTCCCTGAACTCGGAATCCAGCGATCCTCAGGCTTGGGGTTGACACAGGGACTTGAAGTCTTAGGCTGTCAGAATCTCCTTGGGGCTCAGAGTAAGCCCAAGAATCCCCAGGTTCTGGGTCTAGGTGCTAAGGCAGTAACTGGTGATGCCAAATCCCCTTACCTCTAGAGTCTTGGCCTAGGTGAGGGTGCGGCAGGACTCAGGTCCAGAGCCTGCAACCCTTGAACTTATTAAGCTAGGATTTAGAGGTTGGGATCCCTGATATTAGCAATCACAGACCCTCGAGTCCAGGTTCTAACCTGGGATCTTAGGCAGGGGCTGGTGGTAATTTCTCCTGCCTCCAAGGTCTTTGGTCCCTAGAGAATAAGGCAGCTTGGTGATCTTGAATTGATGGGACTTTACTGAACAGCTTGATAAAACATAGATGTTTGGTTGGGTCAAGGGCTTGGATTCTGCATCTTGACAAAGCTCCCAGGTTTGGGATGCTGGTTTGGGAAACACTTCCATGGGTCCGGTTCAGATGGCCGAGGCAGGAAGTGTTAGTTATGAAGTCCTAGCTCTTGTGCCCAGCCTGAGGGTTGGGAGGGCTGAGGTTGGACCTTAGCCAGGGGTGAGGCAGGGCCTTAACGTCCTGAGGCTGCTATCCCCCAAACTTGGGTTGGGGGATGAGGCCCGGGAAGGTGATCCTGAGGCTCCAGTTACCCAATTTCTGGAAACTGGGTAAGGAGCAATCCTAGACCTGCTTGGCAGGTGCGTGGGCTGGTGGTCCCAAAGCTAGAGCCTCGGCCTCCTTGGGTGGGGTAAGGGATCCAGGTGGGTTCTCTCCAAGTCTGGTTCAGGTTGTGCTCCCCGGA
The DNA here is from genome assembly GCF_964374135.1 of Grampus griseus. NCBI lineage: Eukaryota > Metazoa > Chordata > Mammalia > Artiodactyla > Delphinidae > Grampus > Grampus griseus. Next base: position 162,993,582 of record NC_139019.1, on the reverse strand, counting down.
AGCCAGCGCAGTGAGCTTGGACAGCTGGTGTGGGTGGTGGCAGGGTTCCTCCCCACTGGGGACCCTGCTTTTGCGTCCCACAGAGGAGGACTTTGACTGGCCAGCAGCCTGCATTGAGCTGGAGCAGCACCTGTCGCGCTGGGCAGAGGATGGGCGCAGGACTGAGTACTTCTGCCTGGCCGATGGGCACTTTGCTTCCATTGACTCAGTGCTGCTGCTCCAGGTGAGACGGGGGTCGGTGGAAGGCCAGGCAGTGGTGGGCCAGGGTGACCCCAACAACATCACCTCACTCCTCTCCCAGGGCGGGACACTCTGCCTGTCAGGCTCCCGAGATCGCAATGTCAACCTGTGGGACCTGCAACAGCTGGGGGTGGAGCCCAGCCGGGTTCTGGTCAAGGCCCTGGGCACCCAGAAGAACAGCACTCACAAGGTGAGGGGGTAGGAGGCCAGGCAGAGGTAGGAGGCGTGCGGCCTGGGTAGGGTACCGTGGCTAAGGGCACAGGTTTTGGCACCAGGCCTCACAGATTTAAATCTTGCTCTGCTATTGTCAGTGTGACTTTAAGTGAGATGTATGACTTATCTGGGCCTTAGTTTCTGCTTCTGTCCAGAGGTCAATTAGGATGAGGACGAATGAAATGAATATGCATTAAGAGCGTTGCTCAGGCTCATATACAGTAGGTGCTTAGGAGGTGTCAGGTATACCTTGAGTGGCCCCAGGTAGGGCAGTTATGAGGCCACCCCTGGGGATCAGACAGCTCTGAGCCTGACTGTCATCTCATGAGAGGTGGTCATGGAGGGGCACGTCCACCAGCCATTGAGGTGGTCTAGGCTGGTGGCCAAGAGCTTGGTCTCGGAGCCAGGCTGCTGGGTTCAAATCCCCACTCTGCTACTTCCTGGCTGTGTGACCTTGGGTGAGGGACTCAACCTCTCTGTGCACCAGTTTCATAATCTGTGGAACGGGACACATCATAGTACTATCCTCAGAGGGTTTGGTGACGAATGAGTCAGTGGGGAGCTAGCTGCGTTCTGTGCATTTTAGCTCCTGACACAGGGACCTTTTTTTATGCTCATTTTCCCAATGAAGAAACTGAGGGATGGTACTTCATTCACCCAGGTCATGGAGTAGAGGCCCCATTCTTTTTTTTTTCCCCCATACCAAGCAGCTTGCGGGATATTAGTTCCCTGATCAGGGATTGAACCCGGGCCACAACAACGAAAGCCCAGAATCCTAAACACTAGGCCACCAGGGAACTCCCTGGAGGTCCCATTTTTGTGTGTGCCACGTGGCTTGTGGGATCTTGGTTCCCTGACCAGGGATAGAACCTGGGCCTTTGGCAGTGAGAGCTCGGAGTCCTAACCACTGGACTGCCAGGAAATTCCCATGGAGGCCCCATTCTTAGTCACACTGTCATGTGGCCTCAAACCACTGCTGCAGCTGAGGCTCTGCAGAACTTGATTTAGGAATATTATTAGGTTGGGGTGCGCATGTCCTGGGCTCTGAGGTCAGACCCACAGACCTAGGCTCTAATCTCTACTCAGTGCTGACTCACTCTGGGTTCCGTGAAATGGGGAAGATCACACGGGTCTGGTCCCACAGGGCTGGGTGTGGTCACTGGCGGCGCTGGACCACCGAGTGTGCTCTGGTTCCTGGGACAGCACGGTGAAGCTCTGGGACATGGCGGCTGATGGGCAGCAGTTTGGCGAGATAAAGTGTGAGGGGTCCTGGGCAGGGGGGCCTGGGTGGGCAGAGGTCTGTCTGGCCACAGCCCCAGCCCTGTGGTCTGTGTGTCCCCAGGGCCAAGGCAGCTGTGCTGTGCCTGTCCTACCGGCCTGATATCCTGGTGACTGGCACCTATGACAAGAAGGTGACCGTCTACGACCCCAGAGGTGGGCTGGGGACCCTGAAGCCTAGGTGGGAGAGCAGGGCTGCCTGGTGTCTCCAGGGTCATCCTGGGGAAGGAGACACTTGGGCCTCACAGTCTAACTGGGGTGACAGTCACATAACGAGAGGCTGACCACTCAGAGTGGCCTGTGTTGTGCTGGGGGCCACAAAGGTGACAGGTGGGGGTGGGTATTGGGGGCAGAGGAAGCCCCGCCTCCATGTGGGGTGGGGTCAAGTACTGGAGGGCTCCCAGAGGAGGGGCCTCTGAGCCTGAGTCCCGCAGGAGGCAGGACAGTCCTTGAGAATTCTGGCTCCCCCACCTCCTAGCTGTGTGACCCCAGTCAGGTTTGAACCTCAGTTTCCCCATTTGTCAAATCCAGATAATAACAACTCCAGCCGCCTAGGGCTAATGGGAGGAGGTGACAATAAGAACTTTGGTAGATTAAATGTTTACATTAAAATGCCTAGAATGAACTTGGCCCAGCCCATAAGCCTTTTCCATTGTTTATTTATTTATTCATTCTTATTTTAATTCAAGGGCCCAGTGTAACTTTTCCAGGCAGAGCCAGAGCCGGGATGGGGTGGGGGCAAGTCTCAGGCTGACCTGCAGGAGGAGGGAAGCATTTTATGCTGGGACTTGGCTGAGGTCCATTCTGTACTGAGAGCAGATGGGACTGGAGGAAGGAGCGGGGATGGAGATGGGTTGGGGGGGGTCTGGTGGTCCTGTGAGGCCTGGATCCAGCTGGGGTGGCAGAGGAACAACAGGGCTACCTGTGGGATGGGGGTTGGGGGAGCAGACAGAGTAGTATTTTGCCAGGAAGGATGGAGACCCAGGGTCCTGGGGCGGGCCAGGGGGCCTCCAAGGGGCTCTGATGTCCCCCTCCTCCCTGGCCCATCGCCCATGCAGTTGGCCCGACCCTGCTGAAGAGCCGGCGGCTGCACTCAAGCGCGGTGCTGGCGCTGCTGGCGGACGACCGGCACATCATTTCAGGCAGCGAGGACCACACGCTGGTGGTGTTTGACCGCCGAGCCAACAGCGTCCTACAGCGGCTGCAGGTGGGCGCTCCCCAGGGGGCTGGAGGGACCAGGGCTGCGGCGGGCCCGGACTGGCCTGAGCTGCTCCGTCCCGTGTCCCTCCCACAGCTGGACTCCTACCTGCTCTGCATGTCCTACCAGGAGCCTCAGCTCTGGGCCGGCGATAACCAGGGTCTGCTGCATGTCTTCGCCAACCGGGATGGCTGCTTCCAGCTCGTCAGGGTCTGCCAAGGCTCTTGCCCGCGCACGATCTGCCCTGGGCTGCCTCCCTACCTCTTAATCCCTGGGTGGCAGTGGGGGACTGGCCTTGGGAGAGCCACACCTGAGTGTCACCTGTCCCTCCCTTCCGCAGTCCTTTGATGTGGGCCACAGGTCTCAGATCACAGGGATCAAACACTCCCTGGGGGCCTTATACACCACGTCCACCGACAAGACCATCCGGGTGAGGCCCTGCGACAGTCCCCCCTCTCTACCCACCCTCACTTGCCAGGAGCACACCTCGTGACCTTTGCCCATTGCCCCTCACCAGGTGCACGTGCCCACAGACCCACCAAGGACCATCTGCACTCGAAGCCACCACAACGTGCTGAATGGGGTAAGGCCCTGTCCCATGCGCCCTGCCTGGCTGCTCAGAGCACCCCTGACTCCTCATGTCCCCGCCCTGGCAGATCTGCGCTGAGGGCAACCTGGTGGTGGCCGCCTCTGGGGGCCTGTCGCTGGAGGTCTGGAGGCTGCAGGCCTGAGCAGGCAGATGTGGATGTGGATCTGCCGGCTGGCAGGCTGGGCTGGGGCCTCCGTTCTCAGGGGGGACCTTCCCCCACGCTGGTGCTGCCTTTGCCCCGCCCCCACAGGACTAGGGCACAAGGAGTCCTGGCCATGGTGGGTGGGTGGGTGGGGGTCCCTGGGCTGGGGCCCATGCCAGGGGAGGTGAGGTTTGTGTTTCGGCCAACCCAGGGGGCTGCTCCCCACCCTCGGGCCCTTGTTTTTGTTATGATTTGGATGCCTGCTCTCCCTGGAGAGCAAAGGAGAAATAAACCTGATGTACTGGTGCTCCGGCCTGGACTGTGAGCTTGGTGTCACCTGAGGGATCCGCCCGAGGCTGCTTGGCGCTGGGATGCCAGGGATGTGCGTGTGTCTGTGAGTTGGTGTATGAAAGCCTCAGCGACAGCCACTGCTGTGTGTGTGTGTGTGTGTGGGGGGGGGGGGTGCATTTCAGGGATCACGTGCGTCTGAGTGTCCCCGGGGAGGCCAGTCTGGCTGTGTGTGTTGTTATAGTATTCCTGTCTGTGTATGTCTGTGTGGAAGAGGGAGGCCCTTGAGAATGTGGCACCTGTATGATGGCACCTGTGTGTGTGTGTGCGCCATGTGGGCGTGTATATGTGTGTGGCACGCGCTGGCATGTAGATTGGGACTCTAATCCCGGGTGTGTTTGTGCAGTGGGACAGGGGATCTGCTAATGCTACCCCATAGGCTGGAGGGTGGGTAGCAGGTAGGGGTGAGGGAGGGGCGTGCTTCTCTGTCCAGGGTCCAGGGTGTGTGTGGGCCCCTGTGGCCATGACCCTGGAGTGGGCGGGGAGGGAGGCTGGGCCAGTTGCACACCACACTGGTCCCTGCAAGCCCGAAGTCCCCCTTTGCCCCCCATCGCAACCTGGCCAAGCCATGCCCTGAGGAGCATTCACTTCATGTTTATTGAGGCCCTCTGGGTGGTCCAGGCTACAGGGTCATAGGATGGTGCAGGGCTTCTTCTCCTTGAAAGGGTTGGTGGCAGCTGGGATGCCCACGAGGAAGGGGTCACTCTCGGCCTGCTCCGTACAGAACTGCAGCAGGTCAGCGGCCGCCTTGGATACCTGCAGGCCAGCCCGGTTAGCCAGACCTGGGCTGGGCTGTCCACCTGCCCCCTTGCTGAGATGCACCCGCCTTGCCCTGGCCTCACCTTTACACGGTTGATGCCCACCTCCATCTGCAGCTGCTCCACGGCCCAGCGGGCCTGCCCGATGTCGTTGCCAGTGGTCACCTTGCCGGGCATCTGGGGGAGTCGTGAGCAGAGCCACAGACAGCAGGCTGGACCCCAAACCCTGAGCTCCCACACATCCTCCTGTGTCCCCTGGGGACTGAGGGATGGGATTAGCTGCTCCCCAACCCCTGTCAGGACCACATACCTCAGCTGAGGACTCCGGCTGACTCCTGGCTTGTCAGTCCTCCTCCTGCAGCACCGCTCTGGCTCCCGCCCCCACCACCCTGGCCTCTCCAACCCCCTCCTCTCCCCTCCCCAACCCCTGCAGAGACGTTGAAGCCAGGACACTCATGGAGTGTAATGTCACCAGCGGCAGCATTAGCTGCTGAGGCTGAGTGTGTGTGGGGGGTGTCCCTGCTCCAAGAGGCCCAGTGGCTGCCCTGGTGTCATGTGTCACCTTGGCTGGGGGAGTGTAGGGGCCCTGGGCTCTCACTGACCTGTTTGATCCCCTGCTAACTGCCCCCTACAGACCTTCTTTGCCAGGCTCCGGCCCTACTCCGATGGGCGGAGGTGCAAAGTGTAACCTGGTTCAGGTGCAGCCCCGTCTCTCCTCTCTCCAACTGCACTCATGGCCCAGGGATCCACAGATGACTCAATCCACTCACTCATGCTGATGGCTTCCCCTGCCTCATCCCAGCCCCTTCCCTGACCTCAGACCCACCTGAGGACCCTCCTCCCTCCTCGGTCCATCACACCCATCTCTCTGTTGTCTCCCACCTAACTTGGCCAAAGGTGGACTCTGGATCATCTTCCCCCGAAACCTCCAGCCCCCAAATTCACCACCATCCATCCAACTTCTCTGGCTCAAATCTTTAACTCCTTCATTCCTTTCTTCCAGTATTCCCACATTTGATCCTTCCTCAAGAGCCATCAGATCAACTTTCTTTTGTTTTAATTAATTGTTTTTAATCGGCTGTAGTTGATTTACAATGTTGTGTTAGTTTCTGCTGTACAGCAAAGTGAGTCAGTTATACATACACATATATCCACTCTTTTTAAGATTCTATTCCCATATAGGTCATTACAGAGTACTGAATAGGGTTCCCTGTGCTATTCACAGATCAACTTCCAAGTTGTCAAACTGGTCACTTCTCTCCACCCTGTTGGTAGCATCCGGGTCCTGGTGCCCCCAGCTCAGTGTGCCTGGACCAGCGCAGTTGCCTGGTCTCCCCTGCCCTGCACAGCCCCGACCCCGTTCTCCTCAAGTCAGCCAGTGGGATCTGTTAAATAAATCACACTACAACACGGATGCACCTTGAGGACATTATGCTAAGTGAAATAAGCCAGTCACAAAATGACAGATAATGTATGATTCCACTTATGTGAGGTCCCTAGAGTAGCCAAATCCATAGCGACAGAAAGCAGAATGGGGGTTGCTGGGGGCTGAGGAGAGAGAGGGAATGGGGAGTTAGTGTTTGATGGGTAAGTTCTGAAGATGAATGGTGGTGACGGTTGAACAACAATGTGAATGTACTTAATGCTTCTGAACAATGCACTTAAAAATGGTTACAATGGTGAATTTTATGTGTATTTTACCACAATTTTAAAAATTGGAGAAAAATAGGGCTTCCCTGGTGGCGCAGTGGTTAAGAATCCGCCTGCCAATGCAGGGGACACAGGTTTGATCCCTGGTCCAGGGATCTGGATCCATGTGCTGCGGAGCGACTAAGCCCATGCGCCCCAACTACCGAGCCTGCGCTCTAGAGCCCGCGAGCCACAGCTACTTAAGGCCACAGGCCTAGAGCCCATGCTCCACAACAAGAGAAGCCACCGCAGTGAGAAGCCCACGCACTGCAACCAAGAGTAGCTAGCCCCCGCTCGCCGCAACTAGAGAAAGCCTATGTGCAGCAACGAAGACCCAATGCAGCCAAAAATAAATAACAAAGAAAAGCACCTATTTTGTAGGTAGAATTTGGCAGACGTGTGGAGGGATGGATGTGGGGTGTGAAAAAGGGGAAACATCAGGCTCAATTCCCCAGTTTTCAGCCTACTAGATGAGTGGAAGGTAGGGCTGTTTGCAGAGATGTGGCAGACTGCAGGAAGATCAGGGTTAGGTGGCGAGGGAACTGAGGCCAGGAGTTTGAGATCCAAGTGGGGCTGTCAAGGAGGATGTTCTGTTCCTCTAATTAAATAGGCTCCTTTTTAACCTCAGGGCCTTTGCACTGGCTGTTCTCTCTCCCAGTGGGAATGCCCCCCCCCCCCAGATCTTCACATATGGGGCCTCTTCTGACCTTGGCTGAAATATCACCTCCTTGGCATCCTTCCCCAACCACCTCTCCCTCCAAATAAAACCACCAACTCTTCCACCCACCCCCAACCCCATGGACTCTCACATCAGCCCGTTTAATTCTACATAGCACTTACCACTGTTGTTACCCTTCTAGCTCCCCAAACTGTGGGCTCCAGAAGGGCAGGGTCTGCATTTTGTTCACTGATAAATATGCAGCACCCAGCACAAAGCCCAGTGTATAGTGTAGACTCCATAAACTGCAGAGTGAGAGTGATTAAAGAGGTCTGGACCAGACCCTATGCATGGTTTGGAGGACCCATGAGATACAGACACCACCCTCCAGGAGCTCAGTCTTGCTGGAGGGAAATAGATGTCAGCCCTGGATCTCAGAGGAGGTCTCTTACCCAGAAAAAGGTCAGGGAAGGCTTCCCAGAGGAGGTGACAGCTGCAGCTGCCAGGGGAAGGAAGACCAGAAGGTTACGCAGCATGTGGAGGCTCTGGAGACTTGCAAGACACGAACAGGGATCACCATCCCATTTGACGAGAGACGCTCAGCGGCAGAAACTATCTGATACTTCCTGGTGATTCGAATTCTGTCCAAGGGCGACGTCTAAGAAGCCATCCTCTCTCTCTGAGAGGACAGAAACGAATGGGCAAGCGCCACGCAACGCGGTGGGTCTCCAGCGGGGTCCTCATTCATCTGAGACTGAGAACACGAGAAACTGGAAATAATGGCTCCTTGAGGCTTCCGTACTACGGAATACACAAGCAAAGAAGGCGGCATCCTGGATTCCGGGCGTCGGCGGTTCATGTGACATGCACAACTTCCGGCCCTCCGCAGGTTGTGCGTGCTGGGGCTTAGAGGTGTTCGAGGCCGCCGGAGGCCTGGCCTGGGGCGGCTCTGATTTGACAGTGCGGCCGCAGGAGCATGGAGGGTCCCCTGGAGAGGGAGGCGCCCGCGGCGGCGCTGGCCGCCGTGTTGAAGCACAGCTCGGCACTGCCGTCCGAGAGCGCCCAGGTCCGGGGCTACGACTTCGACCGTGGCGTGAACTACCGCGCGCTGCTGGAGGCCTTCGGCACCACTGGTTTCCAGGCCACCAACTTCCGGCGCGCGGTGCAGCAAGTCAACGCCATGGTGAGGCCTGCGTGGGACTTCCTGGGTTGAGGGGGCGTGGCCTCCAGTAGCACTGTGGGGTACTTGGGGGCGGGACTTCCTTGGGAGGAGGTGTGTTTTTCGTCCGATAGTTGGAGAGAGACGGGGACCCCCTCCTGGGCGCGAGTTTTTGTGCTGGGGAGTGGGTTGGGACTGATTCTAGGTAGGAGGCGCGTTATAGGCAACATGTGCAGGTATTCTGGAATGCGCGGAGTCTGGGGCCAGACCGCGCAGTTGAGGGAGGGATTGAAGGAGGAGCCTAAGGCAGGGCGGGACCTGAGGTTGGATTTGCTTTTCCCAGTGGGGAGAGGGTTCGGGACTGCAAAAGTGATTCCTGAAAAGAGGCAAAGCCTGAGTGTGTGACCTGAGACTTGGGCTGTGGAAAGGGCGGAGCCTGCACAGGGGCGTTCACTCCCTGGTTCCAGGTAGAAGTGGTCCCATATCCCTCAGTGGGCAGGGCCTGGGCGCGGAGTCTGTCTCTGAAACCCACCTGGGGTCCTTGGGCTGGAGTTTGGGGCCAGAGGTTAACTCGACCCTGCCCTTACACACCTAGATAGAGAAGAAACTAGAGCCGCTGGCTCAGGATGAAGACCAACATGCAGACCTGACCCAGAGCTGCCGCCCACTCACCGGCTGCACCATTTTTCTGGGCTACACATCCAACCTCATCAGTTCGGGCATCCGTGAGACCATCCGTTACCTCGTGCAGCACAACATGGTGGGGACCTGGTGGGGTTGTGGCCTTGCCCTCTCTGGGTCTTAATGGGCAATAAGATTACTGGTCATTGAAGTGAGATAGGGAACTATGGGTCAGTTTTGTTTTGCAGCAGAGCTCCCCACAAGGGTCACTGGATGAGAGTTGGGAGTTAGGAGTCCTGCCTGGTACGAAAGCAGAGCCTCCCTTCCTTGGCCAACCTCACTGCCTTGTGACTGCAGGTGGACGTCTTGGTGACCACGGCTGGGGGTGTGGAGGAGGATTTCATCAAGTGTCTGGCACCCACATACCTGGGCGAGTTCAGCCTCAGGGGGAAGGAGCTACGTGAGAACGGAATCAACAGGTGGGGGGCCCTGAGTGGTGCTGGGTAGGGGAGCCAGGCTGAGGGTCCTGGACCCTGATGCCCACATGCCTCCTGTCCCCAGGATCGGAAACCTGCTGGTGCCCAATGACAATTACTGCAAGTTTGAGGACTGGCTGATGCCCATTTTGGACCAGATGGTGCTGGAGCAGAACACGGAGGTGAGGCTGGAGGAACCTGGGGGGGGGGGCGGGTGGCACGGTGGGTGTCAGGGGAGGTGCCGCTGGCTGAAGCTGATGTCTCCTCCTAGGGTGTGAAGTGGACGCCTTCCAAGATGATCGCCCGGCTTGGCAAGGAGATAAACAACCCAGAGTCAGTGTATTACTGGGCCCAGAAGGTGAGGGGCTGGGTGGGGGCAAAGTTGCCAGGCTTTGGCATGTGTTGTTTCATCTTTACAGCCACCTGGGGAGTTGGTACTATTCTTATTCCCACTCCTAGGAGAGGAACCTCAGAAACAGAGAGGTTAGGCAATTTGCCTGAGGTCCCACAGCTGTTGAGTGTGGTCCTTGTATTCTGGCTCTACTCCTAGACTACTGGGAAGCAGTTGGGGGCAGTGCTTAGCAGCCCCCATGGGGCCTGGTGTAGGGTCCCATGCTCCTCAGAGGCTATGGGGCCCAGCAATCAGAAAAACAAGAGCTACCATTCTTTATGTTCCAGGCACAAGTGAAGTTAAGCTCCCTGCCCAGAATCAGGCAAAGAGGAGGGAGTGCTCCCAGACTGCCCCTGCAGGGCTCTGAGCTCTAACCGCTCTCCTGCCTTGCTGTTTCCCAGAACCACATCCCTGTGTTGAGCCCGGCACTCACAGATGGCTCGCTGGGTGACATGATCTTCTTCCATTCCTATAAGAACCCAGGCCTGGTCCTGGACATCGTTGAAGGTAAGGTGCTGGGGCTCCAGAGGAGCGGGGGAGGAGGGCTGCCTGGGCCCGCGGCCTGACACAGCCCTCTTTCCCAGACCTCAGGCTCATCAACACACAGGCCATCTTCGCCAGGCGCACTGGGATGATCATCCTGGGCGGTGGCATGGTCAAGCACCACATTGCCAACGCCAACCTCATGGTGAGCAGGGATGGAGTGTGTGTGCTCCCTAGTAGGGGGTGGCACTCAGGCCCGTCATGCAGACAGGCCTGTGTACTAGGCCTATGCCATGTGCTGGGTAGACAGCTGTGGACTAGACAGGCCAAGATCCCTGCCCTCCTGGCACTGATGTTCTAGTGGGGCGAGATAGCAAACAGGTGACATGAGTATCAGGTGGTAGTAATTGCTATGGAGAAAAATAAGGGAGGATGACAAGATGGCAAGTGAAAGGGGGGCTGTTCATAAAAGGGAAAGCTTCCTGGGAAATGTGACCTGCCAGCAGAGGTTTTTCAGGGGGTGGTCCCATGAGCCATGTGGTTGTCTTGGGGGGTGGGGGCGAGATAGAATTCCCAGCAGTGGAACCAGTCAGTGCAAAGGTTCTGAGGTGCCTGATGTAGGTCAGGGAACAGCTAGGAGGCTGGCGAAGGCGAGAGTGGGAGGAGGAGGTGAGGCAGGAGGTGACAGGCAGAAAGTGCAGGGCCTTGAGAGCCACTCAGGTGCTCTCAGGCGCTCTCTGGCTGCTCTGGGGGGAACAAATGAGGGGCCCAGGGTGGGGGCCATAGAGAGGGGAGAGGTAAGTTGGATTTGGAGGTCTTCTACAGAGCTGGTGGCAGATGTGGGAGGGCTCTTGCTACCTAGCAGGCGAGTCTGGAGCAACGCTGCCCACTGTCTGCCCAGCATCCCGTGACCCCTCACTCTGCCCAGATGTTGACGTGGGGCCCTTCCCTTGGAATGAGGGGCAGCCAAGGGCTTCCTTCATCTGGAACACGTCCCTCAGCCTCTAGCTACAGTGCCCTGCCTTGGAGTCTGTGTGGCTGACAGCCCACTCTGCCCCTCCCTACAGCGGAATGGGGCTGACTACGCTGTCTACATCAACACAGCCCAGGAATTTGATGGCTCTGACTCAGGCGCCCGGCCAGATGAAGCTGTCTCTTGGGGCAAGATCCGGGTGGACGCACAGCCTGTCAAGGTGAGGGCCGGCCAGCCAGCTGGGGCACAGGGTCTCCTGGGGTACGGCCTTGGGTCCCGTGGCTCACCTGAGTCCCCTCCACAGGTCTATGCTGATGCCTCCCTGGTCTTTCCACTGCTCGTGGCTGAAACCTTTGCCCAGAAGGTAGATGCCTTCACGCCCGAGAAGAACGAGGACTGAACACTGGACGGTGCAGCCCCAGGGAGGCCTCACCACCTCCTCTATTTATTAGTTTGCAGACCCAGCTCCTCCCAACTCCTTGGTCAGCAGCATGTCTAGAATACATGGTCTCAGTGGTCCTCCTCAGGCTGTCTCTCTCTGTCCTTGGTCGTGGGTCCCCTGGCTTCAGCCTGTGCCATCCTCAGCCTTGTAGGTCTCTTCCCGCCAGCATTGGATGCTGCCCCCCATGGCGGTCAGCAGGCAGGGCTCCGTGGGGTGGTAGGCCAGCGACTGTACCACACTGGGACCTACAGGCAGGGCCAGCGCCAGGGCACCCTGTGGAGTGAGGGGGTTGGGAGTGTCACCAGTGTGTCTCCCTCCCCTCAGCTGCTTTTCCCCCCGCTCTCAGCCACATGTGTCTAAGTGCTTCCGAGACACTGTAAATTGAACCAGCCACAAACTGAGCCCCTCAGTCACTCCGTCCTTCTAGGTGCTCAGGTCAAACATCTTGAATCTTTCTCTTACATCTCACATCCCTTTGTCGGTAAATCCTCTTGGTTCTACCTTTAGACCATGCCCAGAGATTGCTGATTCTCTCCACCTTCACAGCCACTACCCTCCTCCACGGCCGGTCACATGTGGGTCCCAGCTTCCCTCCCCCTCTGCCGCCATCTGGGCTTCACCCGCCCACTTGATAGCCTCAATGCCCGCTCCCTTCATCACCCTGCAGACACAGCTCAACAAACACAGTTCTTCAAGGAGGCCACCATTCCTCTTTCCACCTGGAAAGTGTCCCTTCATGTGCCCTCCCCTTCAGGGTGACTTCCGGTCTACAGGAACCTCGAGAAGTAGGCAGAACGTTGGCACCTTCTTAGTTCCCAGAGGGAGAGCTGGCCCCTGGACTCTCCAGGGCCCCCTGGTCCCCTCCATCCTCTTAGGAGGCTTACTTCTCTGGCCAAGCCCCAGCTCTGACCCCACTACGCCTGGCTGGTCAGTTCGCATCCTGACACCCCCAACAGGCTGAGACACATCAGGACAGGGCCCACAGGGCTTGGGGGCTGGATACCACAGGGATGCTCAGGGGTAGCTCAGATTTCCTGAAAACTATAGCCCTGTCTCCCCTGAGGTCAGATGCCACTATCCGCTCCTCCTACCCCAGGGTCAGTCCCAGTAGCCCTGCCTGACCTGGATTCTGCTACCGCCAGTGCCATCCAAAGTGCTTCTATCTCCTGACCAGTGTGTGTGTGCCACAACCCCGAGGCTTATCACATGCTGTGCCCTTTGCCAGGAATGTTCTCGCCTCATCCCCTCACTCACTCCTCCTTCCAGCCCCCAGTTCTAACAGCACTCCCTTATAAAGGCCTGGGAGTGACTCAGGTAAGGAGTGGGCAGGCCCCCCGGTGCACAGGCTCACCTCCACCAGGTCCCAGAAGAACACCTTCCCGTCCTCGGAGCAGCTGACCACGTGCGTGTCGCGCTCGCTCAGGCAGCAGTCCAGCTTGTACTCCTGGTTCTTATGGCCCGTGTACCTGGGTGTGAGTGGCATCAGTGGGGGTTTGGGGCCTTACTGGGAGTGGGGGAGGGGCCCCACAGCCCTGAGAACTCACTCGCCCAGCAGCTCCCCTGTGTCCTTGTCTAGAAGCCGCAACGTGGAGTCCAGGCTGGACACCAGGGTGCACTGCCCGTCCCGGCTGAAGCAGGTGCAGGTGATGGGGCCTGGGGGAAGGGGAGGGGTGGGCAAGCAGGTCAGGCTGGGGTCTCCCGTGCTGCCCCCACCTTCCCTGCCTGCCTCACAGCCCCAGCCACACTCACTGCCCACGTAGTCTGAGAAGAGTTGCCCCATCCTCAGGTCATAGCGCCTTACCCGGCCATCTACGGAGCTGCAAGAGAGGATGGATCCAGCTGAAGCATCACAGGGGCCAGCAGGTCCAGGGCTCCAGCTTTGGTGTTCCTGTACCCTCTCACCTGGCCAGGGCCCTGAGAGCAAGGCTGGGTGCCTGCCCTTCACTGTCATGTCATGTTCAGGACTGGCCACAGAAAACATGCATTGAAGTGAATTCATGAGTGGAATTCTGAGGCACTGGCTTTGAGACTCAGCCCCAGGGGCCAATCAGGTGCCACTGCATCTGTTTCTGATTTATACTGAGCTCCTTCTCTGGGCTACACCCTGTGTGGGAGCTTGGGACACAGCTGCTACCAAGCCAGGAGCACTTGCTGCCAACGTGGAGCCTTGCTGACTGAGGGTAATCAGGTCCCCGAGGAGGTGACGTTTGAATTGGTACTTAAAGATGAGAAGGAGCCAGCCATATGCAGTCCAAGGGGGGATGTGTGGGAACTGGGTAGGCCACCACGCCATGCAGCCCAAATGCCCCCAGTGGTGGTATCGGCACTCCCTCAGGTTGTGGCAACATTTGGGCAGCCCTGCATGGGAATATTTTTTTTTTAATTGTCTCCTGCAGGTAGAACATCAACTCTATGTAAGTGGGGTTTTTCCTTGTTTTCCTATCTTTTCACTCCTGTATGCTCATTGACTGAAAACGTGACCTGCAGGTGGTGCTCAAACACACTCGGAATAAGTAGTAGAAGGGTAGCCCAGGCAGAGGAAGAGCAATTGCAAAAGTCGGTCCTGGGGTGGGAGCATGTGTGGCATATTTAACAGAAATGAGCCGGGGAATGAATAAAAACTGAGAGCACAACAGAGACCAGACCATGCAAGGCCTTGTGAGTGCAGTGAGGAGAGTAGATTTTTTTTTTTTTTTTTGAGAGTAGATTTTAATCTAAGTACAGAGACAGCTATGATCCCCAGTGGCACCTGGGGAGGGGCAAGGTCCTGGTCCCACTCACCCTGCGAGGACCTCATGGTCTGACACCTTCACGCTGGATATGCCATCCTTGGCTTCGTCCAGCGTCTGTATGGGCTCAGGTCTCCGTGAGCGGCAGTCCCAGCAGCGGATGGTGGAATCGATAGAGCCTGTGAGGTCAGCATGAAAGTGGATCAGGTTTGGGGGGGCCGGGGCAGCCCCCTGCGCCCACCTGCCTAGGCCCCGGACTCACCAGACAGGATAACTGTGGCCTCTTCATTAAACTGCACTGTGTTCACCTTCTGCAAAACAGGAACAGCAGCTTAGAGAAGGCTGGACTTTGGATGGGGATAAAAGCAGGGTTCCCAGTGCAAGTTAAAGCAAGGGAAAAGGCTAGGGGTAGGGGAGGTGAAAGTTTTTGGAGGAACTGCAAGGACAGGGCTTGGTGAAGGCGGGGCCGTGGGGAAGGATCCTTGCGCTGTAATTGCGTGGGGAGGGGTGGGTGCTGTCACCACCTACACGCAATTCCGGTCCTTTCTAACGAGGCCCTTTCTTGCTTGCACTCACCCCCGCGTGGCCCCGGAATTTGCGCACGACCTGCCCCGATGCCACATCCCACAGCACCACTGCCTTGTCCCCGCCGCCGGAGCAGAGACTGCTGTTGTCAAAGGAGCTAGAGAGCAGAGCAGGGAAGATCAGCGTCTACCTCTGACCCCGGCCTCAGCGCCTCGATCCCGCTCTGGCCCCCGGCTCACCCTGCCGCGTCCAGCACCTCGTAGCCGTGGCCGCTGTACGTCCGCAGTAGCGTCCCTCGCAGCGGGCTCCACAGCTTCAGGGTCTTGTCGCTGCCGCAAGTCAGACAGTAATTGCCATCCACTGGGGAACACCACGAGGGGGTTACTGGGCCGCCGACTTCAGAAGGCGGAGGTAGGACCCGGAATGACGATAAGGGTGCTCACCATTAAATCGCACGGCTCGCACCGCCCTCTGCCCGCAGTCCAACGTCTTCAACAGCTTCCGAGGCAGCTCCGGGGCCCGCGGTTTTGGCTCCGGGAAAGCCATTGCTCCGCCCTCCCTTCCTCACCACCGTACAGTAGCCTGCACCGGGGCTTTCTGCCCTGGGAACCCACGCTTTGGTGTAACCTTATTATTGTCCTCCATAGTCTACTGCCTATTTCTCACTTCCTGGTTCAACGTTTAGGCTTTTTGGAGAAAGCGCTGGAAACACTGAAGCTTGTTTCCAGCGTCTCGGTTTCTTTCCCCACGTCCTGTTTTCTTGGAACATTTTTGGCTTCTTCGAATTCTCTGTCCCCTGGATGGGGGGAGTTCCAGCTCCCGCCGGCAGGAACGGAAGCGCGAGGGCTGAGGGTGTTACTCTAAAAGCCATCCTCCGTTTCCCTGCTGGAAGCCGCCGGAAGCTGAGACTCCCGCAGCGGAAGAGGCGCGACTCGCTATGTCCGCGAACAATATGTCGGACCCACGGAGGCCCAACAAAGTGCTGAGGTGAGGATCCTAGTTGTCATGGTGTTAAAAAGCAAAAAAAACAAAATTCATCTTTAAAATTTAAAGATATAATTGGATTTATCAAATGATTCATGAATTGGGCAGCATCCCATCTAGCAAGTAGAGGGGAGCGCTAAAGGGCTACAGAAAGGGAAAGGTTTTTTAAAGGCAAGGCGAGGAAGTCATAATCAGAAAAACGGGTGATTTCAGATTAGGTCATTTACCTTTTGGGGGAAAAAGCGTCTTATTAGGTGGGGTTACCTCGTCTTCCTTTTGGAGGATGGAGAGGGGAGAGGACCCATGTGACCGACTACCTCATTGGTGCTGACCAGAAAATTCCTGACTGACCGGTTAAGACTACATTTTTGGAGGAGGTTGAAGCTTCGGTTAGGTTAGGTATTGAGCCCTGCTTTGGTTGCTTGGCCTAGCATAAGGGACTCCATTTTTGGCCTGTGGTTTTCTCTTTAACAATGCCCCCTCCTCCCACCCTCCCCACCTTAATCAGACTCTCAGCTTAACTGAGAGATGTGAGCAAAACTTAAGGCATGAGGGCCACTCTCAGCTACTGCTCTGAGGTTCTCGTAGTTTTTCTTGTTCCTTTGTGTGCTAACCAGAGGTTATGATATTTTTGCTTAACCCCTGTGATAGTCACAGGTCCTGGCTGGCTTCAGGTTCACAGTTTTTAAGTTGGTCACTTTTTTGTTACTCTTCTGATGTTCGAGTCTTAAGGAGATCTTTTGCTTGGTGTTAGTGGCAGTGAGTATGCATTTAAAGCTTTTGAGAGATTAAGTGCACCAGGGAGATTATTATAATAAACAGGATAATTCACAATGTTTGGAGTGCACTTCAGAGCCATGGTCCCCAGGATCCAGACCAGGCAAAATCAAATACGTCAAAGAAAGTTCCCATTGGGAATTCCCTGGGGGTCCAGTGGTTAGGACTCCACGCTTCCAATGCAGTGGGCACGGGTTCGATCCCTCCTAAAAAAAGAAAGTTCCCGTTGAAGGAGTCACCTTCTTAAGCCAACTGGCTTGTTCAGTGATTTTATATAATAGAGTTTCAGCTAATCCAGAAGGGTTAATCCAGGTGCAGCTGGTGGTATTGACCACAGCATAGACACTCCTTGCTCAGCTAAAAGATAATCAAGGGCTATTCTATTATAAAGAACAACTTTGGCCAGAGAATCTAAGGATCTTTCTTGGGCTGATGGCCCTGCCGAAGGAAATGAATCCTGAGTCATGAAATCCTCATCGTTATTTTTAAAAAAATATTTATTTACTTATTTGGCTGCGGTGGGTCTTAGTTGCGGCATGTGGGATCTTCCTTGTAGCATGTAGCATGTGGGATCTAGTTCCCAGTTCCCTGACCAGGGATCAAACCCGGGCCCCCTGCCTTGGCAGTGTGGAGTCTTAGCGACTGGACCACCAGGGAAGTCCCGCTCATCGTTATTTTTTAACTTGATGATGTAAATCCAGGGGATTTGACTAATGAGGTGTCTTAGTTCCCTTGTGGAATGTCAGGGGCCCAGTTACATAACCTAAGAGGTATTGCCCCCTGTGCACTGGCTATCTAGGCATTCAGAGGCCCAAAGAGAATGATAACCACCATGGACAAAGACCCTATGGGGACACAAACCATTCCCGTTAAGAGGTACTGTTAATGGATTGAGTCACAGGAATTACTGCGTTTACCCATTCCAACCAGGTGTCAGTTAGGTTTTCAGCACGTATGGGAAGAGAATCTCCCATCCTGAAATAAAGTGTTGTTCTAAATGCCTTGCAAACATGGTTGCTGCTAGTGAGATCTCTTAGTGATTGGGGGCAAATCTGATCTAGATTATCATGGGAACATGGGGGTGCAAATGCACTAAGATTTACTAGGTAATTGTGTCTAACTGAGTAAGTTATGATGGGAGAAAGGCAACAACAAGGCATAGGTTGTTCTGGCTGTACAAGTTGAACCGCATAAGAAATTTTTAGGGGGTTCGATTGTAGTTTTCTGTGACTTTGAGAATAGAAGAGAAATTGGTCACAGGAAGGACCAGGGGGTCTCTGGCATCATGGATAGATTGGAATCTTTGTTGACAAATCCAGCAGTCTGAAAGCTTACCTTCCTTAGCAATGGTCTGGGAGAGAAGGGTGAAAACATCTTTCCAGGTCAATACCAGAGTAAAGAAAAGAAAAAGGAGGAAGGGTTTCACGTTTAGTTCAAGTATGGTCTATAGCTGGCGTCTGGGACAGAAGCAGTCCACCTTGATGTCAGCTGCTTCTCTTCCTTATCAGTTACATTCAGAGGTCTCCAGCGTCTGTACAGGACTAGATGTCTGGTGGAGCCTTCCTTAGCTGTGAGATGTGTACCCAAGGCTCAATGCCTTCTAGTTTTGCAGCAGTGTCAGTGGTTAGGAGCACTTGGTGTGGTCTCTTCCAATGGGCTTGAGGGCTGTCTTCCTCTGATGACGTTTCCATAATACCCAGTCACCAGGCTCCAGACTGTGACCAACACAATCCTTTGAACTGGGATCTTGGAAGGCTTCTTTAACCTGTCGATGATAGGCCTAAGACATGAAAGACTTATAGTAGGTGGTCATACTAACATGAGATAATAAGGGATCAGCAGAAAGGTGTATACCAATTGACACTGGTCTCCTGGTGACTGTTCCATGTGCAGTGAGTCTATGTTTTCCACAGGGGGTACTGGGAACAGTTGGCATGGCCAGAGGCAATACCTTAGGCCAAGGGAGTCCACTAGTTTTAGCAAGTTTAGAGATTTTTGAGGATCCCATTTGTTCTCTCTACCTTGCCTGATGATTGAGGGTGATAGGGAAAGTGATAATTCCAAGAAGTTTGCACGGTTTTCATTAAGCCTTGTCTGGTTTGCCCAGTGAAGTCGGTGCCTCAATCACTGGAGATTGTGGAAGGTATACCTCGCCTGGTAAACACATTTTCTAACAGCTTCTTTGCCATTGTGAGGGCATCAGCCTTGTGGCAAGGGAAGGCTTCAACCCATCCTGAAAATATACATACAATAACAAGAACTTACTGATAACCGATACTAGGTGGCAGTTGAATGAAATCCAGCTGTAGGTGCTCAGAGGGTCCAGAGGGAGGAGGTCTGAGGCCTCTGGGAACAAAAATAGTTTTTCCAGGGTTATGGACCTGACAGGTCAAACATTGGTGGTAAACTGTTTTTGTAATTTTGTGCCTCCCCACCAATGTCTATTCATCATTTGAGTCATCTTAAATGCACTGTGGGGCTTCCCTGGTGGCTCAGTGGTGGAGAGTCCGCCTGCCGATGCAGGGGACACGGGTTCGTGCCCTGGTCCGGGAAGATCCCACATGCCGCAGAGCCGCTAGGCCTGTGAGCCATGGCCGCTGAGCCTGCGTGTCCAGAGCCTGTGCTCCGCAACGGGAGAGGCCACAACAGTGAGAGGCCTGCGTACCGCAAAAAACAAAAACAAAAACAAAAACAAACTGCACTGTGATGGGTGAAGGGATGCAAAAACTGAAAAATGGGGTTTGCCGTGGAGCTGGAAGTGGCCATCCTGGGTTTCCCATAGCCCCAGTTGTTCATTTAATTTACAACCATTGTTTGTGCACCTTAATTCCTCTGTTCAGGGAATTCCCTGGCAGACCAGTGGTTGGGACTCTGTGCTTTCATTGCCGAGGGCCAGGATTCAATCCCTGGCGGGGGAACTGAGATCTCACAAGCCGCCCATGGTGTTGCCAAAAAAGAAAAAAAAAAATTAAAAAAAAAATGTCTGTTCAGGAGCAGGCTGGTGCCATGTTACAAGGACATCAGGATGGCCAGTCAGGCAATGAGGGGTCATTTTTTGCTGAAGCAGAATGGTCTTCATCCATATGTGCCTTATTTATTTATTTACTGGCTGCCCCGTGCGGCTTGCGAGATCTTAGTTCCCCTACCAGGGACTGAACCTGGGCCACCACAGTGAAAGCACCCAGTCTTAACCATTGGACCACCAGGGAATTCCCAGTGCCATAATATTTATACTCTGTTGCTGCTGTCTGCATGAAAGTCAGCTAGGGCATTCCTGGAACTCAGGTTCAGTCCTTTTGGTCTGAACCTCAATTTTTTTTTTTTTTTTCTTTGCGGTACGCGGGCCTCTCACTGCCTTGGCCTCTCCTGTTGCGGAGCACAGGCTCCGGACGCGCAGGCCCAGCGGCCATGGCTCACGGGCCCAGCCGCTCCGTGGCATGTGGGATCTTCCCGGACCGGGGCACGAACCCGTGTCCCCTGCATTGGCAGGCGGACTCCCAACCACTGCGCCACCGGGGAAGCCCTGAACCTCAATTTTAATGATAGCAATTTCAGAAGGTAAGAGAATAGCAATAAGAAGGTAGCTTATTTGTTGCCCTTTTTCTTTTTAAATAAATGGATTTTTTTCAGCATTTTTAAAAACAATTATTGGGCTTCCCTGGTGGCGCAGTGGTTGAGAGTCTGCCTGCCAATGCAGGGGACACGGGTTCGTGCCCTGGTCCGGGAAGATCTCACATGCTGCGGAGCGGCTGGGCCCGTGAGCCATGGCTGCTGAGCCTGCGCGTCCGGAGCCTGTGCTCCGCAACGGGAGAGGCCACAACAGTGAGAGGCCTGCGTACCGAAAAAAACAAAAACAAAAAACACAATTATTTATTGATTTATTTTTGGCTGTATTGGGTCTTCGTTGCTGTGCACGGGCTTTCTCTAGTTGTGGCGAGTGGGGTCTGGTCTTCGTTGCGGTGCGCGGGCTTCTCACTGTAGTGGCTTCTCTTGTTGCAGAGCACAGGCTTTAGGGGCGTGGGCTCTAGAGCGCAGGCTCAGTAGTTGTGGTGCATGGGCTTAGTTGCTCCAAGGCATGTTCGCCCAGACCAGGGCTTGAACCTGTGTTCCCTGCATTGGCAGGTGGATTCTTAACCACTGCACCACAAGGGAAGCCCTGCATTTTTGATTGGGAGCCCAGAGGACATAAGAAAACTCCTTTGTTTCCATAATATCCCCAAATCATGGATGACCCCAAAGGCATACCAGCTATTGGTATAAATATTAACAGTCTGTCATTTGATAACTTGCTGCTTTAGTTTGTGGGAAGTTTCCCTTTCAAGTTATTCATATTGGTTAGTAATATCATAACCAGCTTGGAAACAAAGTATCCCTTTTCATTTTTAGAGTAGGACCCATCAGCAAGATTAGATCAGTATGTTCTTACCTGGCAGTCATGGGGCTCACCTTTGTCAGGCAGGGGTGGTGATGTAGCAGGGTTAAGGACGTTGCAACATTTAAGATGTTGAGTAGGTAGAAAGCAGAAGGATCTCATAGGAGGTTAATCTGCTTGCAGAGAAATGTTGAGTCATTTCAGAGTTAAGAAGATTTTGGACAGCCTGAGGAGTTTGTAAATAAATGCCATTACCTAGGGTTAGATCTGCTGAGGCTCCTACTAACTTTGCAGCTGCAGCTATAGCCTTAAGACACTTGGTATAGGGACTGGCAACTGAATCCAGTTATATGCTGTGATAGGAAACAGGCTATGTTTATTGCTATGCTCTTGTGTGTGCATTGCCAGGGCTTGCTTATCTCTTTCATGCACGCATAAGGTGAAAGGTTTTGAGTAATTAGGTAGGCCTAGGGCTGGCGGTTCTTACAGCACTGGTTTTAGTCTTAGAAAAGCCTGCTTATGTTTATCTTCCCTAGGAAGGGGCTCAGGGACTAAAAGTTTAGTAAGTTCATAGAGTAGGAAAGCCAATAGAGAAAAATTAGGAACCCATAGTCTACAGTAGCCAATCAAGTCTAGAAATCCACAAAGCTGTCGCTTAGTTATAGGCATAGGACATTCTTGGTTTAGCCTAATCCTTTTTGGAGATAGCTGGGTTCCTTCAGCACTAGGTAATGAACAGTATATAGAGATAATTGTAATTTTTCCTTGGAGAGTTTATGTCCCTTTTGTCAGTGGAAATAATCAACAACCAACCTATAATAAGAATTTTAGGGCTTCCCTGGTGGCGCAGTGGTTAAGAATCTGCCTGCCAATGCAGGGGACATGGGTTTGATCCCTGGCCTGGGAAGATCCCACATGCCGCAGAGCAACTAAGCCCATGTGCCACAACTACTGAGCCCACGTGCCACAACTACTGAATCCCACGCGCCTAGAGCCCGTGCTCCACAACAAGAGAAGCCACGACGATGAGAAGCCCACATACCGCAACAAAGAGTAGCTCCTGCTCGCCGCAACTAGAGAAAGCCCGCGCACAGCAACGAAGACCCAACACAGCCAAAAAAACCCCAAATAAATAAATTTATTTTTTTAAAAAAGGATTTTATTCAAGCCGACCTGAGGACTGTAGCCCAGGAAACACAGATTCAAGAAGCCCTTGAATTGTGTTTTGCCAGA
Source organism: Grampus griseus (assembly GCF_964374135.1). NCBI lineage: Eukaryota > Metazoa > Chordata > Mammalia > Artiodactyla > Delphinidae > Grampus > Grampus griseus. Next base: position 162,971,304 of record NC_139019.1, on the reverse strand, counting down.
CTACAAAATGGCAGAGGCTTATATAGGCAAAAACTGCAGTTACATAACTTGTTTGTCAAGAATTATAATTGGGGCTTCCCTGGTGGTCCAGTGGTTAAGACGCCACGCTTCCACTGCAAGGGGCACCGGTTTGATCCCTGGTCAGGGAAGTACCGCATGCCACGAGGTGCAGCAAAAAAAAAAAAAGGAATTATAACTGGAACTGGCAAGAAGTAAGGGTGCCTGTCAAGCAAGGATTGGTTGGGGTCTGAAGTGGTTGTATAGTTACAGTGGGAGATCTTGAGACCATAAGGTTGCAGCTGGCAGCTGCTAGCAGATATTGTCTTGAGAATAGTGGTGTAGTTAAGTTTGATACAGTTCAGAAAATTCAAGTTCTCGGTGATGCAGGAATATATCCACATCCACAATGACCACCCGGCTCCATTTCGATGCCTGAAGCACAGTTCTGTCTTGTCAGAACAAAGAACAAACATCAAACATAATACATTCCTTCGAGGTTTCAAGAGACAGATTAGCACATACACAGTGAGTCAGCATGACCTTAGTTTTGGGGAAGGGAACCTCATCTTCAAAGGAGTTGATGCATTGGCATCTTAGGGATGGCGTGAATGGACATTTATCCCTATCTTCAAAGTGGACATTCTGAACAGTCTGATAACTGTATTCCATTTTTTGTCTGTTTGTTTTAATGGTTAAAGCAGATGTACAATGTCTGTTTGACAGGCCACAAGACGGTCTGCTCTAATTAGCAAAAAGTTCAAGCCCAGGGGACTTCCCTGGTGGTCTAGTGGGTAAGACTCCAAGCTCCCAATACAGGGGGCCCAGGTTTGATCCCTGGTTGGGGAACTAGATCCCACATGCATCCTGCAACTAAGACGCGGTGCAGCCAAAATAAATAAATAAATAAACAATAATAAAAAAAAGTTCAAGCCCAGTCATGTATGAGCTAGGATGACTTCCCCATACCTCAATATGTGAAAATTTCTTCCATCACTTCTCAGCTAACTGTTGCAGCAGATACATGGAGTCTTTTATGGATGCCTCTTTGGTTACTGAGCACAGCAAGAAGTCGTCTGCCTATTGTAAAAGAGTTGATATCCCCGGGACTGGCGGGTCCTTACATTTTGGTGGAGCACTTGGGAGAAATAAGAAGGGGCCTCAATGAGCCTTTGAGGCATGACTGTCCAGGTGTATTGCTGATTGTTCCAAGTTAAGGCAAACAGATATCAGCCGTTGGGGTCTACAGGGGTGCTGAAAAAGGCTGAACCAAGGTCTGCAACAGTGAACCATTTTGAGTCTGGTGTCACTCATGACAAAAGGGTGTTCTGGGTTTGCAACAACTGGGAAATGGGGAATAACTGTCTCGTTAATAGCTCTTAAGTCCTGAGGGAAGGGATAAATTGGGAGACTGGAATTGACAAATACACACTACTATATATAAAATAGATAACTAATAATAAGAACCTCCTGTGTAGCACAGGGAACTCTACTCAATACTCTGTAAAGACTTAAATGGGAAAAGAATCTAAAAAAGAATGGATATATGAATATATATAACTGATTTACTTTGCTGTACAGCAGAAACTAACACAACATTGTAAATCAACTCTACTCCAATAAAAACTAAAACAAACAAAACCTTTCCCTGGGGGGAAAAAGGAAAAACCTCAAGTTCTGGACAAATCTCCATCCTCACCCATTAGGTTTCCAGGCTGGCAGGATCTGTGTGTCATGGGGGCTAATACAGGGCACGATTACCCGCTGGGAGATGAGATCTTTTGTTGCGGGTGTGAGGCTTTAGTGGATATTGAGGTAATTGAGGAAGAGGTTTAGTTATGTGTCTCTGAATCTTTATAGGCTCTGTACTTTTTATTGTCCCAGTGTCAGTATTAGAAATAGCCCACAGGTTTTTGGGCACCTCAATTAAATTAGGGGACTTCTGTTGGAATCCTTCCTCTTCTACGTCAAGGACAGATTGTAAGAACGTAAGAGAACATCAGGTTCAGTTTGGTCAGGAAATTTTACGGTGAGGTCCCCATTGGAAACAAAATGTATTAGCCCTTTTAACTTAGAAAGCAGATCTCTACCTAACAGATTGACCGGGGCTATGTCACATAGCAAAAAAGAATGCTTTTCAGTCAAAAGTCCCAGAGTCATTTGTATTGGTTGAGGTAGAAATTCTCTCTGAACGTTTATTAGATACTTCTACTAAGGAAACCTCTTTTTCACTCTGAGGGATTTGTCGTCCTATGGGAGTGGGGTTTAAAGTAGAAAGTGTAGGGACTTCCCTGGTGGTCCAGTGGGTAACTCCACGCTCCCAATGCAGGGAGCCTGCGTTTGATCCCCGGTCGGGGAACTAGATCCTGCATGCGTGCCGCAACTAAGAAGCCCGCCTGCTGCAACTAAAAAATAAATAAATAAATAAAAGTAGAAAGTGTAGCTCCATTATCGACTGGAATTTGGCACGGTTTCCCATTAATTTTAATTTTAGTTTCCCCTTGGCTGTTTAAGGGAATTACTGATAACAGCTTACTGGAGAATCCCTCGGAATACTGAGGGGGTAGATGTGGGGCACTCAAGTTGAAGAATTTGCATAAGACCTTTGAGGACAATCTTTTTTTCCAGTGTCCCAGTTGATTACATGTGAGACATTGGGTCTCGGGCCAGCGTTTTGATGGTGGACCCCTAGGAAGGTGTTATGTTAGGTCTCTGGCCTTGGAGCTTTTGTAGCTGTAAGGCCAACAACTTGGAAAATTTTTGCTTGTGGTCTTGCTCTAAGGTCATTTCAAAGTGCTCAGCTATGGTCACTGGCTCCATCAGACTGGTGGTCTCCCATCCTATTTCCTGTCTTTTTATCAATGCACTAATCTCAGGAGATAATCTACTTGCAAATAGGGCAGCTAAGAGCAGGTTGAGTGACTCTTTTATATGGGACCGGAACGCCATAGGAGCAGTGCTTCCAAGCGTGCCTTAAAGTTGGCCCAATTCATCTTTCTTTGGTTTGCATGTTTGAATAACCGACCGATCAGTTGGGGTAGGGAAGATCCTAGGAATGGCTTATAAAAGGTCAGGTGCTGTTTTGCCAGCTTTCTCTGGTTGAGGATCTTGAAGATCATCCTCCGGGTTTTGCCATTTTGCTTCCTGTGTCCATTTGGTGCTTCATCAGGTCCTACCTGCATGTGCACGAGCTGATAAAGATTTTGCAGCCTGGGATCGAGGCCCTGATAATGACTCCAGATTCTTCAAAGAACTTTTGGGGTTCCTCCCTAGGTTTAGGAAATGCCTTAACTATGGCCCTTAGTTCCATCTTTGACCAAAGAGTGAAAGATACCCGAGGAGGTTCGTCTGCAACCTTGGGTAGTTCTCTCTTACATGGTAACTGTTGAATAGTCCCTTCAGAGTGGAAAAGCAGTTCAGAAAGAAAATCAGTAAAACATGAGTACTCAGGGGCTTCCCTGGTGGCGCAGTGGTTGAGAGTCCGCCTGCCGATGCAGGGAACACGGGTTCGTGCCCCGGTCCGGGAAGATCCCACATGCCGCAGAGCGGCTGGGCCCGTGAGACATGGCCGCTGAGCCTGCGCGTCCGGAGCCTGTGCTCTGCAACGGGAGAGGCCACAACAGTGAGAGGCCCGCGTACCGCAAAAACAAAAACAAAAACAAAAACAAAACCAAACATGAGTACTCAGGTAAAGAAGGAGAGAGGGGCTTCCATGGTGGCGCAGTGGTTAAGAATCTGCCTGCCAGGGCTTCCCTGGTGGCGCAGTGGTTAAGAATCCGCCTGCCAATGCGGGGGACACGGGTTCGAGCTCTGGTCCAGGAAGATCCCACATGCCGCGGAGCAACTAAGCCCGTGCGCCACAACTACTGAGCCTGCATGCCACAACTACTGAAGCCCACACGCCTAGAGTCCGTGCTCCAAAACAAGAGAAGCCACCGCAATGAAGAGTAGCCCCTGCTCTCTGCAACTAGAGAAAGCCCGCGTGCAGCAACGAAAACCCAACGCAGCCAAAAAAAAAAAAAAAAGGAGAAAGGAGAGCAGTAGGAGTCATGTCAGCCCTTCCTTTTTTGTTTTAGGTACTTCTTGTGTTTTTGATTTTTCATTAGCCTTTTTGTAACCCATCTTTTAATGAAACTATTTTGGAAACTTGAAGGCTTTTGGAAGCTTCCATATACCAATGAAAATAGGTATCCCATTCTGTTTGCTTAATTTGGAAACCCTCACTTTCAAGGGCACTGTTTTTTTTTTTTTCTTTTTTTTTGCGGTACGTGGGCCTCTCACTGCTGTGGCCTCAGCAGCCATGGCTCACGGGCCCAGCCGCTCCGCTGCATGCGGGATCTTCCCGGACCGGGGCACGAACCCGTGTCCCCTGCATCGGCAGGCGGACTCTCAACCATTGCACCACCAGGGAAGCCCACTTTTTTTAAAAAATAAATTTATTTATTTGTTTTTTGGCTGTGTTGGATCTTCGTTGCTGCGTGCGTGCTTTCTCTAACTGTGGACAGGGGGCTGCTCTTCATTGCAGTGTGTGGGCTTCTCATTGCGGTGGCTTCTCCTGTTGTGGAGCATGGGCTCTAGGCCCCCGGGCTTCAGTAGTTGCAGTGCGTGGACTCAGTAGTTGTGGCTCGCGGGCTCTAGAGCTCAGGCTCACTAGTTGTGGTGCACGGGCTTAGTTGCTCTGCGGCATGTGGGATCTTCCCGGACCAGGGCTCAAACCCGTGTCCCCTGCATTGGCAGGCGGATTCTTAACCATTGTGCCACCAGGGAAGTCCCTCAAGAGCACTTCTGAAATAAACAATCTTGTCTCACTGACACATTCCCCACAGTGGCCACTGTAATTCTAGGTTGTTTTTAGTAATATTTTGCCATTTTTGTAGATATTTACAGCTTTTGGGATTATAGTTCTTAGACATAAAAAAGGCAGGTGTGCTGATGGGTGGCATGCTTGATTCATTAAAGGTGAAAGCTCCCATCTCTCTTAGCCTCTCTTAGCTGGCTTTATCTACACAAAGCAAGACAGACAAACATGAATACCTTAACATTCCACCTGTAACCAGTTACTGCGGCCTGGCCAAGAAAAAGGCCCTGGGCGCACCACCACCAACTGCCTACACAGAACCTGGGGCTGGGGGAAAGGATTGAACCAGCAGACCCCAAATGGGGATTGTGGGCTGATTCCAAACGAATGGGGAACTGCAGCTGCCACCAGCAGTGCCCACCGTGGAATCTGGGAAAGGATCCCAAATAAATGGGGAACAGCAGACCATACCGCCAGCAGTTCCTAACATGGAATCTGGGAACAGAACCAAGGCTGGGGGTTTCCAACCAAATGAAGAACTGTGGTCCGAACTACCAGCAGCTCCCAACGTGGAACTAGTGATTCCAGACAAATGGGGAACTGGCTGGAAAGCCAATTAGACTGGGAGTGACACAAAGAGAGCAGAGGTCAGAACTGAGAGGAACTTACCCATGGCCCCCAGAAATGGCAAGAAAGACAGTGGACTCAAAAAGGGGTTCATGGGTACCATGCTTATGTTTCTCGTCCCCGAATGCTGTCAGAGGTTCACTTTGGATCCTGTCGCTGCCACCAGATCTGTTGAAAAAACAAAATTCAACTGAGTAAATTTTAAAGATCTAATTGACCTTATTGAAGGCTTCATGGATCAGGCAACATCTCATCTAGCAAGTAGAGGGGAGCTCTAAAGGCTACAGAAAGGGAAAGGTTTTTAAAGACAGGACAAGGAAGTCATAAACAGAAAAAAGGATTATTTCAGATTAAGTCACCTCCTTTTTGGGAAAAAAGGGTCTTATTAGGTGGGTTACCTCTTCCTTTGGCTGATGGAGAGGGGAGAGGGGCCCATGTGACACTACCTCATTGGTACTGACCAGAAAATTCCTGACTGACTGGTTAAGACTACATTTCTGGGGGAGGCTGAAGCTCCAATTAGGTGAGGTACTAAGCCCCAGTTTAGTGGAAGGCCTAGCATAAGTGACTCCATTTTGGGCCTGTGGTTTTATTTTTAACAATGGGAATGGGCCTCGCGTTGTGGGTTGGAGGCCCAGGGGAGCACCTGCCCATCCTGGGGGCAGAGCTTGAGCACCCCAACCCTGCTGCAGGTACAAGCCCCCACCGAGCGAGTGTAACCCAGCCTTGGATGACCCAACACCAGACTACATGAACCTGCTCGGCATGATCTTCAGCATGTGTGGCCTCATGCTCAAGGTGGGCAGGGCTGAGTTTCCTTCCCGTAGCTCTGCCTGACAGTGGGGAAGGCATGGATTCAGAATAAAGCAGGACCAGTGCTGAGGGGGCAGGGCTGTGGTGATGCTGGGTGAAGAAGGCTAGAGCTGTCGGGGAAGCCAGGTGTCCGGGTCAGGGTGGCACATAGGACGTCAGTCTGAGGGTGGGGCCAGGCTTTAATGCAACTTGGTGGGGACTGGTGGAGAAAATGTGGGGTCCGTAGCACGATGGGGGATGTCAAAGGCCAGGCTCCTTAGGCCTGAGGGGACATGGTGGGGTCAGAGATGCAGGACAGGGAGTAGGACCAGAACTTGGGTACCTGGAGTTAACTATGGGGGTCTGGAACTGAGAGACTCCTGGGGCTCAGGGTTTGAGCTGTATCAGGTGGAACTGGGGTTGGAACTGGTGCCTGGGAATGGCCCTTGTGGGGGCTCACTGGGGTGCCTCTCACCGACCTAACCCACCCACCCACCTACCTCTTCCAGCTGAAGTGGTGTGCTTGGGTCGCTGTCTACTGCTCCTTCATCAGCTTTGCCAACTCCCGGAGCTCTGAGGACACTAAGCAGATGATGAGTAGCTTCATGTGAGGCTGGATCTGGAGAGGGAGGGACTCCTGGGTGAGGGGAAGGGGACCCCAAGCCTATCCATCCTGGACTGACACCTCTCTCCCATCTCAGGCTGTCCATCTCTGCCGTGGTGATGTCATATCTGCAGAACCCTCAGCCCATGACGCCCCCCTGGTGATGTCAGCCTAGAGGGGTCACATCCTGGACCCCTCTATCTACCTTACGCCCTAGGCCTGGCCCATGGCTGCTCAGCCTCCTGCCCTCAGCTGCAGTCCTGGGCTTCCCTGGGTGAGGTAGTCTTGGGGCCTGCAGCTGGATGGAGGGAACCTGGCCCTGTCCTTGGGATCCCACTTCGCTGGAGCAGAGAGGGGAATCTCCTGGGTCTACCCCTCCTGCCTTCCTTCCCCACCCTGCCTGCTGTTGGGGGAGATACTATCCGTGTTTCTAGGTGTATCCACTTATTTTCTTGTTGAAACCAGTTAATAATAAATTTTTGCATTCTGGTTGTTCTCTGAGACCTCTCTCTCCTTCTATGCATTGTCATAACAGGGGGAAGGGCTCTAGTTCCTCCACTTAAGTCAGGCTGGGGGTGGGGTCCCCAGTCTGGAGCCTTTTGGTTAGTTCACTTGCTTATTTCACAAGACTCGAGCCTTAAGTCAGCTGCCAGAGACTGAACAGTGATCCCTGCCCTCTGGCAACTCAGCAGACAGCCCTGCTGATCTAAGGAATCTGTGCTTTGTTTTTCTTATCAGAGGAATGGGGGTACTGTCAGCAAATCGGATGGACTGGTAGGGACTGGGGGAAGGCATGAAAGACTGAGTTCTCCCCCACCTGCCATGTTCTCACTCCTCATCAGAGGACACCGGTATCTCTCGAACAAGGCTGGATGCCTCCCCTCCCCAGCACCGTAACGGCGGTTACTTTACATCTCCATGCATAGGACAGAACAGAGCTCCCATTAACCTCTGTTCCTAGCCAAGCTAGGTCCCTCGCGGACCCTAGCCCAGAAAGTCAACGGAATACCCTAGGATCCTAGGCATATACTCTACCTCCAAGGCAAACACAGCATCCGTAGGAAAATCTGAGACCTCTGCGCCCAGGGGGAACAAAAGGGCACTCGAAGTCCACATGGAGGCCACACAGAGGCCACGAGAGGCTAAAGGCTCGTCTGGCCGAACCAGCACCCCGAGAGTGGGACGCGCTCAGCGCCTCCTTGCGCTCCTAGCGCCCGCATTGTCCCCAGCGGTACCCAGAACTACCGCCTTGGTCTCGTGACGCGCCGGCCACTCCCTAGCCCCGCCCCTCCTGTGCCCATTGGCCAAGCCGGGTTCTGGAGGCGGGGCGTTTACCCGGCCCCAGGCAGGCCCGGGAACCCCCGGGAGGCGGAGGCGGAGGCGGAGGCGGCGGCGCCTGCGGCGGCGGCGGCGGTGTTAGAGCCATGGCCGCTGATGCGCGGTCTTCAGGGGTCCGCGCTGGCGGCGGCCGGGGCGCGGCGGCGTCCCGGACGAGCTCCTGGTCGCTGTGGCCACCGCTCCCGCCTCTCTCCTTTCTCTTTTTGTTGTTGCTGGCGACGCCCAGCGCTTGGGCCGCGGGATACCAGGTGAGCGCGGCCAGCGAGCGGAAATGTACAAGAGCCAGAGTGAAGCCTCCAGTAGGGTCCGGAGGTGTGGGTGGGTCTGTTTTGTGGGCGCCTAGTGAATGGTTGCTAATATGACAGTGTGGTCTGAGTGCATGCTTTGTGTCATTGAGAAGTCTGGCTGTGCGTGTCTGAGAATGGGGCTGTCTGTGGCTGCTTCCCTTGCTTCTGGACTTTGCACGCATTTACCTGTGTGGCTGGATGTGAGCGGGCCAGCAGCTGTATGTGTGGCGAGGACTGGTGGAGAGCTGGGAGTCAGCTGCCTGAAGTTCTAGCTTGGCTCCTCCACTTCCTGGCTGCGTGATCTTGGCCAAGTCACTTCACCTCTCTGATCCTCAGTGTCCTCATCTGAAAACTGGAGATAATGTCGCCCCCACCCCGCAGGCTGACTGCTTGGTATTTGCAAATGCTTAATAAACATTAGCTACTACTATTATTTCTACAGGGTGTGAATGAGAGGTGCTCTGAGAAGTTGTGTCAGGTGGGAGTTGCATCTGTGACACAACTATGTGTGTCCTCCCTGGGAGGGGCTGGCCCCACCTGAGCCACTTGCCTCTAAATCAAGGCTCACCTTATGCCCTCCCCAACGCCCCACTGCAGCCTGCCTCTTAACCTTGGGGTTACTGACAGGGTATGTGTGTTTGTGTTTGGGGTCCCTGTGCAGACATGCCCCAAGGTGGAGCCGGACATGCTGAATGTGCACCTGGTGGCCCACACACATGATGACGTGGGCTGGCTCAAGACGGTGGACCAGTACTTCTACGGCAGTGAGTAGAGGGTGGGGACTGACCCCTAGGACTCCCATGGCCCCTCGGAGCCCCTCGAATTCTTTTTCAGCCCTGGACATTAGGGTGGGGGCAATACCCAGCTTGGGCTTCTGTGTCTAGGATTATGCCCCTTGGCTTGCTGGTCCCTGACTGCCTGACCCCTATTCCCATAGTCAAGAATGATGTCCAGCACGCGGGCGTGCAGTACATCCTAGACTCGGTCATCTCTTCCCTGCTGGCGGAGCCCACCCGCCGCTTCATCTATGTGGAAATCGCTTTCTTCTCCCGTTGGTGGCGACAGCAGACAAATGCAACACAGGAAATCGTGCGGGACCTGGTGCGACAGGGTGAGGCTGCCCTAAGGAAGTGAAAAGAGGAAACCCAGCCCAGCTTCTGTTTCCACTACTCTGGCTTCTGAGATTTTTATCATACCAAGTGCTGCCTGTATGTGGCTGCACCTGCCTGGAATTTCTCTGTATTTGGAGAACTCCTGTGCGTCCTCTAAGGCCCCACCTCCAGTGAATCCTCTGGAAAGCCTGCCATGCCAGGAGGGCTTCTGTTCAGTATCTCTCTACACTGGCCTGGGAGTGACCCCTCTTCGCCTCTCAGGCCTGGGCATGCAGGCAGGTCTTCTCGTCCCCGGCATCACCAACCCCGGCCCCACTCCTGGCCCTGACAGCTGACTTGGACTTTGCCCCTCCCGGCACAGGACGCCTAGAGTTTGCCAATGGTGGCTGGGTGATGAACGATGAGGCGGCCACCCACTATGGAGCCATCATCGACCAGATGACACTCGGGCTGCGCTTCCTGGAGGACACGTTTGGCAGCGACGGGCGCCCCCGTGTGGCCTGGCACATCGACCCCTTCGGCCACTCTAGGGAGCAGGCCTCGCTGTTCGCGCAGGTCTTTTCCTGGCCTCTTGGGCCAGCCCCTTCATTCCCTCTGACTCCTCCCCCGGTCACTCAAGCCCCTCCCTTCCCTGAAAGTTCACTCAGACCAGGCCCTGCCCCTGGCCCTCTGGCCCCTTGAGACCCTGCCTCTTGGGTGACCTGTGAATCCCATTCCTTTTCTGCTCTGGCCTTGACCCTTCTCTGCCCCAGCCTAGGCTGACCGCCCCCCCGCCACCGCACGCTCACGTCCAGCTGGCCCCTCCCCACCCTCCCCGACCCCACCCCGTCTGCTCTGATCCTGGCTCCTCCCCAAGTGGGGTGGCAGGCGATGGCCTGCTGTTTTGCAGCCGGCTTCATTACCTGTGCCATGACCCCGCCCCCTTCCCGTGCTTAGGCTGCGGAAGGTGGAGGTGGGTTCTAGCGTTGGACCAGCTCCCTCCCGGCGCTCCCCGCAGGACTTCCGACCCTCCCCAAGTTCAAAATGAACTGGAGGGCCTCCCTGGTTTTAGACCTGGTTTTTCTATCCGTGCTCTGAAGGGGTGGCGGTTGGTGAGGCGAGGGCTAGGCCCTTATTTATCCTGCCCTGTCCTGCTCTCCCATCCCACTCTTCATCCTGCCCCACCTCCAGATGGGTTTTGACGGCTTCTTCTTCGGACGCCTGGATTATCAAGACAAGAGCGCGCGGAAGGAGAAGATGGAAATGGAGCAGGTGTGGCGGGCCAGCGCCAGCCTGAAGCCCCCCGCCGCGGACCTCTTCACCAGTAAGGGGGTGGAGTGGGGAGAGGGCTGCCCCCACGCTCAGAAGGGCCCTGGGCTTGGTTTTATAGCCAGCTGTCATTGTCTTGAAATTCTTAATAATTTAGGAACAAGGGCCCGGCATTTGCACTTTGCACTGGGCCCTGCAAATTCTGAAGTCCGTCCCCTGTGGGGCCTGGCAGGTCTAGGGGGTGGGGCCACCCCTGAGCCTGGTGCGGCCCACAGGTGTGCTCCCCAACATTTACAACCCACCGGATGGTCTGTGCTGGGACACGCTGTGTGCCGACAGGCCCTTTGTGGAGGACCCACTCAGCCCTGAGTACAACGCCAAGGACCTGGTCCATTACTTCCTGCAGTTGGCCACTGCCCAGGTAACCTGGTACCCAGAACCTGTGCCTCTGGTGTACATGCACGGGGCCCTTCCACCGGCCCAGGCAATCCCTAGCACCTCCTCACCATCCTCGGAGGAAGGTAGTGTTCCTTTCACCATCACTATGCCCTCCTCCTGGATTTGTGTGTGTTCCTGACTAGAAATGTGGACCCCTTCACCACTGCACACCTCCACCATGATCATGAGACAGCATGGCACGGTGCCTCAGTACCCATGTCTGGGTGGTGAGCCCAAGAGAATTACCCAACAGCTTGTGGCTATTTTTCTGTTATGTCCCTCTGCTCTCACGTGACACACTTCCACCCCTGCCCCCCCATGCCTCTGTGCACCCACATTCTTGACCACGTATATATCGAGACACAGCTGTCCACAGGGGTGGCCCAGGAGACCCTGGCCTGAGGACACCCCCCCATCCCACCTACAGGGCCAGCACTACCGCACCAACCACACTGTGATGACCATGGGCTCAGACTTCCAGTATGAGAATGCCAACATGTGGTTCAAGAACCTTGACAAGCTCATCCAGCTGGTCAACGCCCAGGTGAGTGTGCCTACCCCGTGGGCACCTGTGCTTGTATCCCTGGGCCTTGGGTCACGTACATTATCTATGGGTGCTATCTTAGTTTTCTATGGCTGCTTTAACAAATTACCACAAACTTAGTGGCTTAAAACAACAGAAATCATGTTATCTTACAGTTCTGTAGGTCACAAGTCTGACATGGGTCTCACTGGGCTAAAATCAAGATGTCAGCAGGGCTGCGTTCCTTCTGAAAGCTCTAGGGAAAAGTCTCCTTGCCTTGTCCAGCTTCTAGAGGCTGCCCACTTTCCTTGGCTCATGGCCCCCTCCTCCATCTTCAAAGCCAGCAACACAGCAGCTCTCTGAGCCTGCCTCTGGTGTTACATCTCTTTTTCTCACTCTCACTTCTTTCTCCTCCCTCTTCAACTTTTAGAGACCCTTGTGATTACATTGGACACACTAGATAATCCAGGATAATCTCTCTAGTTTAAGGTCAGCTGATTAACAGCCTTAATTCTGCAGGCTTAATTCCCTTTTGCCATGTAACCTAACATAGTCACAGGTTCTGGGGATTAGGACATGGACATCTTTTGGTGGCCATTATTCTGTCTACCGTGGATGTATTGATGTGGCCTCTGTAAATGGTCTGTGGCTGTGTGGGCAGGCATTCACTCTCCCATCAGCACAGAACCTCGTCTCCCCTCCCCCATCATTTCATCCCCAGAGTTGCCTACTGGCACAGTCTTTTTTATTTTTATTTTTTCTTAATTATTTATTTATTAATTTATTTTTGGCTATGTTGCGTCTTCGTTGCCATGCGCGGACTTTCTCTAGTTGCGGCGAGTGGGGGCTACTCGTTGTGGTGCTCGGGCTTCTCATTGTCGTGGCTTCTCTTGCTGCGGAGCATGGGCTCTAGGCGCGCAGGCTTCAGTAGTTGTGGCACATGGACTCAGTAGTTGTGGCTTGCAGGCTCTAGAGCTCAGGCTCAGTAGTTGTGGCGCACGGGCTTAGCTACTCCGCGGCATGTGGGATCTTCCCGGACCAGGGATCGAACCTGTGTCCCCTGCATTGGCAGGCAGATTCTTAACCACTGTGCCACCAGGGAAGCCCTGGCAGTCTTTAATGTCCTCACCTTCCACGCACTCCCTACATTGCTGTTTCACCAAAAACAGCTCTCAGTAACGTAATCAAGGGCCTTCCAGAAGACATTTCCCAATCCTCCCCAAGCCCCTGGTCCCTGAGGAGGCTTCAACACCTTGACTACTTCCTCCTGCAAATACCACGTTCCTGGGCTGCCAGAAGATCACACTCTTTTGGTTTTTCTCCTGCCTGCTCCTTCACACACTCCATTTTACTGGAAATGGAGTTCCTTGGTTCAAATCCTGGTTTTGCCACTTACTGGCTCTGTGACCTTGAGGAATGTTCTTAAGCAGTCAGTGCCTCAATTTTCTTATCTAGGAAATGGGCATAATGGTGGTTCCCAGCTGACAGGGCTATTGATGAAAGTTTAATGAGTTCATTTGCATAGACCAGTAGACCAGTGCCAGGTGAATAATAAGTATTATGGTTGTTTATTATTATTTGGGGCTGAAAATCTGCTGCTGCTTAAGACACCAGTTGCAACTGGTGTTGCTTCTCTAGGAAGCCTTCACCAGGCCCCAGCCGAGCTCTTGCTCTTTCCTCTGTGCTCACAGGAGTCCCCACAAATACCTGTGATGATACATCTAGGCTGACTGTAACCAACTGACTATCTGTTCAGTTTCTCTCCTCTGCACTTGGCTGTGAATACCGTGAGAGCAGGGTTAGCCTTTGGTTGTAAGTTGTGTCCACAGTCCTGAGCATGCTGCAGAATCAAGTGATTGTTTGCTCAGTGAACACAGTGTGTGTGTATGTAAATCTGTACGTGAGTGTGTGTTCAGGGGTGTAAATGTGTGTTTGCACATAAAGGCATGTAGTCCTATGCACTTCTCTTCATTCACTCAAGTGTTTGTTTTGTTTATTTTTTAAATTATAGTTGATTTACAATATTGTATTGTATTACAAATATTGTATTAGTTTCAGGTGTACAGCAAAGTGATTCAGTTATATATAATTTTTCAGGTTATTTTCTATTATAGGTTATTATAAGATGTCGAATATAATTCCCTGTGTTATACAGTAAATCCTTATTGCTTATGTACTTTATGTATAGTAGATTATATCTGTCAATCCTATACTCCTAATTTATCTCTCCTCCCCTCCCTTTCCCCTTAGGTAACCATAAGTTTGTTCTCTATGTCCGTGAGTCTGTTTCTGTTTTGTACATAGATTCATTTGTATTATTTTTCAGATTCCACATATAAGTAATATCATATAGTATCTGTCTTTCTCTGACTTCACTAAGTATAATATTCTCTAGGTCATTCAAGTGTTTATTGAGCACCTACTGTGTACGAGGCACTGGGGACACAACTCGAGCAGAACAAACATCCTTTAACTCACGGAGGTCACCTTCTTGTTCCTCCACCTCCCTCAGTTGAAAGTGAGCCTCCATTCATTATAACAGTTGTGTCATCTGGCAATAACCTTACAGTGCTGAGGAGTTATTATTCCTGTCCTATAATGTCATATTTAGTTTTTCCATGAAAGTTTTAAATAATAAAATTGGAATTATTTAAAGTTTAGTAAAATCTTAGGTTTATTCTTGCATCCCTGAAATTCTTTCCAGGCTGGTAATATTTAGCTTCGGCCAACATTCATTTTCACACTTGGCCATTGGTTTGCACTCAAACTGTGTATTAAGAAAGAGAATCTGAACCGACTGGATGCATGAATGTGTGCACGTGTGTGTGTAAGTTTGTGCACACTTGTGGGTCCCCCCCTCCCCGGGCTCCTGAGCTCACACAGACACCTCCCCGCAGCAACAGGCCAACGGGAGCCGCGTCAATGTTCTCTACTCCACTCCAGCCTGTTATCTCTGGCAGCTGAACAAGGCCAACCTCACCTGGTATTTGGGGGGACTGGGGAGCCTGGGGATGGGTGGCATGCCCTGTGGGTCATGACCCTGCCCTCAATGCTGCTGCTGTTGCAGGTCGCTGAAAGAGGATGACTTCTTCCCTTACGCCGACGGCCCCCACATGTTCTGGACCGGTTACTTTTCCAGCCGGCCTGCCCTCAAACGCTATGAGCGCCTCAGCTACAACTTCCTGCAGGTAGGTGGGCGCCAGGCTCAAGGGGGTGGCTCAGGGGTCCTGACAGACCTGGTGCCCCAACATACCCCCTGCTCTACAGGTGTGCAACCAGCTGGAGGCGCTGGCGGGTCCGGCAGCCAACGTGGGACCCTATGGTTCCGGAGACAGTGCACCCCTCAGTAGGTGTCCAGCGGGTGAGGGGACGGGGGCGAGGCTGAAGCTGGACTCCAGACCTCCACTGCCCCCTCGAGTCCCTTCTTTTTTTTTTTTTTCGAGTCCCTTCTTAAAGCCCCTAAGAACCCAGCCTGCCAGCACATGACTTTTCACGTCTCCTTGGGGTCGGGGGCCAAGAGTCCTGCGGAGACCCCACCCGGCTCACCGTCTGCCTGCAGATGAGGCGATGGCCGTCCTCCAGCACCACGATGCGGTCAGCGGCACCTCCCGCCAGCACGTGGCCAATGACTACGCTCGCCAACTTGCAGAAGGCTGGGGGCCCTGCGAGGTGCGAGGGCGGAGCCTGGGAGAGGCGGAGACAGGAAGGGGCAGGCCCTGGAGCAGAAGGGGCGGGGCCAGCACGGGGCGTGGTCGAAAACAGCGGAGTGGTGTCTGGAAGGGCTCTTGGGGCGGGGCTTGTGGAAGGAGGGGCGGGTCCTGGGATGGGAGGGGCGGAGAAGGCAGGGGCGAGGCTGGGGGCGGGGCGGCGAGGAGGAGACGCGCTTGGTGGCCGGAACATACCTTCCTCTTTACGCGCCTCCCCAGGTTCTCTTGAGCAATGCGCTGGCGCGGCTCAGTGGCTCCAAGGAGGACTTCATGTTCTGTCGCAAGCTCAACATCAGCGTTTGTCCGCTCACCCAGACCTCAGAGAGCGTGAGGCGGCTTGGACGGGGAGGGGCGGGGCCGGGGGACCATCCCGTGGGTGGTGGGTGGGACGGCAGCGCGGAAAGGAGGCGGGGCTGATGGGCTCTCGAGGCCTCAACGGGTTGCTAATCACTCTGGGGCGAGATCACTGGGGGCTCAGTGAAGTGGCGGCAGGACGGAGACCAGTGTACCACTTGGGGGTTTGAATCACCCAGGGACGTTGCTGCACATGGTGAGTGGGTTTGCAGAAGGCGTATTGTGACCCATGCCTGCTCTGATCCTCCCACCCCAGTTCCAGGTGACCATTTATAACCCCTTGGGGCGGAAGGTGGATTGGATGGTGCGGCTGCCTGTCAGCAAACACGTTTTTCTCGTGAGGGACCCCAGTGGCACAGTTGTGCCCAGCGATGTAAGGCCACTCGACAAATATTTTTCCCTGAATACCACAACCCAAGAATACCTAACCCCTTGGAAACCTCCCGCCATGAGCATTTCTCCCTTCGCCCCATGGACACTTCCCCCAGGTTTATTTCCCTCCATGGATCTCTCCTTCCATGGACACCTCCCTCTCTTGGATACCTCCCCCTCCATGGATACCTTCTGCTCATTACTGTCTCTTCTTCTGAATATCTTCCCCCTCTACCCCTTAATATCACACCCCCTTGGGAACATTACCCCATCTCATGAGTATCTTCCCCCCCTTTTTAAAAATGTATTTTATTTATTTATTTTTGGCTGCGTTGGGTCTTTGTTGCTGCACGTGGGCTTTCTCTAGTTGCTGAGAACGGGGGCTATTCTTTGTTGTGGTGTGGGGGCTTCTCATTGCGGTGGTTTCTCGTTGCGGAACACAGGCTCTAGGCGCGTGGGCTAAAGTAGTTGTGGCACGCGGGCTCAGTAGTTGTGGCGCACAGGCTTAGTTGCTCCGCAGCATGTGGGATCTTCCCGGACCAGGGCTTGAACCCGTGTCCCCTGCATTAGGCAGGCAGATTCTTAACCACTGCGCCACCAGGGAAGCCCTCTTCCCCTTTTAAATATCTCCCCGTTAAAAAGCTTCCTGTTTATGAATATTCCCCTCATCCTGGAAGGCCTCTTCCCACTAACCTCTTCCTCCCCCAAGAATCTGTCTTTCCCTCCCTCCCCTGTGTCAAGGATCTCTTCCTGAATTTACTCCCTCACTTCTCCCACTTCCCACAGTAGCTCCACCCTCCTAGTGGATTTTTCCCACCTTATGAATCTTTGCAATCATTTTTTTTTTGGCCATGCAGCTTGCAGGATCTTCGTTCCCCAATCACAGATCGAACCCATGTGCCCTCTGCAGTGGAAGCACAGAGTCCTAACCACTAGACTGCCAGGGAATTCCCTCTTTGCAATCTTTAACTCAGCATTTCTGACACTCGCATCCCTTCTGCCCAACTCCTAAATTTCCTCTCCCCATCCTGGAACTCTTTCCCCTCCTCAAGTTTGACCCCTCCCTGTATGTGTAGTGTGGCTTTATATGTGTACTCAACAGCTTCTTGACTTGGTTTCCTTCCTCCCTTACCCAAGGTGGTGATGATTCCCAGCTCAGACAGTCAAGAGCTGCTTTTCTCAGCCTCAGTGCCTGCCTTGGGCTTCAGCATCTACTCAGTAACCCAGGTGCCTGGCCAAAGCCCCCAGGCCCACATCCACCATCCCAGATCCCAGAAGCCCTGGTCTCGTGTCTTGGTCATCCAGAATGAGGTGAGACCCTATTCATATCCCCTTCCATTCCTGGGTGACAAATTTGAGATGTGGCAGTAAGCCCCATGGACCCTGGGTCAGTGGGTCTTAGGTTCATGGTCTAGCATCATCAGCCCCCCATTGTGTGTCCTCAAGTTAGTGACCGTCTTCCTTTGAGCCTCAGTGTCCTCTCCTGGGGCTGTTATGAGGACCCAATGTAATCATGGGTGACACTTGACAGAAATGTCAGAGCTGATGGAGGTAGGGTTTTGCAAATTAAGTGAGGCATGTCAGAGACTTGGGGGAGGGAGCCGTGTGGCCATTTTCAGGGAAGAAGGATCCAGTCAGGTAGGGAGCAGCAGACACAAAAGCCCTCAAGTAGGCGGGTGATGGGTGTTCAAAGAACACTCAGTGTGGCTGAAACAGGGTGTTGGGGTGGAGGTGATAGGTCAGATCATGTGAGCCTTAAGGGAAGGCTGAGGGGAGGACTCTGGCTTTTACTGTGAAGGAACCACGGGAGAAACAGGGTTGCATTAAGACTCTTGTGGGTCCTAGCACTTTGGCCTTTGTGGGTCCCTCCTTCCATAAAAATATGTTAATTATATTTCATGATAGTATGGATATTAACATGAATATTAACCATGCAGAATTCAATATAATGTATTCATTATTATTTCATTCAGGTTTTCTTCTGAACCTAAAAGAAATTGAGATTTATACCTTTCCATGGGCCCTAAAAATCTTGTGGGTCCTGGCACTGTGGTTCCTCTGTCAGTTGCATAAGCAGCCTGGGTCCCGAGCAGATGGGCTGTGATCTTACTTCTGGTGTTACAGGCACCTTTTGGCAGTTATGGGGGGAAAAGACTGGGGAGCGAGCATGGAAGGTGGGAGATCAGGAAGGGGTTGGCTGCAGTCCAGGAAGGCCATTGAGGTGGTGAGAAGTGGTCAGATTGAGGGTAAGGTAGAAAGTGGAGCTGTTCAGATTTGCTAAAAGAGTCAGAGGTGAGGAGTAAGAGAGAGAGAGGAGGGAAGGGTGGGGGACTCCAGGGTTTTCTCCTGAGCCCCAGGAAGGATGAAGCTGTCGTTGGCTGAAGCGGTGGTCATTAATGTCTGTCCACCCATTTCTCCCCAGTACATCCGGGCTAGGTTTGACCCTGACTCAGGGCTCTTGATGGAGTTGGAGAACCTGGACCAGAACCTCCGGCTGCCTGTTCGCCAAGCCTTCTACTGGTGAGGGAGGACCACCAGGTCAAGGAACAGGTGTGAGCAGAGCTGGGGTCCCTTGCCTGACTCTCACCTGCCCTGGCCCCAGGTACAACGCCAGTACAGGCAACGGTCTAAGCTCCCAGGTCTCAGGTGCCTACATCTTCAGACCCAACCGACAGCAACCACTGCTTGTGAGCCACTGGGCTCAAACCCACCTTGTGAAGGTAAGGGGTTAAGACTGATGAGTGGGCACTTGGGGATGGGGCATGTGAGGGGTGTGTGTGTGGAGGGTGGTGTGCCATGCGTGCAGTGAGGGGAGGATTTACATCTCCAACAAATAAGAAGGCTAAGACCCGAGGGGAATACTTGAGGATCCTCCCACAGGGTTGATATTCATGGCTGGTTGTGTGACAGTCACGCCATGGAAGCACATAGAAAGGCATTCACATCTGTTGTGAATGTCAAGATTATACTTAGCTTTTGAAATTGGGGGTGGGATGCTCCCATTTGGCCAACAGATAGGGAGAGCCAGGGGTAACTGCTTGCAGATTTCACCAAGGATCTGTGGTAGGAGGGGATTTTATCTGGGGTGGACATTTAAAGGTTCACACTTGGATAGGGCTTGGGTGATTCTAACTTAGGGTGGATATTTGAGGGTGCATCTGGCTGGGAACAGGGGCTCAGGCTTGTGGGGTTTCCTGGGGCCTTTCGTTGACGTTTCCTCTTAGGGTGGGAATGGGGCAGGTAACGGAAAGCCTCACACTTGACATGATTCTCCTTGAGGTGAACACCTGCATACCTGGGTCACTGTATGAGGATATAGTTTTGCTTCCTGTAACAGGGTTACCCAAATTAACCATGCCTAAAACAAGATGGAAGTTTCTTTCCATCTAACGGAAAGTCCGGGCAGGTGGGATGGTTCAGTAGTCATCTAGTCTTCTATCATTTTTTATTTTTTAATTTTTAAAAATTTTTGGCTGCTTTGGGTCTTCATTGCTGCATGCGGGCTTTTTCTCTAGTTGCGGAGAGCGGGGGCTACTCTTCATTACGGCGCACAGGCTTCTCATTGTGGCGGCTTCTCTTGTTGTGGAGCATGGACTCTAGGCGCACGGGCTTCAGTAGTTGTGGCACTCGGGCTCAGTAGTTGTGGCTTGCGGGCTCTAGAACACAGGCTCAGTAGTTGTGGCACACGGGCTTAGTTGCTCTGTGGCATGTGGGATCTTCCTGGACCAGGGCTCGAACCCATGTCCCCTGAATTGGCAGGCAGATTCTTAACCACTGTGCCACCAGGGAAGCCCTAGTCTTCTATCTTATTGCTCTACCCTCCTTAGCATTCAGCTTCCACCTCATGGCCCAAGATGGCTGCTCAAGCTCCAGCCATCACATTTGCATTTGAGCCAGTAGAAGAGGGAAAGGGGCAAGGAACATTGTTCACACCACTTTAACTGAGCCAAACATGGTCACGCAGCTACTCAGAACCTCAGGGAAGACGAAACAGTACAATCTATTCCCAGTAGCCATGTGCTAAGCTAGAATCCTGTTCTAAGGAGGGGAGATAGGGTAATGATGGGCAGCAAGCATGTATGCCAAACTCAAAATTTACATGGCTATGACTGCGGTACAAAGTGTGGGCATCACACCTAGGCAGGTGGGGGAGGTGGGTGGGGCTCCCAAGCTATCAGTGGGGTTGACCCTGATGTAGGCCTTTATGAGCTTCACAGCAGGGGTGGACATTTGCAGGGCTTACCTCTGCTCAGCTGCACGCTGACACCTGCCCTTCACCCCCATGTGCTTGCAGACAGCCTTGGTGCAGGAAGTGCACCAGAACTTCTCAGCCTGGTGTTCCCAGGTGGTTCGTCTGTACCCGGGACAGCGGCACCTGGAGCTGGAGTGGACGGTGGGGCCAATACCTGTGGGGTGAGTGGTGGAGGCTGGGAGTGGGGGCTGAGTGAAGGGCAGAGTGGAGTTAAAGTGAGGCTCACCACCTTGCCATCCCATTGGGTATAGTGATGGCTGGGGGAAGGAGGTCATCAGTCGCTTTGACACTGTGCTGGAGACAGACGGACTCTTCTACACTGACAGCAATGGCCGGGAGATCCTGGAGAGGAGGTGGGGTGATTGGGGGCACTGAGGGGTGGTCTGTGGTCTTTTGGGGCCCAGGGCCAGTGGGGGCACCTGCTGATCCTAATGAGTGTGGGAGGGAGAGGGTGAAGGGGGAGTGAGGAGTGGGTGAGTGGGGAAGGGGAGCCAGACCCCGGGCCTGATCAAATCCCACCCCACCCCAGGCGGGATTATCGACTCACCTGGAAGCTGAACCAGACTGAGCCAGTGGCGGGAAACTACTATCCAGTTAACAGTCGCATTTACATCACGGTACCCATCCCCCATCCTGCTCCCCACATCTTCCTGACACCCCTTTACAGAGCAGGGGTTATCTCTCATTCTTAACATCTCCCAACTGTTCTCAGCAGTCTCCACCATCCTTGTGGGGCCTGCCTGGGGGCCAGGGCTGGCCGGCAGTGCAGCCCCTCACTCACCCCTTGCCCCCCAGGATGGGAACGTGCAGCTGACTGTGTTGACTGACCGCTCCCAGGGGGGCAGTAGCCTGAGTGACGGCTCCTTAGAGCTCATGGTGAGTGGTCCGAGCCCCATCTAAGTCAGGGTCCTCCTACCAGTTCCCTCCCTGGCCCCCTGCAGGACCTTGAAGCCAGTTTCTGTTGCTAGGTGCACCCCTCCGTTTGTGGTCCCCGCTAAGCGGAGCCCTCCATTCCTATGTGAGACATTTACTCCGTGCTTTTATCCAACCCTTACCCAAGCCTCCCCTCCAGGCCCTGATTTGCCCTATCCACGCCCCCATTAGATCCTTACCTCCCGCTGTCCTAGTACCTTGTTAGGTCGGATCCCCACTTCTACTGGGGACCTCCTACCAGACATTCGTCCTCATCCGTTCTACCCCAATCTTCAATTTTTCTTGAAATTCCCACTTGCTTTTGCCCAATTTCTGGCCCAGAAATTGGCTAGAAGGACCCTCACCCTCTCCTGGCCACTCTCCCCGCAGGTGCACAGAAGGCTGCTGAGAGACGATGCACGCGGCGTAGGGGAGCCGTTGCTGGAGGAGGGGTCGGGGCTTTGGGTGCGAGGGCGCCACCTCGTGCTGCTGGACAAGGCCCGGACCGCGGCCGCCGGGCACCGGTTACAGGCGGAGAAGGAGGTCCTGGCCCCGCAGGTGGTGCTGGCCCGAGGTGGCGGCGCCCCCTACCGCCTCGAGGTCGCCCCTCGCACGCAGGTGAGGGGCGGTGGGGCCGGCAGAAAGAGGACCCGAAGGAAGCCTGCGGGGGAGGGGCGGGGTTGAGGGCGGATTTACCTAGGCTTAACTGGGACCCACCTCGCCTGCCCCTACCCGTCCTGGGGAGGACGTATGCTAGTCCAGTACCCTTAGCTCAGCCCCGTCATCCCGGCAGCCTCGGCCCGGCCCTCTCGTCTATTCACCTCCTCTAGCCGGGTCTCTCCACTCTTCCTCCCCGTCCTAACTCAATCTCAGACCAAATCCTTTGTGCCCCCAACCTGACACCGCCCCGTTCCCTCATTGGCTCTGTCCTGGGTGAGCCCCGCCACTCACCGGTAAGCCCCGCCCCCTCACCGCGGCCAAGGCCAGTCCCTCCACGCCGGGTCTCCGCCTCCTGACCGCCATTCAGTCCCGCCCCTCGTGGCTCAGACCCGCGCCACTCTCCCGCAGTTTTCGGGGCTACGCCGAGAGCTGCCGCCTTCCGTGCATCTACTAACATTAGCCCGCTGGGGACCGGAGACGCTGCTGCTGCGCTTAGAGCACCAGTTCGCCGTAGGGGAGGACTCGGGCAGCAACCTGAGCTCGCCGGTGACCTTGGACTTGACGGTGAGGAGGGCAGAGGTGGGAAGGAGACAGGAGAGAGGCGGGAGGGGAAACCCCAGCTTTGTCCCAACACAGCCCGGCCCATCCACTGCCCGCAGGACCTGTTCTCCGCCTTCACCATCACCGACCTGCGCGAGACCACGCTGGCGGCCAACCAGCTCCGGGCCCACGCCTCCAGGCTCCAGTGGACACCAAACACGGGTGGGGGCCTGCCTGGAGCTGGGGGCCGGGTGGGAAGTGTGGGAATGTTGACCAGGTCCAGGTATAGAGCTCGAGGGCCTGAGTCGGTCGGTGTTCAGATCTAGGTTAGGGGTTTAAGGGACTGAGGTGGGTCCAGCAAATTAGTGGTAGTTCTTGAGGGTTTGAGAATGGAGTGCAGTCCCAAGAACAAGATTTGAGAATCTCCGTCGGTGTCTAGTTCCAGAGGCAGGCGTTGGCTTGACGGTCCTTGGGGTGGGGCTTGTGGGTGTGAGGATGGTGACCAGGCACTGGGGAGGGATTTGGGGATCTGGGGGTGGTATCTAGGCCCTGGGAAGCAGTTGAAGGGTCTGTGAGTGAGGCCCTGGGGACGGATTTAAGGTGGTATGTCTGCGTTCAGGATAGGGAGCACAGGGGTGGTGTGGGGTGGCATATAGGTGTTAAGGCAAAGGAAGTCTACGTCCCTCACTCCTTCTCCCCTCCACCTCCACAGGCCCCACACCCCATCCTTCTCCTTCCCGGCTGCTCTCCACCACCATCACGCTACAGCCCATGGAAATCCGCACCTTCTTGGCCTCAGTCCAATGGGAAGAGGACAGCTAGACCTGGTGGAGGCAAGATTCCCCCAGAGCCTGAGCCGGGTCCTCCAGGGGCAGGGCAAACTCTCCCCCTTCTCTTGCTGCTGCTGCTACCACCAAGGAAAGCCATTAAAATGCCACTACCAAGAAAAGACTCAGGTCAAGGTGTAACTGAGCGTGGGTTTTTTTTTTTTTTTTTGAAGGCAGTGGAATTTATGACCCAGAAAGGTCAGCAAACCTTAGCTGACCCTTGACCCAAGGCCTTGCAGGAAGACCACTTGCTGGTTTGAATCCTCTCACCAGAGTCTACACGATTCACACCCCACCTCACCTACCACTCTGTCCGCCACTCCTGCTTCACTCCTCCGTCCACTAGGGCTGTGACACAGCTGTATTTTTGTTTTGTTTTGTTTTTTGCCGTGCCCTGCGGCTTGTGAGATCTTAGTTCCCAGACCAGGGATTGAACCCGGGGCCATGGTAGTGAAAGCGCCGGGTCCTAACCACTGGACCGCCAGGGAAGTCCCTGACACAGCTGTTTTGAGAAGCCACTAAGGGCAGGCTTGTGCTGGCTTGTCCTGGGTCCTGGAAGCCAGACATACCCCAGGGCCTCCCATACTCTACTTTGGGGCCCTGAAGGTGGGGAATCTGGGACGTCTTGGGGTGGAGAAAGACTTAGAGGCAGGTCCCAAAGTGGGGCCTTGGACAGGTGGGCTGGAGCTTTGGGCCTCCCAGGAGACAGGTAGAGAGCCTGGTATACCCTGGTTCTGGTGTGTTCTGGAGTCTGTTACAGAGAAAGGAGGCCTTGGGATGAAACCTGAGGTTTAGAGTTGAAAGGAAGTAACTTGCCCTCCAGTTGATACAGTCTTGTGTGGTCCCCTTGAAGGCGTCTGGAGGCTGGGAGGGCATGTCGAGCCCACCTGTAGGCCATGTAGAGAACAGTGTTCGGATGCTCGGGCCCCTGATTCTCAGATGTGCCTTCAGAAAATATTTCTACATCCCCCTTGGTGGGGGAACAGGCATGAGCCTGGGCTGGCTTGGAACCCCCGGGCAGAACACACATGGGGTCTAGGTGGCAGATGTGCCTCTTGAAAAGTTTTCTAAGTCTCCCCCTAGAGAGATAGACCAGAGAGGCCCAAGGAGGGCACCCCAGTCTATTTGCCGTCCTGCATGGGGTCCAATCACCCATGCTGTGTGGGTTACAGGATCTTAGTTCTGCTGACCAGGGACTGAACCCGGGGCCATGGCAGTGAAAGTGCCAAGTCCTAACCACTGCACCACCAGGGAACTCCCATCCCCAGACTTTTAAAAATTTTATTCCAGAAGGGGAAGGCAGCAGAGCTGACTAGGACAGTCTGGGGCATGTGCCCCAGGGCTGCCTGCTGTCCTGCATCGGGTCCTGTCGTAGGAAGTGCCCACCAAAACTGCTTGTAAATATTCCTCTGGTGGCAGGGATCAGGCTGGGCCAGGCAGTGTGCCCCAGGAGTGGCATCGCGTGTCCGGTCATCCATGTGCCTTCTGAAAATGTATCCAAATCCAGGGCATTATCCCAGGAGACCCATGGAGGTTGCCCTGGGTCCTCCCTCAGTTGTGCATGGAGCCCAATCACCGATGCATCCTGTAAACCTCGCTAAGGTGTCCTTGGTAGTGGGCACAGGCACAGCCTAGCCAGAAAGACTCAGGGTGGGTGCCTGAGCCAGCCTGTGGTTCTGCACAGGTCCTGGTATCGGACCCATGGCACCTGGTGGTGCCTCCTGAAAACACACCCACATCCCCGTTCAAAGAGGCAATGACCTGGGCTGGACCTACTGGCCCATTGCGTGTGCCACGGGCTCAGGTGCTATCACTCTTTGGTCATGGTCATTGAGAGCCCCTCCTGAAAAGTTTATGTGACCTTTTGCGGAGGGGAGGACTGGTCTGGGCCAGACATGGAGGCCCGAGGGCACGGCAACCCACTTACTATCCATTGTGGGTCCCTGTTGGCAGAAACGTGCCCCTAATACATTTCTAAGTCCTGATCCAGTGTGGACAGGCTCCGGGATAGTCAGGGAGTTCTGTGTGGAGACCTTAGCATGCCAGTGGTCTTGTGTGGCATGACTGAAAACATGTCTAGTCCCCTCTGGTGGTATAGACAGGGCTGGATGGACCAGTGTGTCCTGGGGAGTGTGACCGTGGCCTGGCTGTCATCCTCTTGTGCCCTGATCATTGCATTCTTCTGTCCTGAGCAGGGGCACAGGTCCAGGCTGGCAGAGAGGCTGGGTCAGGGCACACTGGCCCATAGTGGTCCTGCTTGGGTGCCAACTTTTAAGATCACCTTCTGAAAAGATCTCTGCGTCCTCCTCACTAGGCTAGGGCCAACCCAGGCTGGGTGGGAATGCCCATGGCCTGTCTGGGGCCTGGATTGAAGATGTGCCTGGGCCAACCAGGGAGGGTGTCCCAGGTGCACCCAATGACCCACTTAGGGCCTGGTCACTGGAGACAATCCCTAAAAACGTAAGTCCCCTTTAGAATACTGGACCAGCTGTGCCAGCCATGGAGGCTGAGGGGGGCGGCTAGAGGCCTGCTATATGGTCCTGCTTAAGGGTCCCATTTTCAGAGGTTCCCCCTTTGTTGGTGGGAACTAGTTGGAGCCAGGAAGTCAGCCAGGGGGGCAGGTACCCAGACATGACTGTGGTCATGTGTTGGCATCGTGCCTCTCAAGAGTTTCCAAGTCCCCCTCTGGATGAGGGCCACTGGTCTGGGCTTAGAGGGCTCCCCACTTCTACCTGCAGACACCTGTGTGGTCCAGTTGGTGGATGCGCTTCTCCCCTGCTTCATTTTTCTAAATCTCTCTTTGGAGGAGACAACTGGTCCTAGCCATCCAGGGAGGCCCCAGGGAGGATGTTCTGGGCCTAGCCATAGTCACAGGTGGGCCCTATTCATCACATATGCTTCTGGAAAATGTTTCCAACTCCTCCTCTGCAGAGAGGCAGTGACCAGGAGGGTAAAGGACCACTTCCGAGGTTGTCCAGGGCTTGGGGGAAGTCCCACGTGGGGATGGGTCACCAGATGTGCTTCCCCCAAATATATATACATATATATATATATATATATATATATATATATTTTGTGATACGCGGGCCTCTCACTGTTGTGGCCTCTCCCATTGTGGAGCACAGGCTTCAGATGCGCAGGCTCAGCGGCCATGGCTCACGGGCCCAGCCGCTCCGCGGCATGTGGGATCTTCCCGGACCGGGGCACGAACCCGTGTCCCCTGCATCAGCAGGCGGACTGTCAACCACTGCGCCACCAGGGAAGCCCCCCCCAAATATTTTTAAGCCCTCTTGGGAGGGGAGACTGAACTGAGATGGCCCTGGAGGCGCGTGGAGAAGGCTGAGTCACAGCCCCCAGCCCCGTCACAGTCCCCAGTCCCGCCACAGTCCCAAGTGGGGCCGGGTCATTGGGGGTGCCTCCTAAAAAATGGCTAAGTCCCCCTTTGGAGGCTGAGATCAGCCCCGGTCGTCCAGGATGTTCCGTGGACGGTGTCCCGGGCCCACCAGGCCAACCCCGGATGCTGAGCTGAGGTACACTGTTTGAGTGAGACCCAGGAGAGGTGGTGTCTGGGGGTCCAGGTCCGTCCAGGTCGCGCTGGTTGTCGGGCGCCACCTGGTGGCTTTTTTTTTTTTTTTTTAAATATATATAGTCCCCGGAGCTCCACTGAAGTGGCATCCGACTGCCGAGCCCAAGGGCGAGTTCCATAAGGCCGGCAGCGCCGTCTTCTGGGATGCGACACTCTCTGCCTCCGAACACGGGCTCCTCTGAGGTTGTCTCTGCTGTATTAAAGGAGAGGGGCATCTGGGAACTGCATGGCTGGCGCATGGAAGTCCCCTCCACCAGCGAGGACTGACGAGGTGTTGTTGCAAGTGACCGGGGTAGGGCGCCCCGGACTCGGCTGCATTCCCATCTCGTGCCTGCTTGTCTGGAGTGCCTCCTGAGAATTTTTCTAGGTCCCCCTCTTGGGGCCAGGATCGCGCGGTGTACTGTTGCATGATGTGCGTCCAGAAAATTTTCCCTTCTGAAGAGGGGACAGGGAGGCCGAGAGAGGGCACCCAATGTCCAACTGCAGTTACACGGGGGGCCTGTTCTTGGACACTCCCCCTGTCCCCGAACCTTTGCAAGCCTCCCTCCAGTGGCAGGGACCATCCCAGGCCAACCAGTGGGGTGCAGGGGTAGGTACCATGGACAGGGTCCCCAGGAGATGCTTGGTCATCTGAAGTTGCTGGAATCGGTTCCAATTCTGCCTGGGGTGAGGGTGTGGTACTGGCCCTGGCAGGTGAAGGAGGTTCCAGTTAGATGCCGTCGGGGCTTCATTCCCATGTGGGCCTTCCAAAAAGTTTCTTTTTTTTTTTCTTTTTTATTGGGGTATAGTTGCTTTACAATGTGTTAGTTTCTGCTGTACAACGAAGTGAATCAGCTATATGTATACATATATCCCCTCTTTTTTGGACTTCCTTCCCATTTAGGTCACCACAGAGCATTAAGTAGAGTCCCCTGTGCTACACGGCAGGTTCTCATTAGTTACCTATTTTATGCATATTAGTGTATATATGTCAATCCCAATCTCCAAAAAGTTTCTGTCTTCCTCAGATGGCTGAATCCTTAGGGGACTGCAAGGGAGGCCTGAGGAGGTTGCTCTTGGGGTCAGCTGTCCTCAGCGGGACCCACTCACCACCTGTACCTCCTGAAAATGTTTCCTGAGGGGAGGAAGGCCCCAGGTCAGGTCCCTATACCAGGAGAACTACAGTCACATGTGGGTCCTGTTCGCTGAATCCACCACCTGAAACATTTTCTAAGTCTCTCTGTAGTCACCAGTGAGCCAGCCAGAGAGGCCCTCCAGCTGCTGTGGGAGGATGCCCGGATCCTGTCCACAGCCCAGATCAGGCCTGGTACTTGGAGGTGTCCCCCAAAACATTTCTAAGTTCCCCCACCCAGGCTGTGACCAGCCCTGGCTGGACCTGGAGTCTGGAGAGAGCATCCCTGTCTTGGTCGTGGGCTCACATAGCCCCAGTTGTCATATTCGTCCCTTGAAAATGTTTCCAAGTTCCCCTCAAGAAGGGGTCACCAGTGTGGGCTGGTGAGGGACACCTGAAGAGCATGCCTGGGCCTGGCTGTAGTCACATATGGGGCCTTGACAAACACGCCTTACCAAATTTTTATTTTACTTTATTAATTTTTATTGGAGTATAGTTGATTTAAAATGTGTTAGTTTCAGGTGTGCAGGCTTCTCATTGTGGTGGCTTCTCTTGTTGCAGACCACAGGCTCTAGGTGCATGGGCTTCAGTAGTTGTGGCATGAAGGCTCAGTAGTTGTGGCTCACGGGCTTAGTTGTTCCACAGCATGTGGGATCTTCCCAGACCAGGGATGGAACCCATGTCCCCTGCATTGGCAGGCGGATTCTTAACCACTGTGCCACCAGTCCCTGGTTTGCTAATTTTTTTGAGGATTTTTGAATCAATATTCATCAGAGATATTGGTCTGTAGTTTTCTTTTCTTGTGGTGTCTTTATCTGACGTTGGAATCTGGGTAATGCTGGCCTCAGTGAATAAGTTAGGAAATATTCTCTCCTTTTAAATTTTTTTTGAAGAATTTGAGAAGTATTGGTGTTAATTCTTCTTTAAATGTTTGCTAGAATTTACCAGTCAAACTATCTGGTCCTGGTCTTTTCTATGTTGGGAGATTTTTGATTAATGATTTGTTCTCCTTACTAGTTGTAAGTCTATTCAGTTTTTCTGTTTCTTCATGATTCAGTTTTGGTGTATAGTGTACTTCTAGGAATTTGTCCATTTCATCTAAATTACCCAATTTACTTGTGTAAAATTATTCATTATATTCTCTTGTAATCCTTTTAATGTAAGATCAGTAGTAACATACACTCTTCCATTTTTTAATTTTAGTAGTCTGCATCTTCTCTCAATCTAGCTAAATGTTTGTCAGTTTTGTTGATCTTTTCAAAGACCCAAACTTGGTGTCATTGATTTTCTCCATCGTTTTTCTTTTCTCTGTTAAAAAAAAACCTCTTTGTCTAGTAAGTCTGATGTCTTGACTTCTTCAGGAAGAGTTTCTGTCAGTTTATTTTGTTTCCTTGAGTGGGCCATGTTTTTCGGTTTCTTTGCATGTCCTCTTTTTGTTGTTGTTGTTAAAAATTGGGGATTTAACTATTTTATTTTTGAAAATTTATTTATTTATTTATTTTTGGCTGCATTGGGTCTTTGTTGCTGCACGCGGGCTTTCTCTAGTTGTGGCGAGCGGGGGCTACTCTTCGTTGCAGTGCGCGGGCTTCTCATTGTGGTGGCTTCTCTTGTTGCAGAGCACAGGCTCTAGGTGCTCAGGTTTCAGTAGTTGTGGCATGGGGGCTCAGTAGTTGTGACTGGCGGGCTTAGTTGCTCTGCGGCATGTGGGATCTTCCTGCACCAGAGCTCGAACCCGTGTCCCCTGCATTGACAGGCGGATTGTTAACCACTGAGCCACCAGGGAAGTGCCGATATGACTGTTTTAATGTGATAACTCTGGAAGTTAAATTCTTTCCCTTACCTAAGGTTTGTAGTTTTTTTTTTTTTAATTGTAGAAATCTGCAGTAGCCTATTTTGAGACTTTTCCAAACTGTTGTTGCAAACACCATTCCTTGTCTGTGATTACTGAAGTCTGTGTTTCTTTAGCTTGTGTTTAATGTTTTGACAGTGTTTCTTTTTTAAAATTAAAAAAAAATTTTTAAATTTATTTTAAATTTTTATTTTTTAAAATTGAAGTATAGTTGATTTACAATGTTGTGTTAGTTTCAAGTGTACAGAAAAGGGATTCAGATATACATATATATATATTCTTTTTCAGATTCTTTTTTGTTATAGGTCATTACAAGATATTGAATATAGTTCCCTGTGCTATACAGTAGGTCCTTGTTGTTTATCTATTTTGTATATAGTAGTGTATATATGTCAATCCCAAACTCCTAGTTTATCCCTTCTCCTGCTTTCCCCTTTGGTACCCATAAGTTTGTTTTCTATATCAGTGAGCCTATTTCTGTTTTGCAAATAAGTTCATTTGTACTTTTTTTTTGTTTTTTTTAGATTCCACATGTAAGTGATAGCATATGGTATTTGTCTTTCTCTGTCTGACTTACCTCCCTTAGTATGATCATTTGACAGTATTTCATGACTGTCAGGAGCACTGCTGGTCTTTGCAGTTTGGATCTGCTCTGGGCCACTCGTTCAACACTTAGCTGGACTTGCTCTGAACCTGGGGTGAGAACTTTGAGGTCTTAGCTTTTTTCAGAGTGTGCATCTTGTCTGGGTGTGCACATGGCCTTCTAAATTGCCCTGTATATCGCTGCTTTTTTTTAAATTAATTTTTTATTGGCGTATGGTTGATTTACTTTATTTATTTATTATTTTTTGCCACACCACGCAGCAGGTGGGATCTTAGTTCCCCGACCAGGGATCGAACCCACCATGACCCCTGCAGTAGAAGTGTGGAGTCTCAACCACTGGACTGCCAGGGAAGTCCCAGAGCATAGTTGATTTATAATATGTCAGTTTCTGCTGTACAACAAAGTGAATCAGTTATACATATATCCACTCTTATTTATTTATTTATTAGATGTTGGGGGTAGGAGTTTATTTATTTACTTTTGCTGTGTTGGGTCTTCGTTTCTGTGCGACGGCTTTCTCTAGTTATGGCAAGCGGGGGCCACTCTTCATCGTGGTGCGTGGGCCTCTCACTATCGCGACCTCTCTTGTTGCAGAGCACAGGCTCCAGATGCGCAGGCTCAGTAGTTGTGGCTCACGGGCCTAGTTGCTCCACGGCATGTGGGATCCTCCCAGACCAGGGCTCGAACCGGTGTCCCCTGCATTAGCAGGCAGATTCTCAACCACTGCGCCACCAGGGAAGCCCAATATCCACTCTGTTTTAGATTCTTTTCCCTCATAGGTCGTTACAGAGTATTGAGTAGAGTTCCCTGTGCTGTACAGGAGGTTCTTATTAGTTATCTGTTTTATATGTAGTAGTGTGTAGATGTCAGTCCCAGTCTCCCAATTCATCCCTACCACCCCGCCCACAGCTGCTTTCATTTACTTTTTTATAAATTTATTTATTTATTTGTTTTTATTTTTTGGCTGTGTTGGGTCTTCGTTGCGTTGAGCGGGCTTCTCATTGCGGTGGCTTCTCTTGTTGCAGAGCACGGGCTCTAGGTGCGCGGGCTTCAGTAGTTGTGGCTCGCGGGCTCTAGAGTGCAGGCTCAGTAGTTGTGGTGCAAGGGGCTTAGTTGCTCCGCAGCATGTGGGATCTTCCTGGACCAGGGCTTGAACCTGTGTTCCCCACCTTAGCAGGTGGATTCTTAACCACTGTGCCACAAGGGAAACCCCACAGCTGCTTTTAAATGTCCTAATTTCCTGAAGAGTTTCACTCCATCTTCTCAGGCCTCAGATGGTATGTCGTATGTCTCTACCCACATTCTCTTGCCCCGGTCATCTGCAGGTCTGTGGTCACCTTTATAAGCCATTCAGGCTGCTTTTCCCACTGCGGTTCCTAGTTAGGTGAAACAGAGACAAGTGCCTGTGTCAGTCCTTCAGGGGTCCTCCAGACAGGTTAGAGCAGAGATGCATAATAATTTGCAGTTAAGGTCTGCTCTGCTCCTTTGGGTTCCAGGGAGGGAACTGGGAACCAGGCTGCCATTGCTTCCATACTACGGGCACCACCATGCCAGGGAGAGGGTCAGGAAAGGATGAATAAAAGAGGCATAAAATGTTCCTACTATTTGAAGAAGGCCTCTTCTTTCTTTCTTTCTTTTCTTTTTTATTTATTTTTTTAACACATACATACATTCTTTTTTTTTTTTTTTTTTTTTTTTTCCGGTACGCGGGCCTCTCACTGTTGTGGCCTCTCCCGTTGTGGAGCACAGGCGCTGGACGCGCAGGCTCAGCGGCCATGGCTCACGGGTCCAGCCGCTCCGCGGCATGTGGGATCTTCCCGGACCGGGGCACGAACCCGTGTCCCCTGCATCGGCAGGCGGACTCTTAACCACTGCACCACCAGGGAAGCCCCATACATTCTTTTTTTAAAAAATATTCTTTTCCATTATGGTTTATCCCAGGAGATTGTATATAGTTCGCTGTGCTATACAGTAGGACCTTGTTGTTTATCCATTCTATATGTAATAGTTTGCATCTACTCACCCCAAACTCCCACTCCATCCTTCCCCCACCCGTCTCCCCCTCAGCAAACAACAAGTCTGTTCTCTATGTCTGCGAGTCTGTTTCTGTTTTGTAGATAGGTTCATTTGTGAAGATGTTTTTTTTCTTGATTGGGCATTCACTTGGTTGCTGTAAACCTTTGATTGTTTTCCAGAGTTTTGCAAAGTTGGCTCAGACAGTTCCTGCTCCCCCTGCCAATATTTCTGTGGGGGAACAAGAACTTGGAGCTTTCTAGCCCACCTTTTTGCTGACATCATTCTGTGCATAATATTTTGTTACTTTCTTTGTCCTGTGTCTTATTCATGGAGACAGACAACACATTGATCTCAAGCAGGAGGAAGAAGACACTTAGACCTCCTCTTTCATGCCTCTACACCAAAACCCTAGGGTGCTTTGGTTACTTTTGAGTACAATTAGTTTATAGCAAAGGTCAGCATCCCATGTGACCCACATGCCAAATCTAGCCCTCCACCAGCATTTGTATGTCAAATTTAATTGGAACACATATATTTGTTTACAGGTGTGTTTACATTATATTTATAGTTGCCTATTAGGAGAACAAAGGCAAAATTGAGTAGTTGCGCCAGAGACCATATAGACTGCCAAGATGAGAAAATCTACTCTCTGGCTCTTTTGCAGAAAAATTTTGCCAACTTCTGACTTAGAACACCTGGCACAGAGGAAATGCTCCTAAATTAGAGCTGCATTAAGAGCATGATCTCTGAGGGACTTGCCTGGCCGTCCAGTGGTTAAGACTCTGTGCTTCCACTGCAGGGGGCATGGGTTTGATCCCCGGTCAGGGAACTAGGATTCCGCAAGCTGCATGGCCAAAAAAAAAAAAAAAAAAGCACGATCTCTGAGCCAAATGATCAAATGGTATGGGTTTGAATTCAATCTTTTGTCATTTACTAGCTTTTGTGACCTCTGGAAGTTTACTGAAATTTCTTGCCTCACTTCTTTTTTATAAAGATATGAAAAAAATCTACTTTATAGAATTTGCTGAGGGTTTACTGAATTAATCTATGTGTACTGAGTTCACTTCCATAAAACATTGGAAATGGTATCTCATAGACAGTAAACACACTCTGCAAAGTGGTAGTTGAACAGATAGTCCCAGATAGGCCTTGGTGTGTCTAGCTGCTGGCCTGGCACTCACAGCAAGGCTATGTTGTTCTACTGTTGAACATAAATTATTATTATTGTTATTTTGGCCATGCCACACGGCTTGCAGGATCTTGGTTCCCTGTCCAGGGATTGAACCCGCGCCGTTGGCAGTGAAAGCATGGAGTCCTAACCACTGGATCACCAGGGAATTCCTGAACATAAACTATTTTACAGACAATCAGCATCACACAGGTTTACTCGCTGACTGTGATGGAACAAGACTAATACGAGGCCACTATATGTCTGTACCTGGATTATATAAGAAAATTATCCAAACCACAAAAATGACCAAATCTCTCAGTATTCTGTCACAGATGACTGATTGTTGCTTCTTGATCTCTTTTTAGCCCCATTCCATTCTTTCTGCTTTCTGGATAAGAATGATTCCAGAAATGATTCCAATCATAGAATTATATTTATTTCCTGATACTATTAATCCAAAGCTCTGATTCCTGAACTTCCCCCCCAAACATCCAGTGCAAGCTTCAAATCATACAATAAGTCACCCTATACTGAATTGCATCATGGTTCCTCATGGCGTGTGGTTTCCATCATTACAATGAATCAGTAACTCAACTCTCTTCCACTACAACTGTGTGCCTAGTGATCTTTGGCTGCAGGGTATCAATGAAAGCAAGATATAAGTTTTTACTAATATGAGTGGATGCTAAGTCATTTTAATGGGAAAAGATGTTAACTGTATAGGAATTCAAGAATTTAACCGTAAAAAATTGCCTTGGATCGTAGAAGGAATCACATAATTCAAATCACAAAAAAGAAGTTTGAAAAAAATCGAAGTAATCAGAAGAAAAATTGTAAAAATATCTCAAAGTAAATAAATACAAACATAGAACATCAAAGTTTATGGAATACACACAGAGAAGTTTTAGGGTCAAATTTATAGTTTTAAATACATTAGAAAAGAAGATCTAAAATCACTAAGTTCCAACTTCAGGAAGCTAGAAAAGGAAAAGCATATCAAATCAAAGGAAAAAATAAATATTAAGAAAAAGCAGAAATCAATGAACTAGAAAGCCAGAAAACCAATAGAGAAAAATTAATAAAACCAAAAGTTGGGTCTCTGACAAATCAGGAAAATGGATAAAATCAAAGCAGGGCCAACCAAGAAAAACAGAATACACAAATTACCAAAAAAGGGGAAAAAAAAAAGTCATCACTACACACATACCTGAGATTTTAAAAGCTATAAGGGAATCATATGAACTACATTATGCCAACATATTGAATAATTTATTTGAAATGGACAATTCCTAGCAATACACACACCTAGACTCAAGTAGAAATAGTGACAGAAAATCTGAATAGGCCTATATCAAGTAAAGAAATTGAATTTGTAGTTCAAAATCTTCCCACAAAGAAAAGCCATGGACCAGATAGCTTCACTCTTGGAATTCTAACATACATTCAAAGAAGAAATAATACCAAAACAACACAAATAAAAGAGGAGGAACTGCATCATAAATTATTTTATCAACGCTAGACGAAGACATCACAAGGAAAAAAAATGGCAGGAATCCTTTCACATTGTATACTTGTGTCAAATCACCATGATGTACAGTTGACCCTTGAACAACACGGTGGTTAGGGGCTCCAACCCCCAATGCAGTAAAAAATCCACGTACTGCTATCTCTGCCTCAAAAACAAAGGAATTGATAAATGACTCACCCAAGGACAGGAAGCTGAAACAGGATAGAATTGGACAGAATCAGGACTCAAAACCTAGTTCTTTTGATTCCACACATTCTGATCTCTAATTGAACACAAACTTTTCCCCACGCTTAAAGATCTGTAAAATGAAAATACAGGTACTATATTTATTGAAAAAAATCTGTAAGTGGACCCATGCAGTTCAAACGTGTGTTGTTCAAGGGTCAGCTGTACATTTTAAATATTTTACAATTTTATTTGTCAACTATACTTCAATAAAGCTGAAAAAAAACCCAACAACAACACTGGAACAGTATTGGGTTTGGGTAGACTGTGAGAAAACAAAAAAACAACCACCAGGTGAATGACACTCACAAATATAAAAACTTTTAACAAAATATTTGGAAATGAAATACAGCAATACACAAAAGATTTGTACACTATAATGAAGCATAGTATTAAAAAATGCAAGGGTGGACTTTACATCTGAAAATCAGTGTAAGGCACAATATTAAAAAGCTTAAGAAAAAGCATGGGATAATCTCTCCATATGCAGAAAAGAACGTGTGAGAAAAAACCAACATGCATTCATGATAAAAATTCTCATCAAATTATATATAGGAGGAAACAACCTCAATCTGATGAAACGTATGGAAAACCTACAGGTAACATTTTACCTAGTGGTGTAAGACTGAATGCATTCCCCCTCAAACTGGAAATACAGCACATGTCCCCTTTCACCACTTCTATTAGAAATTTGTCCTAGAATACCTACTTAATTCAGGACAAGAAAGAAAAAGGCATAAAGATTAGAAAGAAAAAAGTAAAACTATATTTATTTGCAGATGACATGATCTTGTTTGTAGAAATTCCTATTGAATCAAAAAGGAAAAAAAGACTACTAGAACTAATAGCAAGGTCATAGGATGCAAGATCAATATACAAGAATCCATTGCATTGCTATATATTAGCCATGAAAAATCCAAAACTGAAATTAAGAAAATTCCATTCACCATAGCATCAAAAGAATAAATGCTATTCCAGAAATGGCAGCATGAGGAGCTCAATGGACGCTCTTTCTAGAAAAAGAGTATAAGTGGTATAAATTATTTTTAAAAACCCAGTTATTTAAAGTCTCTAGGAGTGTCATAATGGCATACTACAAATGAAGAAACATTGATTCAATAAAATCTACTAAGTGAGAGTCTAGGACATCTGAACCACAACTTGCTCTCTGCTCCTCCCAGTTCAGTGTGATAGAAACTCCACTCCAGGCAGGGGCAGCCAAAAACACAAGTCTTCTACCCTCTGCTCAGTGGAGGACTGTGGTATCTCTCTGGGAGGGGCAGTCCAACAGCATTTCTTATCCCTTCCAGCAACATGTTGCAGAGGCTCCTTCCAGGTGAGTGAAGCAAGAAATTCAGAGGCTCATCTTTTCCACCTGGCTGCCATTGATAGAGACTCTACCTCAGGCATGCCATGTTGAGAATACAACGCCAATTGCCCTTGCCCTAGCTTGTTCATAGGGTGGAGGTTCTATGCTATGAGAGGCAAGCTAGGAAGATGAGAAGCTGCCAACCACACTGATGTCCTGCTTATAAAGCAAAGCGTAACTCAGAGAGATGCAGGTCGATGTCCTCACCCACAATTCCAGAGCTGTGGCTCAAAGATTTTGCTCATAGGCAGAGGCAATTCCTAAGAAGAGATAGCTCCAAACTCTAGGTAGCTAACTTTATTTGAAACATATGTGAAAGTTCAAAACTAAGGGTGTTCTCAAAAACAATGGAGATTTTGGTTGTAAGCAATGAAGAGGAGGCTAGTAGCTTAATGAGAACAATAAAGGAAACAGGTCAGCTAGTTTACCAGAGACCTAGGGAAAGAGATAAGGAAAGCCCTCGTGGGATCAAAACAAACCTCAAACGCTTGCCCCAAAACTACCTCTACAAAGGGGCAGGAATTAAACTGGATCAGACTCTGGAGCATGAGACTTCTGTGTGTGTGCTTTTTCTCAATTACAATTACCCTGTATACATTGCTGTTTGTTTTTTTTAAAAATTTTTATTGGCGTATAGTTGATTTAAAGTGTTGTGTTAGTTTTAGGTGTACAGCAAAGTGAATGTTATACATATATATATTGGGTTGGCCAAAAAGTGCCTTAGCTTTTTAAGTAAAAATAAAAGACACTTTTCATTTTCAACCAAGAACTTTATTGAACAACATATTCACCCTTTTGTTCCACTACCTTCTGCCATTTTTCAGGCAACTTCATAATTCCATCTTCCCAAAACTTCTTATCTTTTTGAGCAAAGAACTGTTCCAGGTGCCTTTTACAGTCTTCCAGGGAATTGAATTTTATTCCATTAAGAGAAGTTTGTAAAGACCGAAATAAATGGAAATCCAAAGGTGCAATGTCTGATGAATACGGCGGATGATCAGAACTTCCCAGCCAAGCTGTAACAGTTTTTGCCTGGTCATCAAGGATACATGTGGTCTTGCATTATCCTGATGGAAGATTATGCGTTTTCTGTTGACTAATTCCAGATGCTTTATGTTGAGTGCTGCTTTCAGTTGGTCTAACTGGGAGCAGTACTTGTTGCAATTAATCATTTGCTTTTTCTGGAAGGAGCTCATAATAGAGAACTCCCTTCCAATCTCACCATATACACAACATCACCTTTGGATGAAGACTGGCCTTTGGTGTGGTTGGTGGTGGTTCATTTCGCTTGCCCCACGATCTCTTTCGTTCCACGTTATTTTACAGTATCCACTTTTCACTGCCTGTCACAATTTGTTTTAAAAACGGAACATTTTCATTACTTTTTAAAAAAAACTAATTAATTAATTAATTATATTTATTTTTGGCTGCGTTGGGTCTTCGTTGCTGTGCGCGGGCTTTCTCTAGTTGCGGCGAGCGGGGGGCTACTCTTTGTTTTGGTGCATGGGCTTCTCATTGCGGTGGCTTCTCTTGTTTTGGAGCACGGGCTCTAGGCGCGCGGGCTTCAGTAGTTGTGGCACACGGGCTGTAGAGCGCAGGCTCAGTGGTTGTGGCGCACGGGCTTAGTTGCTCCGCGGCATGTGGGATCTTCCCAGACCAGGGATTGAACTCACGTCCCCTCGCAGTGGCAGGCGGATTCTTAACCACTGCACCACCAGGGAAGTCCTCATTACTTTAAAGTAGAGAATCGCATGCAGAAATACGGTCAAGAAGGTGTTTTTCGCTTAACTTATGTGGAACCCAAACATCAAAGTGATTAACGTAACCAAGCTGGTGCAAATGATTTTCAATGCTTGATTTGTATATTTTGAGTATGTCGGCTATCTCCTGCATGCTATAACGTTGATTGTTTTCAGTTAATGTCTCAATTTGATCACTATCAACTTCAACTGGTCTACCCGACTGTGGAGCAACATCCAGCGAGAAATCTCCAGCACGAAACTTCGCAAACCACTTTTGACACGTTCAATCAGTCACAGCACCTTCTCTATATACTACACAAATCGTTTTTTTGCGTTTCGGTTGCGTTTTTACCTTTCTTGAAATAATAAAGCATAATATGCCGAAAATGTTGCTTTTTTTCTTCCATCTTCAATATTAAAATGGCTACACAAAAATTCACCAACTTTGATAAGTCTTTTTTTTAAATGCACACTAATATGATAGCTGTCACATACAATCTAACGAAATTGTTTCTAATGAAGTTAAAGACAACTAAGTGCTACTAGAGCCATCTTATGGAAAAACAAACAAACGAACCTTTTGGCCAACCCAATATATCCACTCTTTTTTAGATTCTTTTTCCATATAGGTCATTACAGAGTACTGAGAAGAGTTCCCTGTCCTATACAGTAGGTCCTTATTAGTTATCTATTTTATATGTAGTAGTGTGTATATGGCAATCTCAATCTCCCAACTTATCCCTCCCCCTGCCTTACCCCCTGGTAACCATAAGTTTGTTTTCTACATCTGTGACTCTATTTCTGTTTTGTAAATAAGTTCATTTGTACCATTTTTTTAGATTCCACATATAAGCGATATCATATTTGTCTTTGTCTGACTTATTTCACTCAGTATGACAATCTCTAGATCCATCCACGTTGCTGCAAATGGCATTATTTCGTTCCTTTTTGTGGCTGAGTAATATTCCATTGTATATATGTACCATATCTTTATCCATTCACCTGTCGATGGACATTTAGGTTGCTTCCATGTCCTGGCTATTGTAAACAGCGCAGCAATGAACATTGGGGTGCATGTATGTTTTTGAATTACGGCTTTCTCTGGGTATATGCCCAGGAGTGGGATTGCAGGATGATATGGTAACTCTATTTTTGTTTTTTAAGGAACTTCCATACTGTTCTCCATAATGATTGTACAAATATACATTCCCACCAACAGTGTAGTGGTTGTACAAATTTACATTCCCACCAACAGTGTAGGAGTGTTCCCTTTTCTCCACACCCTCTCCAGCATTTATTGTTTGTAGATTTTTTGATGATGGCCATTCTCACTGGTGTGAGC
This sequence comes from Grampus griseus, assembly GCF_964374135.1. Taxonomy (NCBI): domain Eukaryota; kingdom Metazoa; phylum Chordata; class Mammalia; order Artiodactyla; family Delphinidae; genus Grampus; species Grampus griseus. The sequence continues at coordinate 162,931,373 of NC_139019.1, read as the reverse complement.
TGATACCTCATTGTATTGATAGTTTTCATTTGCATTTCTCTAATAATTAGTGGTATTGAACATCTTTTCATGTGCTTTTTGGCCATCTGTATATCTTCTTTGGAGAAATGTCTGTTTAGGTCTTCAGTCCGTTTTTTTGATTGGGTTGTTCGTTTCTTTGATATTGAGCCGCATGAGCTGTTTGTATATTTTGGAGATTAATCCCTTGTCATTTGCTTCATTTATAAATATTTTCTCCCGTTCTACATGGCTGTTTTTACTTATTTATTTAAAAATTTATTTATTTATTTTTGGCTGCGTTGAGTCTTCATTGCTGCACACAGGCTTTCTCTAGTTGTGGCGAGTGGGGGCTACTCTTCGTTGCAGTGCCCGGGCTTCTCTTCGTGGTGGCTTCTCTTGCTGTGGAGCATGGACTCTAGGCACGTGGGCTTCAGTAGTTGTGGCTCGTGGGCTCTAGAGCTCAGGCTCAGTAGTTGTGGTTCACGGGCTTAACTTCTCTGCAGCATGTGGGTTCTCCCGGGACCAGGGCTCTCACCCATGTCGCCTGCATTGGCAGGCGGATTCTTAACCACTGCACCACCAGGGAAGTCCCTATGTAGCTGTTTTTTTTTTTTTTTGCGGTACGCGGTCCTCTCACTGTTGTGGGCTCTCCCGTTGCGGAGCACAGGCTCCAGACGCGCAGGCCCAGCGGCCATGGCTCACGGGCCCAGCCGCTCCGCGGCATGTGGGATCCTCCCGGATCGGGGCACGAACCCGTGTCCCCTGCATCGGCAGGCGGACTCTCAACCACTGCGCCACCAGGGAAGCCCTGTGGCTGTTTTTAAATGTATTAATTTCCCAAAGAGTCTCACAAACCCGAAGCCTACAAGAAGTCCTTTTGAGCACCCTCTTACTGATGCAAGTCATTGTCACTTATGGTTTGCAGTCCTCCTTATTACCATGATTCTTTACACCCCTTCTCTTTGACTACAGATGTCATTCTGGTAGTGTTTGTCAAGAAGGCATTGACAAAACCATGATGTAAGTTTTTAGTATCAAGAATGAAAGAGAAGGACTGAGACTGAATCCTAGGAGTACAGAACAATCCCCCTCAACCCACACCTACCACTACATCAAGAGGGCTCCTGTTTAATAACAATGGAATGCACTGAAAGAACTGTACGTTTCAGATCTTATTTAAGAAGTCTCCAGAGAACCCCAAAGATTCTGGGAGACAAAAGCTACCACTCTTATAGCCCATTCTGTGTATCGTGGGTGCCAATATTTCATTTGGGAACCCAGAACCCTCTGGCCCGTCTCAAAATAAAAGTGCTATTTTCCTGTCAATTGCACTCACTTGTCACTGGCACTGCCCTACACACATGATGTCATTCAACAAACTCCTACCATTGGTGCCGGTCAAGAAACATCCAAAACACATGCAGCAGGAGACTAATATTTCAGATGTTTTTCCTGGAGGAAAACTTTCCCTGGCAACCATGGGAGCTGATGTCCACACGGCTTTGGACTGTTTATTGGCCAGCCAGGGAGAGTTCTGTTCCCTTAAAAAGTGTCTGATTGGGACTTCCCTGGTGGTCCAGTGGTTAAGACTCTATGCTCCCACTGCAGGGGTCTCGGGTTCTATTCCTGGTCAGGAAACTAAGCTCCCACATGGTACGTGGTGTGGCCAAAAAAAAAAAAAAAAAAAGCAGTTGATTGCTGCATGTAGGTAGACAACACTAGCAAGGTGCCACCAATAACTCAATGAAATAATCAACATAATTTTTAATCTTTTTTTATTTGAAGTATAGTTGATTTACAATGATGTGCTAATTTCTGCTGTACAGCAAAGTGATTCAGTTATACATATATATACATTCTTTTTCTTTTACATTCTTTTCCATTTTGGTTTATCATAGGATACTGAATGTTGTTCTCTGTGCTATACAGTAGGACCTTGTTTTTTATCCATTCCACATATAAAATCTTCCATCTGCTAACCCCAACCTCCCACTCTATCCTCCCCAACCCCCTCCCCCTTGGCAACCACAAGTCTATTCTCTATGTCCGTGAGTCTGTTTCTGTTTCGTAGATAGGTTTGCTTGTGTCATATTTTAGATTCTACATATAAGTGATATCATATGGTATTTGTCTTTCTGTTTCTGACTTACTTCACTTAGTATGATAATCTCTAGTTGCATCCATGTTGCTGCAAATGGCATTATTTTGTTCTTTTTTATGGCTGAGTAGTATTCCATTGTATATATGTATCACATCTTTATCCATTCATCTGTCATTGGACAAAATGATCAACATAATTGACAAATCTTGAGCTGGATTGACCTAGGAATAAAGAAGACTCAAATTCCTTGAATCAGAAAGCAAGAGGAGGCATTACTTCGAATGCTACAGAAATTAAAAAGATTATAAAGGAATACAATGAACAATCATAAGACAACAAATTAGAACTCTTATGTGAAATGGACAAATTCCTAGAAAGACAAAAATCTACTGAAACTAACTCAAGATGAAATTTAAAATGTGAATATCTATGTCTATTTATATATATCTATAACAAGCAAAGTAGCGACTTCCCTGGTGGCACAGTGGGTAAGACTCTGTGCTCCCAATGCAGGGGGCCTGAGTTCGATCCCTGGTCAGGGAACTAGATCCTAAATGCATGCCACAACTAAGAATTCGCATACCACAACTAAGGAGCCAGTGAGCCACAACTAAGGAACCCACCTGCTGCAACTAAGACCCAGTGCAACTAAATACATAAATATTAAACAACAACAACAAAAAACAAGCAAAGTAGTTGAATTAGTAATGAAAAATACTATCCATAAGGAAAAGCCCAGCCCCAAATGTTTTCACCAACACATTTAAAAAAAATTTTTTTTAATAAATTTATTTTAGGCTGTGTTGGATCTTCGTTGCTGCACACGGGCTTTCTCTAGTTGCAGTGAGCGGGGTCTACTCTTCGTTGCGGTGTGTAGGCTTCTCATTGCGTGGCTCCTCTTTGTTGTGGAGCGTGGGCTCTAGGCATGCGGGCTCATTTTTTGTGGCGCATGGGCTTAGTTGCTCTGTGGCATGTGGGATCTTCCCGGACCAGGGCTCGAACCCCTGTCCCCTGCATTGGCAGGCGGATTCCTAACCACTGTGCCACCAGGGAAACCCTCACCAACACATCTGAAGAATGGATAATACCAATTCTTCACAAAAACTTCCAAAAAGTAGAATGGGAACAACACTGAGACCAGTAATTACTCTTACTCCAAGATCATACAAAAATATCATGAAAAACTGCAGACCCAAATCTCTTAAAATATATGCAAAAATCCTCAATAAATACTAGCAAAATGAATCCAGCAGTATATAAAAAGAATTACACACCATAAGCAAGTGGGATTTATTCCATATGGAAGGTTGGGTTAACATCCCCAAATCAATAATGTAGTAAAAGATCACATCAATAAAGGGCCAAGGGACTTCCCTGGTGGTGCAATGCTTAAGAATCCCCCTGCCAATGCAAGGGACCTGGGTTCAAGCCGTGGTCCGGGAAGATCCCACATACCGCGGAGCAACTAAGCCCATGCACCACAACTACTGAGCCTATGTGCCACAACTACTGAAGCCCGTGCACCTAGAGCCCGTGCTCGACAACAAGAGAAGCCACCGCAATGAGAAGCATCCCCCGCTTGCTGCAACTAGAGAAAGCCCGTGCACAGCAACGAAGACCCAACGCAGCCAAAAATAAATAAATTAAATTTAAAAAAAAAGACAGTTTAAAAAATAAATAAATAAAGAACCAAATGACACAAGCATCTCAATAGGCTCAGAGAAATTACTGGGGGAAATCCAACATCATTTCATGATAAAAACACTCAGCAAACCTAGAATGGAAGGAAATTTCCTCAATCTGATAACGAGCATCTATGAAAAACCCACATAAAATATTATATATATATATATATATTTTTTTTTTTTGCGGTATGCGGGCCTCTCACTGTTGTGGCCTCTCCCTCCCGTTGCGGAGCACAGGCTCCGGACGCGCAGGCTCAGCGGCCATGGCTCACAGGCCCAGCCGCTCCGTGGCACGTGGGATCTTCCCGGACCGGGGCATGAACCCGCGTCCCCTGCATCGGCAGACGGACCCTCAACCACTGTGCCACCAGGGAAGCCCATAATATTATATTTAATGGTGAAAGACTGGATGCTTTCCCTTCAAATATCAAAAGTGAAATAAGGATGTCTATTCTTGCCACTTCTGTTCAACAATGTACTAGAGGTTTTAGCCAGAACAATTAAGGAAGGAAGTAAAATGCATCTAGATTGGATAGTAAGAAGTAACCCTATCTCTACACACAGATAACATGTATTGTATAAATAAAACCCTAAGGAATCCACTAAAAAACCCTACTAGAATGGTTTTTAAAAATAATTAATTAATTAATTATTTTTGGGCTTGTTGGGTCTTTGTTGCTGCATGTGAGATTTCTCTAGTTGCGGCAAGCAGGGGCTACTCTTCATTGCGGTGTGTGGGCTTCTCATTGCTGTGGCTTTTCTTGTTGTGGAGCATGGGCTCTAGGCACGTGGGCTTCAGTAGTTGTGGCACATCAGCTCAGCAGTTGTGGCTCGCAGGCTCTAGAGCGCAGGCTCAGTAGTTGTGGTGCATGGACTTAGTTGCTCCACGGCATGTGGGATCTTCCCGGACCAGGGCTCGAACCCATGTTCCCTGCATTGGCAGGTGGATTCTTAACCACTGTGCCACCAGGGAAGCCCTAGAATGTTTTTTCATCAAGTTCAGCAAGGTTGTAGGATAGGACATTGGAAATTATTGAGGCTGAAGAAGGGTAAGAAAAAAGATTAAAGAAAAGTAAACAGAGTGTAAGGAACTTGTGCAAAACTATCAAGTGGACAAATGTACACATTTTGGAAGACCCAGAAAAGGAAAAGTGAAAGAAGAAGGGGCAAAGAATATTTGAAGAAATAATGAAATAATTGAAAACTTCCCAAATTTGATGAAACCTGTGTATATAAACATCCAAGAAGCTCAATTAACTCCAAGTAGGATGAACTCAAAGAGACCCACATTAAGACACATAATCCAATGGTCAAAAGCCAAAGAGAAAGCAAGGATGTTGAAAGCAGCAAGAGAAAAGCAACACATCATATACAAGGCATCATCAATGAGATAATCAGCAGATTCTCATTAGAAACTATGGCCAGGAGTCAGTGGGCTGATATACTCAAAGTGCTAAAAGAAAAAACTTGTCAACCGAGAATCCTATACCCAGCAAAACTGTCTTTCAAACGTGAGGGAGAGATTGACATTCTCAGATAAACAAAAGTGGAGGGACTTTATTATCATTAGACCTGCCCAGCAAGAAATGCTAAAAGGAGTCCTACAGGTTGAAATGAAAGGACACGAGAGCATAACTTAAAGCCATATGAAGAAATAAGGATCTCAGTAAACGTAAATACAGGGACAATGATAAAAGCTGGTATTATTGTAACAACACTTTGTAAATCCACTTTTTATTTTCTACATGATTTATGAGACTAATACATTAAAAAATTAATGTGCCATCTTATAGATGGCTGAACCTATCCATTTTACATTGATTTTATTAGGTTATATTTCAACGAGTGAGCTTTCTGATACAACCTTGTCACTGAGTTAAATATATGATTACACAGTCTTTCTGGAAGCTCTAGTAAGAATCAACAACAGTCATTAGCAAAAACCTAGATGATCATTAGGAAATTTGTGAAGTCAGTGACGTTAACATTTAAACTAATCAGACTTATATTCCATCCTTTCTTTATATTTTTCTCTTGAAACCTCAACAAAGATTAATATAATTATTCACCTTGAGATTCACATAACAAATGAGTAGTAACAACCAACATTTAAAAAGTTGCATGTTTAAGATTATCAAGCACTTTAATATATAGTATTTCCTTTAATCCTTACAGCACTGGTAGATGATCATATTTAATTACTTTTAACCTTTAGACTAGAGCAGTGGTTCTTAGAATGTGGTGCTTATATCAGCAGCATCAGCATCATATGGGAGCTTGACAGAAATGCAAACCTTTGGTGCCATCCAGATGGGCAGAATGAGAAACTGTGTTTGTGTGTTTTGATTTTAAAATACTTTTCCTCATCATGAGACATTCAGATCTCTTGTGCATAGACATTCAGATCTCTTGTGCTTCTTGGTGGAAGCTTCCCCACCAAGCTGCCTTTCAGTTAGTATCTGAGAGGGATATTAATGAGGCACTCAGAAAGCCTTTTGCAAAACCAGCAAGTCGTCTCTTATGTTTAATAAAGACTAGAGTGCCTCAATCTAGTTAAGGTGACCAAAATGTCTCAGGGCTACAATTTAACCATGGGAGAAGGAAGCTGTGTTGTTACCTGCTAATATGATGATGAGTTAAAGTAGGGAGTTGAGGGACTTCCCTGGTGGCGCAGGGGTTAAGAATCCGCCTGCCAATGCAGAAGACACGGGTCTGGGAAGATCCCACAGGCCACAGAGCAACTAAGCCCATGTACCACAACTACTGAGCCCATGTGCCACAACTACTGAAGACCATGTGCCTAGAGCTTGGGCTCCACAACAAGAAAAGCCACTGCAATGAGAAGCCCGCACACCAGATGAAGAGTAGCCCCCACTCGCTACAACTAAAGAAAGCCAGCAACTAAGACCCAGCACAGCCAAAAATAAATACATAAATAAATTTATTTTAAAAAATAATAAAATAAAATAAACTAGGGAGTTGACCTGCATGAAGAACACAAAAATAAATAATTGAATATTAATAACATTTTGATATATACCTGGCAGTGTCTAGAGAAGGGGGTTAATATATCTGGTAGACATAAGACACTAGAGGGGAGTAGTTTAATAAATAACAAGGAGAATTCACTGAGATTAACTTTTGTTTTTAGCAAATAGCTGGTGAAACCATGAATAAATAATTTTTTTGAAAAAAAATTAAAGCTAATGTTATCGTAGCTTTGGTTTGTAACTCCACGTGTTAGTTTCTACATAATCTAAGAAACTAATGAGTTTTAAAAATTATTAGTTTATGTTTTTAGACACAAAATGTATAAAGATATAATTTTGGAACATCAGCAACTGAAAGGATTGGGGGTGGAAATGTAAAGGATAAGAGTGTTTGTACGTTTTTAAACTGGTATAAATTCAAATTAGAGTGTTATTATAACTTCAGGATTTAAAAGAACTTTTTTTTTTTTTGTCCACACTGCACAGCTTGTGGGGTCTTAGTTCCTCAACCAGGGATTGAACCCGGGCCTGGCAGTGAAATGCCGAGCCCTAACCACTGGACCACCAGGGAATTCCCATAACTTTAGGATTTTAAATGTAATCTCTATGGTAACTACAATGAAAATAGCTATAGAATATACACAAAAGGCAATGAGAGAGGAACTACCAATGAGATTTCACTACCAAAACAAAACAAAACAAACAAACAAACAAACACAAAGAAGAGAGTAATGCAGTAAATATGGCACAGGAAACCTATAAGGCATATAAAAAACAAATAGCAGTGTATAATTGATTCACTTTGTTATAAAGCAGAAACTAACACACCATTGTAAAGCAGTTATACTCCAATAAAGATGTTAAAATAAAAAAAAAAACAAAAACCAATTAGCAAAATGACAGCAGTTAAGTCCTTCCTTATTAGTAAGCCTTTAACAAGTAAGGAAATTCTGACATATGCTACACCGTGCATCAGCCTTGAGGATATCATGCTCAAGATGAAATAAGCCAGTAACAAAAGGACAAATACTGTGTGACTTCACTTGTATGCAGTACTTAGAGTAGTCAAAATCATAAAGACAAAAGGTAGAAGGGGGATTGCCAGAGGTGGAGGAAGAGGGAAATGGGGAGTTACTGGTTAATGGATACAGAATTTCAGTTTTGCAAGATGAAGAGGTCTGTGCATGGATAGGTGGTGATGGCTGCACAGCAGTGTAAATGTACTTCGTATCACTGAAGTGTATACTTAAAATGCTTAAGACTAAATATTATAGGTGTATTTTACCATAATAAAATTTAAAAAACGAATCAGTTATTGATACATGCTACAGCATGGATGTCCCTTAAAAATTATGCTAAGTGACTTAAGTTGATCCCGTAGACCGCATATTATATAATTCCATTCACATGAAAGTCCAGAATAGGGAAATCTACAGAAACAGAAAGTATTGATAGATTAGCAATCGCCTAGGGCTGGGGCTTGGAGGTGGAAGATGGGAAGTTAGGAAACTGATAGCTAAAGCGGAGAGGAATTTCTTTTGAGGTGATGAAAATGTTCTAAAATTGACTGTGGTGATGATTGCATGTATCTGTGAATATACTGAAACCACAGGGTGTTTTTTTGTTTCTGTTTTTTTTGGTGCGCCATGTGGCTTGCGGGATCTTAGTTCCCTGACCAGGGATTGAACCCTGACCCACCGCAGTAAAAGCCACGAGTCATAACCACTGGACCCCCAGGGAATTCCCCTGAAACCATTGAATTTAAACTTTAAGGGAGTCCATTGTATAATATGTGTATTATATCTCAGTAAAGCTGTATGAGTAAATAAACAAATGCATGCATACATTAGTTTTGATCCAATCTGCTAAGCATATTAAGACTTTCCAGGGGACTTCCCTGGTGGTCCAGTGGTTAAGAATCTGCCTTCCACTGCAGGGGACATGGGTTTGATTCCTCGTTGGGGAACTAAGATCCACATGCCATGGGGCAACTAAGCCCAGGCGCCTCAACTAGAGAGCCCACTGCAACTAAGACCCCACACAGCCAAACATGAATTAAAAAAAAGGTTTCCAGCTACATCCCAATTTAAATAACCTTTTATTTATTTATGTTTTTATATCAGTAAAAATAAGAATTCGATTGCCTTATGGATATTATACCTGTTTGCATTTCAAGGTTCTCTAGAGAAACACTAAAAAACAGATATAAATTTCCTTCCAGTGTAAAATGTACTCTTGAAAGTTTTATCGAGCACATCTCATAGCTTGTGGTTGGTCTGAGAGGAGTCCCTATGCTCAGGCTAGGGCTGTGTGCTCAAACTTCCCACCAGAGCCACCTTCTCTCGAGACCTCGGGATCTTTAAAGTAACAAATGTGTGGGAGTGGGGAAGGAATGAGTGGATGCCTCAGCGCTGTCAACAGTCAAGGATGCAAATGGAGCCAGACTCTATTACATATGGTCAGGTAATTTTTTAAAAAAAAACTTGACTATTCTTTTTTTTAAAATTTATTTATTTTTGGATGCGTTGGGTCTTCGTCGCTGCGTGTGGGTTTTCTCTAGTTGCAGCAATCAGGGGCTACCCTTCATTGCGGTGCGCGGGCTTCTCATTGTGGTGGCTTCTCTTGTTGCGGAGCTCCGGCTCTAGGCGTGCGGGCTTCAGTATTGTGGTGCACAGGCTTGGTAGTTGTGGCGCATGGACTCTAGAGCTTAGGTACTTGTGGTGCATGGGCTTAGTTGCTCCGCAGCATGTGGGATCTTTCTGGACCAGGGATGGAAACCGTGTCCCCTGTACTGGCAGGCGGATTCTTAACCAGTGCGCCACGAGGGAAGTCCCTCGTCAGGTAAATTTTAAGTGTGCTTGTAAACGGGGGTCACAGTTCCATGAATGGCCTCGAAGCATTATCCCAAGACCCTGACTCTGGTAGGATATCAGGCGCTCCTGTTCTAGTCTACCTGGCCTGGGGGCTCCTCTTGCCCTGGCCAAGGGCGTTTCTCCATCTGGAAAGTGACACTGAATTCCCTGTGCACACTTGTTTCTCGCTTTGAGAAGGAGCTGCAGTGTCCGACCAGGGGTCCAGGACCAGTTCTGGTTAAATACCAATATCGCTGGTGGCAACAAACAAGCCCACAGACACTTCGGCACGTAGGGGCGGAGCCTTAAGAACTGTCCAATCAGGGACGCCGCTGGGGAAGGTGGGTGGGGTGACGCTCTGTAAACGGCGTGGACGTTCTTACTCTCTCAGATCGTGCAGGTTGTGGCTTGGCGTCTCCTTTACCCCGGAGGGCTCCGTGTGGCTCTGCCGTGCCGCCTGTCGCGTTGTTACCTTCACCAGCCGCGGGAGCCGCCATGAAAGCCGTAGTGGCGACTCCGGGGGACGCCGGAAGCCGGGAAATGGTGAGTGCGCGAGACTGGGCGTCCAGAGACAAGCACTGGACGAAACTGGCCATGGCGGAACCTGGGCTTCCCCTCGGTCAACCCCAGAGTTTGCGGAGCCGAGTCCGCCTCCGGCGCAGCTCAGACCTCAGTCCCCTCTGGCTCGCAGCCTGGGGGCGGGGCCGGCAGTCGGGACCCCGGGCGTCTGGTCCCGTCACTGCGGGCGGCATCTTCGGTTCCAGGACCAGAGCCTTTCTGGGCAGCTCTGCGCCCACAGCCCGTCGTTTGCCCCAGATTGTGCGGTGACCACGAGGATGGTCAACAAGGGACAATCCTGACTCAGCCTTCGTGGTTCGTGCGTGGGAGAAGCTGTGGTCTGGGGGAGGGGTCCTCAGTCCCGTTTTCTCCTGAGTTTTCTGGAGTCCAGTTTTCGGAGCTGGACTCTAGGCGTGTGGTCTTCAGTAGTTGCGGCATATGGGCCCTAGAGTGCGCGGGCTTCAGTAGTTGTGGTGCACGGGCTTAGTTGCTCTGCAGCATGTGGGATCTTCCTGGACCGGGGATCAAACCCGTGTCCCCTGCATTGGCAGGTGAATTCCTAACCACTGCACCACCAGGGAAGTCCCATAGATGCCGTGTTTTAATTATCATTTTACCACAGAGACAAGGACAGCTTTTTAGAAGATTTATTTGTTGTCTGTGGATATTTTACATGAGAGAAAGCTGAGAATAACCACGTGGAACTACATTACATGAAATCCTTGTGCCCTCCCTCTGAGATCTTCCCTATGGGAAGTCCTGTGGTTGTAAGTTCCTCTTGGGAAACTTTCATGGCTAATCTGTCCTGTCAGCACTTCCCCTCCCTGGTTGTGTGACACTGAAAAGTTGTCCAGGAGGACTTGGGCTATTTTATCATGCATGTGCATTGTTGCACGTCCATTATTTTATAGAGAACTAAAGATGTGATCAGTAGTTTCAAGTTGTTTAGATATCATTATCTTAGTAGGAGTAGGTGATAACACAGCACAAAAGGCAAGAAACAATCACTTTCTAAGTTACACAAACAGTAATCAGAATCGCCAATAGGAGTAACAATGTCATCAGTAAAGATTTAAGCCAAGATCCTCCAGAACCAAACCATTTCCTAGTATTTCCCCTAAACTGGGCAGAGGATCATTCAGAGCAGAAATTTGATTCTTCATATGTGTTATAAGATGGGTTATGTTAGAAAACTCGTCAGGTATAAAAACACAACATTCAGGATGTATTATAGCACAAGTTTCCCATTTGGAAGCAGTTAAAATATCGAGAGCCATACGATTCTGTAGGAATTTTTTCATCGTGGAAACTTCTGAATTGAGCACACTAATAGCTTGATTACTATTATTCAAGGCTTGCTGGGTAAATTTTGTTAAAGCCTTTATGTGATAAGTAATAACATTTTCTTCTCCAAGTGAAGGAACAAATATTTCAGCCAAATGATCATACCAATGGAAAACTGATTGAATCCAGCGTGCTCACATTAAAGGCAGATTGGCAGGGGTTGTTTCCAAGGTTACCTGTAGTTGACCCTGGGCCCAAGGGAAACCAATTATGCGTTTCTGTAGCCAACCTGGGGGAAGCCAAGACCATAAATTTTTTCCACAGATCCACTGGGTTTCATTAGGAGCCACCCAATATATTCTAGGCTGTCTGAACCAGTCAGTTCCAAACCAACCACTGTTTTTCTTTTTTGGCCACGCCACGCAACATGCAGGATCTTAGTTCCCGACCAGGGATCGAACCTGCGCCCCTTGCAGTGGAAGCTCGGAGTCCCAACTGCTGGACCACCAGGGAAGTCCCAAATCACTGGTTCTTTTTTTTTTTAAATTAATTTTTATTAGAGTATAGTTGCTTTACAATATTGTATTAGTTTATACTGTACAGCAAAGTGAATCAGCTATATGTATACATATATCCCCTCTTTTTTAGATTTCCTTCCCATTTAGGTCACCACAGAGTACTGAGTAGAGTTCCCTGTGCTATACAGTAGGTTCTCATTAGTTATCTATTTTATACGTAGTATTGATAGTGTATATATATCAATCCCAGTCTCCCAATTCATCCCCCCTTCTTCTCCCCCCTGAATTACTGGTTCTTAAAGTTATAGTATGTTGATAATTTTCAGGTGGTATTCACCCTAAATTAGGGTGAATGAATGAATGAATGCCGTTAGGTTGATTATCTTTGGTATACTTGGCTTGCTCCCAGCAAAGAGGGGCCCTCATATTTATGTGGCCATATCCTGGGATTGGCAAATAAATCCATCCCCTAACTGGGGGATAACACCACCAAAGAGATGGGTAGTTACATTTTTAGGTTTAACTCTAGCACGTTGTTCTGGTTGGGACTGAGTAACATCTAGTGAAAACGAATATTTATGGCTGGGTTCAGAACAGGTGTTACTAATTGGCCATGTAAGAGGGTCCCACTTAGTGTGTTTTTTTAATTAATTAATTTATTTTTGGCTGCGTTGGGCCTTCGTTGCTGTGTGCGGGCCTTCTCTAGTTGCCGCTAGCGGGGGCTACTCTTGGTTGCAGTGAGCGGGCTTCTCATTGTGGTGACTTCTCTTGTGGAGCATGGCCTCTAGGCGTGGAATAATTTTATGTTCCGCCATAAAATTATTTTTTCAGGAGCCAAATGGGTCAGGGAATGCACATGCTGGAGTAAGGGTAACTGGGCCCCTATAGGCACTATAGGTCTCTTATTTGGTCCGAACCATATTTGTGAGGTGGGATCAAAGAACCCTCCTTTCTTTTTCCGTTTTTGTTTTTCGTCTTCTGGTACTGATTTTTGAGCCTGGAGAAGAAGCTTCTTAACAGTTACATTGGGTTTGAGCAGCAGACATCCTTGAAGTTGGACAGAAATAGAACTTAAAGTACCTCATTTAGCTGCTATGTCAGTGAATTAATTCCCTTTTGCCTTTATTGAACGGAATTTGAAATGTCCAGGTATTTTAATAATTGCCAATTGTTTAGGTGATTGTATAGAGTCTAATAATTATGACACTATCTTCCCATTCTTTATGGGTTGGCCTGAGGAAGTAAGAAATCCCCTTCACTTCCAGAGCATTCCAAAATCATGAGATACTCCTAAAGCATAGTAGCTATCAGTATAAATATTTGCTGCTTGATCCTAAGCTAGCTGGCAAGCTCTGGTTAGAGCAATTAATTCAGCTTGTTGTGCCAACTTTGCATCTGGTAAATAAGAGCTTTCAATTATGTCCACAGTGGATATTACTGCATATCTAGCTAGGTAATGTCCCTTTACATCCTTTAAGTAAAATTCATCTGTAAACCAAATTAGGTTAGCATTATCAACAGGAATTTCTTGTAAGTCATTCCTAGGCATAAGAAGATAATGTTAACATAATGCAGTCATGGTCATTATCATTCCTGGGTTGCTGGAAGTAAAGTTGCAGGGTTAAGATAACTACATTGAGCCAAAGTAATATTAGGTGAAGAAAGCAACAATACCTTGTAAGAGGAGAGTTGACTCACAGCATAGTACTGAGCATGATGAGAATTCAAAAGCATTTCAACTGAATGTGGAACATGGGTAGTCAAAGGAGACCCCATTATAAGTTCTTCCTAGCTTTGCACAAGAGAGCTGTCGTTGAAAGAGCCCTCATGAAGGGTGGGAGCCCTTTCACCACTGAATCTAGCTGCTGACTATGATATCCTGTGGGTTGATGCCTGTCACCATGCCTCTGAGTTAACACACCTACGGCGTTTCCTTTATCTTCATGCACAAACCGAAAAAAATGGTAATTTTTGATTCGGATGGCCTAATTCCAAAGCCTACATCAGTGCAGATCTTAAGGAATCTATAACGTTTTCTTCTGTTGTGCATTCAGTTGGGTCTGGTCAGTTAGACTTAAGTAACACATAGAGGGATTGGGCCATGAAGGAAAAATTAGATACCCAATTCCTACAATATCCGGTCAGACCTAGAAATCCTCTCAGCTGTTTCTTTGTTCTGGGAAGCGAGAAAGCCAGGGATTCCCTTGATTCTTTCAGAGTCAATTAACAGTTCTTCTTTGGACACCTTATGCCCCTTAGAGGCTAACTGTTGTAACAGATGAACAGTGTCTCTGTCCAGCTCTAGACCACAAAAGCAAATCGTCTACATATTGAATTAAAACAGTCATTAGGAAAGGGTACATCAGCCAAATCAGCTTTAAGTGTTTGAGAAAAATAAGTAAGGCTTTTAGTATAGGATTGTGGCATAACAGTCCAGGTATACTGATGATCTCCCCATGTAAAGGCAAAAAGGGCTTGGCTTCCTTTTCCAGTATTAAATAACACACTGCATAGGTCTATTACTGAAAAATAATAGGTGTCTTCTGGATGGCTGAGAGCAGGGCGTGAGGATTAGGAACCACAGAGTGGCGAGGGATCACGGTGTTATTTATAGCTCTCAGGTCCTGAAAAACCTTCAGCCTTTTACATTTGGCTTTCTTACCAACAAAATGGGGGTATTGCGAGGACTGGTACGAGGAATCGAAAGTCCGTTCTCAAGGAATTCCTGAATAACAGGAATGCCTCTGGTCTAAATGGGTACTGTCAAATACTGCGTAGAGGCTTGGGATTATCAATAGTTACTTTATTTTTCTGCGGTACGCGGACCTCTCACTGTTGTGGCCTCTCCCGCTGCGGAGCACAGGCTCCGGACGCGCAGGCTCAGCGGCCATGGCTCACGGGCCCAGCCGCTCCGCGGCATGTGGGATCTTCCCGGACCGGGGCACGAACCCGTGTCCCCTGCATCGGCAGGCGGACCACCAGGGAAGCCCTGTCAGTAGTTATGTTAATGGGAGTGGCTGACTTGATTTTCCCTGTGTCTGAGGAGGAGGATGAGCATAATTCCTCAGGCACTTGGAACAGTGAATCGTTAATTTCCCCTTATCTGTCTGAACTTTTGTTTTCGCAACCATCAGTTTCTCGGTAATTATGTTCTGGTCTGCGTCCAAGTTTACTAACTCTAAAATCATCTTGCCCTTCAGGCAATATGGGCATTATATGCCTCTAACAGGTCTCATCCTGTCAAATGAGTTGGAGCACATTTCACCAAAAGGAACACCTGTCTTCCTGTGATTAGTTCCTAACTGAAAAGTTACAGTTTCTGATTTTAAAACTGGCACAGGTAAACTAGAAACACCTGTCATTTGAATTGACTGCTTACTCTGGGGGGAGAGGGCAATGAACGAGGGTAGGGTTGAGAATGGATAAGGTAGCCCCCGCGTCTACAAGTGCCTTAGAAGTCACCCCTCCGATTTTTATTTCAGTTTCCCCTAAGGTGTTTGTGAGGAGGAGGAGGAATGCCCTCTCATGATCCTTAGAGCAGCCCTGTTCCTTATTAATCTTACCGTGTTCTAAATCTAATTTAAACCTGTGGCCGTTTCTTTTAAAATGCCCAGGTTTGGGCAATAAAAACGGGTGCGGTTTTTTTCAAAACTGACTGAAATTTGGTCCAGGTGGTTTCAAGGGACCACTGAACTGCTGTTCATAACCTTGGAAGCTTTCTTTTTCTCATTTCTGTAAGGTTTTGGAGAGCTTGTCACCAACGGTGACAAGCGCATTAGAATGCAGAGTAGCCCGATAAAGTTCATATCTTTTAAACAGTCACACCAATTCTTCATCTAATCCTTCTTAAAAAAAAATAGAATGTAGTACTGAATCATTCTCATGGTCCAGAAAACTCTCTGGAGTCATGCCAGAGTGTTGTTTGAAATGTCTTTTCAAATCTTTTGAAATAATAGTGTCTCTTGACCTTTGCATTGATGGATTTTTGCCCAACCTATTTTCTTTGGGAAGATTTTTATAGTAGCCTGATACAGATTGTGGGTAATTTCTCTACATTTCTGGTGATCTGCCACCTCATGTTTATGAAGACCTTCCACAGGCATTTTCCAGTTTATTTCTTGAAGCCATTCTTTTGCTTTACTTTCAGAGACTAGTAAATGTACAAGCTGGTACAAGTTTGAATATTCAGGCTTGTAAGTTCTTACTGTAAGATCAAATTCTGTGGCAAAACCCAAGCAAAGGATCTTTTTTAAAAATATTTATTTATTTATTTTTGGCTGTGTTGGGTCTTCGTTTCTGTGCGAGGGCTTTCTTCAGTTGTGGCAAGCGGGGGCCACTCTTCATCGCGGTGCGCGGGCCTCTCACTGTCGCGGCCTCTCTTGTTGCGGAGCACAGGCTCCAGACGCGCAGGCTCAGTAGTTGTGGCTCACGGGCCTAGTTGCTCTGCGGCATGTGGGATCTTCCCAGACCAGGGCTCGAACCAGTGTCCCCTGCATTAGCAGGCAGATTCTCAACCACTGCGCCACCAGGGAAGCCCCCCAAGCAAGGGATCTTATACAGGATCTGGAAATTCCTTAGTTATGTTCTGTCCTAGTCTAAGGGATATGGATAAGAGCAGGTTCCCCTCTATCTGTGGGTTTCTCCTTAAAGGGGGCAGCTGTTATTTTAGGGCTGTCTTTATCCTTTTTGTTAGACTCAGCAGGTTCTTCCTTTGAAATCGGAGGTGGAAGAGTAGGGAGGTCAGGACAGAGGAACTCAGAAGGGGATACAAAGAATCTGAAAGGGAAGGAGGGAAAGGAGGAGAAGCAATGGCTTCTGAGGTCTTTTCTAATTAACTACTGTTTCTAGTAATTTTTGGTTTGTGTCTTGTAATGAAGCCATTCTATCATTCCCTCATTTTGAGGTTTCTAGGTACCAATTAAAATATGCTTCCCATTCTGGCTGTTTGATCTTATAGTTAGCTGTTTCTAATTGAGTGCACAGATAAACCAATTTAGGTAAATCAAAAGTGCCCCATTTGGGCCATCTCAGGGAGAAGTTATCGTTGGTCAGACCTTGCTGCTTAGTTAAATACTTGCAAGTGTCAGTTCCATAGGTGTTATACATAAATGTATCTGGGGTTCCCATGGGTGGCTGTCTGTCAAGGAGCTCTTTGGCCTTTGAGGCATGGTTCCCCATTCTTGATTTGGTAGCCTAATTCAGATATGATCTGAACAACTCTGTGAGGACAGTGTGATGAATCAACTGTGTGCTGCTTCTAAGTCCAGCTCCCCAAAGCGTTACCCTTGACTCGGTTCAGCTCTTACATGTCTTGGTTTCTCCCTCCAACAGTCTAAAACTGCCACAGGTGCTTAGAGCACTAGGTGATCCGCCTTTATATCGTGCGTCCCCCGGATAAGCAAAATTTATTTAATGGTTGGGACCCCTGCACGTCATGAGGATTAATACTCAAGACACTTCCCCTAGGTTCTCAGACGCCTGAGGACACCTTCTGGCCAGAGGGAGAAAGTGTCCCTGTTCCTCAGAGCTGAGTAATTCAGTCTTTCATTTCACTAGCAGTTTCTTCAAACCGTATATCAGCTTGTTTTTCAATTTAACCAAACTAACAAAAACTAGCCACCTGTGTTTCCCTGTGTCTCCTACCCTGATCCCCCTAGATCAGGGGTCCCCAACTCCCAGGTCATGAACCGGTACCTGTCCGTGGCCTGTTAGGAACCGGGCCGCACAGCAGGAGGTGAGCTCATCTGTATTTACAGCCACTCCCCATTGCTCACATTACTGCCTGAGCTCCGCCTCCTGTCAGCATTACGGTGACTTGTATAATTATTTCATTACATGTTACAATGTAATAATAATAGAAATAAACTGCACAATAAATGTAATGTGCTTGAATCATCCCCAAACTATCCCCCCCCCCCCCATCCACAGAAAAATTGTCTTCCACGAAACCGGCCCCTGGTGCCAAAAAGGTTGGGGACTGCTGCCCTAGACCCCTACCTATGAAAATGCACCAGTGCCCCTTAAGATACCAAGTCTCAAGTAAAAACAGCTCAAATAAAATTTTAGGACTGTCACTTAAAGGAATGAGATCTGGATATCAGAACTCGCCGGAGCACCTGAGGAGTACTGAGAAGCTGGCGGGGCTCAAAGGGTCCAGGCTGGTACCAGGTGCCAGTTTGGAGTAGACTCGAGGTATCCCCTGGTGGATGTCTCGGATATCCTGCTTGGTGTAATACACCAAGCAAATGTTGGTGAAAAATTAATCAATACTTAATCTAAGAAAGAAATAGAGAATTTTATTCAAGCCCACCCAAGGATTCATATGCAGGAGACAGTCTTTCAGAAAGCTCAGAGGACTGTTCAGCCTATTAGAAGTCCAAGCACAGTTATCTACGTTTTTGAGGCAAAGAAGTATTCATCAGAATGACATATTGACATTTTACATAGTCCAGATCTGCAGGCACAAGGTGATGGGTCATCATGACCCCTTACAGGACTGAGAGAGGAATGTTATCTTTTAAGGCATATCCTTACTGGAATCAGAAGAAAATTGTTCTTTATGGTCAAGGAGGCATTCCTGTCTTTGAGGAGATCTGGTTAATGTAGAACGTAGAGGCACACTGCACATAAAAGGGGGGGGAGTGGCCCAAATGGGCAGAGAGAATATGTTTAAATTCTCTTGTCCTGCATTAAAATATAAATTTTATTTCATGAACATTTTGTATGATTTGCAGTTTTATAACTGTTAGTGTGTAAAGGATGAAATCTTTGGATGTTTTCCTATGTAGAAGAGTTAAGATTAAATTAAGTTAAAATCAAATTTAAAAAGCAAGATAAATAAAAACTATTTAATGGTAAGAGGGTTTCTATAAATTACTCAGTTTATTTTAAATTAAAAATGCATGGGGACTTCCCTGGCTGTTCAGTGGTTAAGACTTCGTCTTCCGGTGCAGGGGGTGCAGGTTCAATCCCTGGTCAGCGAGCTAAGATCCCACATGCGTTGTGGCCAAAAACCCAAAACAGAAGCAATATTGTAACAAATTCAATAAACACTTTGAAGATGGTCCCCATCAAAAAAAAATCTTAAGAAAAAAATGCATAGAAGGTTAGCAAAAATCTGAAAGATAAGAAGGTCTGAAGTAGACTCATCACTGGAAAATCCTGGTCCCTCCAGTGCTCTTGCTTCAGCCACCCCCAAATAACCAGTGTCGATCATTTCTTGAGCATCCTGTTAGTGTCTCTTTATATGAAAAGAGACAGTTGCAAACGCATGTCTTTTGACCCACCTTTGTCCTTGTAATGACGAGTCGTTCCCATTTTGAAAAAAAGTTTTTGTATATATTTTGAATTGTTAAATCTTATTCTTTTATTATTTTAAAAATATTTTAATTTTATTGGAGTACAGTTGATTTACAATGTGTTAGTTTTAGGTGTACAGCAAAGTGATTCAGTTAAACCTATATTCATTCTTCTTTAGATTCTTTTTTCATATAGGTTAGCACAGAATATTGGGTAGAGTTCCCTGTGCTATACAGTAAGTCCTTGTTGGTTTTTTTTTTGTTGTTTTTTTTTGATGTTTGACAGCCCCTAGCTTAAGCCTCCCTTCCCTTCCCCTTGTGCCGCCACCTGGGCAAACTGATGAGGAAGCCTGAGTGGTCTCTCCTTTAGAGCAGGAGGTTCCGGCCACACAAGCCCTGCCAGTGCAGGAACTATTGCCCCAGCCCTAACTGCAGTGAACACCCAGGCCAGGCTCCTTTCCTTGCTTTCTGAAGCCATTTCAGTGCTGCTTGAGAGGCTGCCCCTTCCCTGAGACCTCAGTTATGTGATTCATAAGCCTTTTCCTTCCCCCTTGGTGTGTGTGTGTGGGGGGCACACTGCATCCACACATGACCACCACCCGTGGGTCTGTCTTCTGCTCTGACTCGCTCACCTGCTCTGCTGTCTGATGGCGGCCGGTGCCGTGGGCTGCTGGGTGTCGGGGAGCTCGTGCTGTGAGCTGTGCTGCCTGCCCTGTGTTGTATTATTGACCCCACCAGTTCTGGATTCAGGTAATTTCTTGTTGTTTGGGAGCAAGTACGGGATTGGGGCCCTTCTTAAAGTGGTCCTGGGTCGATGTCTTGGTGGGCACCTATGTGTTTAGGGTGAACCATGTGTTTAGAGTGAATCTGTTGAGTGTGGTGCTTGTTTGGCTTCAAAGTACAGGGTATGGGGGGGTCGGGTATGCTCTGGGCAAGAGCTGGCTCCATTGGCCGGTCACTCCTGAAAGAGTAGTTCCTTAAAAAGAGAAAGCAAAACCGAGGTGAGACGGGGAATGGCAGCCCTTAGGCGGCAGGCTGAATCTACACTCTTAACACCAGAGGGCTCATCAGGCCTCTTCAGTACCTCTGCTGCTGCTACTGCCCCGCCTCTGAGGTAAGATTCTGGCTCTTGGGGCTCTAGGGGAAACACCCATGGCATCCCTGTAGCACAGCAAAGCCAATCTAATCCCGAGGTCTTTAAACCCTACAACTCCCACTGGAGAGGTCCCTAACTCTGATGGCACTAATGTGAGGCTCTCTGGAGGAAAAAATTTATAAATACCAGGGTAGAGAGGTCACCCCGCTCCACCGAAGCATATCCACTGGTGAAGGAAACAGAATAGGGAAGGAAGAGAGGGAGGAAAAGAAGGAAAAATACTAAAACAAAGGTCCACAATTTGACCCAATTGGAAATCTGAAATATTCTAAAAGAATTTGTACAACCAAAAAGATAAAGGACTTGGCTTTCAGGCCTCTACAACATGGTTTTTAAATTAACTTTACCATCTGCTGTACTGCACTAAGTCACAAACCCTTATGCAATTAATTAATACAAGGTCTCAAATTATAGTTATATCTGGGAGTCACACTAAATTTAAGCAAGGTACTCCCGATAATCATAGGGCAGAGGGCTTCCCTGGTGGCGCAGTGGTTGAGAGTCCGCCTGCCGATGCAGGGGACACGGGTTCGTGCCCCGGTCCGGGAGATCCCACATGCCGCGGAGCGGCTGGGCCCGTGAGCCATGGCCACTGAGCCTGCGCGTCCGGAGCCTGTGCTCCACAACGGGAGAGGCCACAACAGTGAGAGGCCCGCGTACCGCAAAAAATAAAAAATAAAAAGTAAGCACATACAAATTAAGTATTTCTAAAGTGTAATAGAAACTAACCCAAATGAATCTCAAGTTCATGTGATCTAGGAAATACTCAAATTAATATTTGATATTAAAGTTTAAATTTCTTAGCTTACTTAATACAGACATGTCTTAGGTTTATTACACCTAGGTCTACTAAAAGTCAAATAAGATCATATTATCTCCGTTACAAAATTTATTAGCAAAAATAAAAATAGCTTGGGAAGATGACTGACTTTGTCTCATGAAGTTTTTTTGGGTCATCTAAATATAATTGTTGAGAACAAATAGATATAAATGGGGTAAGAGCTTTTAGGTGAACTCTTTAAAGTAATATGTTTTATGATATGTCTGCTTAAAAATGGTTTCTCCAGATTTTTGGTAAGTTGAAACCATAGAATTTTGCTAAGTTAAGTGACAGAAGTTTATTAAATATCTAGGTCATTCCCAAACAAGATACTGAAATGTTAATTACTGAACAAAGACTTCCTTTTACAGAAAAATTAAGGATATTTAGGACTATTAATAAAAATGTTTGGTGTCACACAGAATTTTTCTAACAAAAGTACATGTTTTTAGAAATCATAAATAGTATTTATAGGGCTTCCCTGGTGGCACAGTGGTTAAGAATCCACCTGCCAATGCAGAGGACACATGTTCGAGCCCTGGCCCGGGAAGATCCCACATGCTGTGGAGCAACTAAGCCCATGCGCCACAACTACTAAGCCTGCGCTCTAGAGTCCACGAGCCACAACTGCTGAGCCCGTGCACTACAACTACTGAAGCCCACGTGCCTAGAGCCCGTGCTCCACAACAAGAGAAGCTGCCACAAGGAGAAGCCCATGCACCGCAACGAAGAGTAGACATGGCTCGCCGCAACTAGAGAAAGCCCGTGCGCAGCAACGAAGACCCAATGCAGCCATAAGTAAATAGATAGATAGATAGTATTTATAAGTTTGCCAGTCTGCAGAGTGCTAATGTAAAAGACAGTTCGTGGGCTTCCTGGTGGCACAGTGGTTAAGAATATGCCTGCTAATGCAGAGGACACGGGTTTGAGCCCTGGTCTGGGAAGATCCCACATGCCGCAGAGCAGCTAAGCCCGTGAGCCACAACTGCTGAGCCTGCGCTCTAGAACCCACGAGCCACAACTACTGAGCCCATGTGCCACAACTACTGAAGCCCACATGCCTAGAGCCCATGCTCTGCAACAAGAGAAGCCACCACAATGAGAAGCCTGCGCACCACAATGAAGAGTAGCCCCCACTCTCCACAACTAGGGAAAAGCCCGCGCACAGCAACGAAGACCCAACACAGCCAAAAATTAAAAAAAATAAATTTATTAAGAAAGACAGTTCATAATTGTTTACTTCTTAGTTTAGACTAGAAATTAAGGTTTTTAAAGATTAAGAATTCTAGTTAATATATGTAATTAAAACTACTAAAATTAATAAGGAAGACATCTTTGTAAGGAAAAAAAGGTATAAGGAGTGGAAATACATTTTCTTAAGGGAAAAGAAAGTAATTTTATCCTGGGGACATAGAAAGAAGGGGAAAGCACAGAACAAAATCTGAAGGTAAAAAAGTAAGTTATAGGGCTTCCCTGGTGGCGCAGTGGTTGAGAGTCCGCCTGCTGATGCAGGGGACACGGGTTTGTGCCCCGGTCCAGGAAGATCCCACATGCCGCGGAGCGGCTAGGCCCATGAGCCATGGCCACTGAGCCTGTGCGTCCGGAGCCTGTGCTCCACAACGGGAGAGGCCACAGCAGTGAGAGGCCCACGTACCAAAAAAAAAAAGGAAGTTATAAAAGGTTTGTAGGAAAGAAACTGTTGCCTGAAATAAAACCCCACAATGTGAGAACTGTGTTTCAGTTTTATTTGGAGACTTACTGAGGACTGTAGCCCGGGAGATAGCCTCCCAGCTCTGAGGAACTGCTCCAAAGAGTAGGTGGGGATATCAGTATATATGTGATTTGGAGAAGGGTCCATGCAGTCAGGCACACATCTTGGTAGAAGGTTGTTGCTGTTCATGAGGAACAGATATCTTAGTTAATGGTTTTAGTGCTTTTCTAAGAATGGGAAGATGCAAAAATTGGGGTTCATAAATTTTTTTCCTGAAAACATCTATCTGAAGGCCTGTTTTTTTTTTTTTTTTCCTTTTTTTTTTTTTTTTTTTTGCGGTACGTGGGCCTCTCACTGCTGTGGCCTCTCCCGTTGCGGAGCACAGGCTCCGGACGGGCAGGCTCAGCGGCCATGGCTCACGGGCCCAGCCGCTCCGCGGCATGTGGGATCCTCCCGGATCGGGGCACGAACCCGCGTCCCCTGCATCGGCAGGCGGGCTCCCAACCGCTGCGCCACCAGGGAAGCCCTGAAGGCCTGTTTTGCCACTTTTCCCAGAGCACAGAGTGCCTTATTCCTGATCTTGACCCTGAATTACTTTCAGGGTGTGTTGAAGGTCAGTGACTGTAGTGACTTAATTCTTGTAGAACCAGATGGCGAGTGACATTTAAAAAAAATAAATTTATTTATTTATTTTTGACTGCATTGGGCCTTTGTTGCTGCACACAGGCTTTCTCTAGTTGCAGTGAGCAGGGGCTACTCTTCGTTGTGGTACGCAGGCTTCTTATTGCGGTGACTTGTTGTGGAGCACGGGCTGTAGGCGCACGGGCTTCAGTAGTTGTGGCACATGGGCTCAGTAGTTGTAGCTCGTGGGCTCTAGAGCACAGGCTCAGTAGTTGTGGCGCACGGGCTTAGTTGCTCTGCGGCATGTGGGGTCTTCCCAGACCAGGGCTCGAACCCGTGTCCCCTGTGTTGGCAGACGGATTCTTAACCACTGTGCCACCAGGGAAGCCCCCCGCGAGTGACATTTTTTAGTTGGCCAAACCCTGAAAAAAGAATTTTGTGCATGGTTAGGACTTGCTAAGATTAGAATTAAATTTATTTGAGTAAATAAATTTTTATATTAAAAGTAAGCTGATATAGGGACTTCCCTGGTGGTCCAGTGGTAAAGAATCTGCCTTCCAATGCAGGGGATGAGGATTCGATCCCTGGTTGGGGAACTAAGATCCCACATGTCATGGGGCAACTAAGCCTGCGTGCCACAACTACTGAGTCCGGGCGCCTCAACTAGAGAGCCCGCCTGCTGCAAACTACGGAGCCCATGCGCCCTGGAGCCCGCACGCCACAACTAGAGAGAGAAAACCCGTATGCCACAGCTAGAGAGAAGCCCGCACGCTGCAACAAAGATCCGCATACCACAACTAAGACCCGATGCATCAAATAAAAAAGAAAAAAAAAGGTGGTATAAAGCAAGAATTTTAAAAAAATTGAAGTATAGTTGATTTATTGATACAATGTTGTGTTAATTTCAGGTGTACAGCAAAGTGATTCAGCAAAACTAGAATTTGTTTTTCTTTCCGTTTTAAGAGAACACAGTTTTCTTGGAATATTGATCTGCTTTTGATAACAAATTGTAAAGTTTCTTTACCTTTTTCTTTTTCTGCGGTACGCGGGCCTCTCACTGTTGTGGCCTCTCCCATTGCGGAGCACAGGCTCCGGACGCGCAGGCTCAGCGGCTATGGCTCACAGGCCCAGCCGCTCCGTGGCATGTGGGATCTTCCAGGACCGGGGCACGAGCCCGTGTGCCCTGCATCGGCAGGCGGACTCTCAACCACTGCGCCACCAGGGAAGCCCTCTTTACCTTTTAAGTAATCTGTTGTAACTTTCTGTATTTGCCGTTAAAATCTTTTATTGTCACTTTGGTTGAGTGAATAAGTATTGTTTCACAGTGACCTGTGAGCCTATTTGACTAAGTGTTTTAAAACCTTTTCATATCCTTGATAAAATTCCCCATGTCGAATTCTAAGTGAAGTTCTTTTGACCTCTAGCTAACTTGGGCTGCTTTTGAGGGCCCCTGAAACATCCCAAAGAGAGATATTAAACTAATTACGTTTATTTGGTATGTTAAATTACTGAGAAACATTGTCAAGTAAGTGGTGATAAACCTTCTTAGGTTATATTGTGTGGGTAAATGTCATTAATATAGATATTCTAGAAATTATATGGAAATCCTAAAAATCTGATATGTCTTAGTATAATATTATCAGTCATAATTCTAGTTATTACCTTAAAATGTATGTCACAGAAATAACCAAATTTCTTTGTCAATTGCATTGTAATCAGATCTTTATGCCATTTTAAGTCTTTAAAATTTTTTTTATTTTATTGACGTATAGTTGATTTATAATGTATTAATTTCTACTGTACAACACAGTGATTCAGTTATACATATATACATTCTTTTTCATATTATTTTCCATTATGGCTTATCACAGGATATTGAATATAATTCCCTGTGCTGTACAGTAGGACCTTGTTGTTTATCCATCCTATATATAATAGTTTGCATCTGCTAATCCCAAACTCCCAATCCATCCCTCCCCCCACTCCCCCTCCCCCTCGGCAACCACAAGTCTGTTCTCTATGTCTGTGAGTTGGTTTCTGTTTTGTAGATAAGTTCGTCATAGTTTATTTTATCTTAAAAATTTATTTTTTGGCCACACTGTGAGATGTGTGAAACTTCCCTGACCAGGGATCGAACCCACAGTGGAAGCGTGGAGTTTTTACCACTGGACCACCAGGGAAGTCCCATTTTTGTCATATTTTAGATTCCACATATAAGTGATATCATACGGTATTTTGCTTTCTCTTTCTGACTTACTTCACTTAGTGTGATAATCTCTAGGTCCATCCATGTTGCTGCAAATAGCATTATTTCATTCTTTTTTATGACTGAGTAGTATTCCACTGTATATATGTACCACATCTTCTTTATTCATCTGTTGATGGACATTTAGGTTGTTCCCATGTCTTGGCTGTTGTAAGTAGTGCTGCAATGAAAGCGGGTGGGATGCATGTATCTTTTTGAATTATAGTTTTCTCTGGATATATGCCCAGGAGTGGGATTGCAGGATCATATGGCAACTCTATTTTTACTTTTTTGAGGAACCTCTACTGTTTTCCATAGTGGCTGCACCAATTTACATTCCCACCAACAGTGTAGGAAGGTTCCGTTTTCTCAACACCCTCTCCAGTATTTGTTATTTATAGACTTTTTAATGATGGCCATTCTGACTGGTGTGAGGTGATACATTGTAGTTTTTTAAAAATGTTTATTTATTTATTTGGTTGTGCCAGGTCTTGTTTGCAGCAGGTGTGCTCCTTAGTTGCGACTCGTGGACTCCTTAATTGCGGCATGCGAACTCTTAGTTGTGGCATGTGTGTGGGATCTAGTTCCCTGACCAGGGATCGAACCCGGGCCCCCTGCATTGGGAGCGCAGAGTCTTAGCCACTGCACCACCAAGGAAGTCCATCCCCATTGTAGGATTTTTTTTAAAATCACTTTTCAAAATTTATTTATTTATTATATTTTAAAGGGAACTTTATTTTTATTTATTTATTTATGGCTGCGTTGAGTCTTCATTGCTGCGCAGGCTTTCTTTAGTTGCAGTGAGCAGGGGCTACTCTTCATTGCAGTGCATGGGTTTCTCTTTGCGGTGGATTCTCTTGTTGCGGAGCACGGGCTCTAGGCACATGGGCTTCAGTAGTTGTGGCACAAGGCCTCAGTAGTTGTGGCGTGCAGGCTTAGAAGTTTTGGTGCACAGGCTTAGTTGCTCCGTGGCATGTGGATCTTCCCGGGTCAGGGCTCGAACCCGTGTCCCCTGCATTGGCAGGCGGATTCTTAACCACTGCACCACCAGGGAGGCCCCCCCTATTGCAGTTTTGATGTTCATTTCTCTAATAATTAGTGATGTTGAGCATCTTTTTGTGTGCCTGTTGGCCATCTGTATGTCTTCTTTGGAGAAATGTCTATTTAGGTTTTCTGTCCATTTTTTGATTGGGTTATTTGTTTTTGTTAGTGAGTTGTATGAGCTGTTTGTATATTTTGGAAATTAAGCCCTTGTTGGTCATATCATTTGCAAATATTTTCTCCTAGTCCATAGATTGTCTTTTCATTTTGTTTATGGTTTCTTTTTCTGTACAAAAGCTTGTAAGTTTGATTAGGTCCCATTTGTTTATTTTTGCTTTTATTTCTATTGCCTTGGGAGACTGACCTAAGACAGCCATTTTAAGTCTTTTGTCACTTACAATCATCGTTTTACTCTGATGCTTTTATAAAGTGAAGATCTTCAGGAAGATTCATAAGAGAACTTTTTGACAAATATAGGTTTCTGATGAGTTGTAGATCATACTACTAAGCTGGAAAACCTTTCCTCTTATGCTAACTATGACCTGCAGCAAGTTGATAAAGTATACCTTTGTAAAAGAAGATGAAACATTTATCTTTTTCTCTTTACCTGATCCCTCCAGAATTTGCCTTCTCCAGCTGGCTCCCCTCTGGACTTGATGACTTCTTGTGATCCAGATTACAACTAGTTATACTATACTAATCATTGTTTTAATTTGTTCTCTCTTGGTTGTTTTCAAGCTGTTTATGCTTTGTATCTCTTTTTGTTGTACTATGACCTTATTAATGTTACTAGCTATATTACTTACATCCTGTCTGTTTTATAGGATGGTTGTCTCTTGCATTACCCAATGTGTAACCAGGCCTCTGACAAAATTAATGATGACTAAACATCTTGAGGCAATTGATCACATTTATAGCTCTATATAAAATTAATTGTATGGGCTTCCCTGGTGGCACAGTGGTTAAGAATCTGCCTGCCAATGCAAGGGACATGGGTTCGAGCCCTGGTCCGGGAAGATCCCACGTGCCACGGAGCAGCTAAGCCCATGTGCCACAACTACTGAAGCCCATGCGCCTAGAGCCCGTGCTCTGCAACGAGAAGCCACTGCAGTGAGAAGCCACGCGCTGCAAGGAAGAGTAGCCCGCGCTCGCCGCAACTAGAGAAAGTCCGTGCGCAGCAATGAAGACCCAATGCAGCCAAAAATAAATAAATTAATAAATTAAAAAAAAATTAATTGTAATAGTGCAACTGTAGATATGGGAAGAAGCAACAAGGGAAAACATTTCCTCGTTGATAATAGACTTGTAAGACGGATGATCCAGAGAATTTTAGGTTATTAACAGGGTCTAATCCAGATATAGCACATGAATAGCCTATCACCGAGATCCTCACCTGACCTAGCAATGAGCCTTCCTAGCACGAGGGGTCAAATTGGTCATGAAATGCCTCTCAAACCTCGATAAGATCTATGCCCAAGGGGCATTGTAAAGAAAAAATGTTTCCCATGATTCCAGTTCTGCAAGGATCAAGCCATTAGCTTGAGTCACCCACCAACAGTGCATCCTAAGGGGAATTCAGGATGGAGAAAAACAGGAAGCATTCTGTGCTTTGGATATATTGACCCTGGGATAGTTAGGTTGCATATCTAAGAAAACTTTCAGTGACCCCAGAGTCTTACGTCTTCCCATACATAGAAAAGCACTAAAATCAGTAACTTGAGATGTCTGTTCTTTGTGATTAGCAGTAATCTTTTTTTTTTCTTTGGCCATACAGCACATCTTGCAGGATCTTAGTTCCCCGACCAGGGATTGTAGCCATGCCCCTGCAGTGGAAGCGCGGAGTCCTAACCACTAGACCGCCAGGGAATTCCCGGCGGTAATTTTTTTATGTTTGACTGCATGTTTTTTCCAGCAAAAAAAAATTCATATATATCCTGGCTCCGCCCTTACTCTTCAGAGCAGTTCCTCAGAGCTCTCTGAGAGGCTGTCTCCTGGGCTATAGTCTTCAGTAAGGCCCCCGAATAAAAGTTAACTCATAACTTTTACATTATGCATTTTTCTTTCAGTTGACAGGGCCTTGAATGATTTATATTCTTTGAGATGGTCAAAGTGCAGCCACAGGTGGAGACAGGAGAGGCTCAGGAAAAAAAAAAAAAGCATTTTATTATACTCACACTGTTCATGTTGGTCTCAGCCTATGGTAGTGATGCCAAAATTTGATCAGCCAGGAATGCCTGAGATACTCACCTAGGCTTGTACTGCTTGTGGCGAGCCCTGATAGACAATTCCCCACCTGAGTCAGTGTGGTTGCTGGACAGGCCCTTGTGGTTCTATCATGATGGTAAGATGAATCTCAGCAACAACCATCAGGGTTATTGGAAAAAACAAGATTAATTACTAACAAGTTCTGGGCCCAAGGGTTGTGGGTGGTAGTGGGGAGCACACCAGGAGACTCAGACTTTATTGGGGTCCAAGGGCAAGGTAGCTAGGGTTTCTGGGGTTCACCCATTATTGGAGAACTTAAAACATAAGAGCGAGAATTAAAGCCCAGGGTGGGGGGACTTCCCTGGCAGCACAGTGGTTAAGAATCTGCCTGCCAAGGTAGGGGACACAGGTTCGAGCCCTGGTCCGGGAAGATCCCCCATGCCGTGGAGCAACTAAGCCCGTGCGCCAAAACTACTGAGCCTGAGCTCTAGAGCCCACAAGCCACAACTACTGAAGCCCATGTGCCACAACAACTGAAGCCCGCACGCCTAGAGCCCATGCTCTGCAACAAGAGAAGCCCCTGCCCTGCAATGAGAAGCCCGTGCACCACAACGAAGAGTAGCCCCCGCTCGCCACAACTAGGGAAAGCCCGTGCGCAGCAACAAAGACCCATCGCAGCCCAAAGTAAATAAATACATACATACATACAAACCTTGAGTATATTGAAAAAAAAAGAAACAAAACAGAAAAACCCAGGGTGGGAAAAGCTGGGTGACTCAAGTAGTCAGTTGCCTGGGTCACCCAGGGTTTTCTAGACAGGGAATTCATGGATGGTGCAGCCTGGCTCCATCTAGTTGTGTAGTTGGCAAGATGGATGTCTTTGAAATGGATGCCTCAGCAGTCAAAAGCTTAAAATGTGCCGTAGTGTCGGGCAGTTGCACTACACCCACCCTAGAGACAGGAGGCATGGCGTGCCACACCATCCCGTGCGGGGCCAGGTGGGAAAGATACCAGGGCAGTCAGGAGGCAGAAGTCTGGAGGGTGGGAATGGATAGAATTTAGGCTACAGGCTTTCTTGGGGGTTTCTCCAGCAAAAGCAAAGCAGGGCAGAGTGAACAGCTTAGGATTGGCTAGTTTGAATAATTTTGGTGGGCTTTGGACTACAGGGGTGGTGCCTAGTTGCCTGGTACCTGGCCCTGGGATGATGCAGGCAAGGGAATATTGCTGGGGACAGGGTGAGGGGGTGGGTACAGGCGAGGCAGAGGAGGTCTGGCTCTGAATTCGTTAGTTTGCATATCAAAGGCATGCTCCCAGCTGGGCCCTTTGCTGCCTCTTAAATTGCCTCGCCTTGGAACGGACAGTTTCTCCCCAGACAGAAAGGTTTTGTAAGATGTCAAAACATCATAATACACAGAATATTTTAGATATTTACAATACAGTTGGTCCTCTGATGTTTTGACATATTAAGGAAAGTTTGGGGTGATGATAGATTGGTAAAGATTTTAAGAGAGTAGGGCATAAGTTGCCCTAAACAGCATAGAAAATAATTTATTATGAGAGTAAAGGAGGAATACAACAGAAGTACAAGGAGTGACCTCAGGCCGACCCATAATTAAGGTTCCCATTGTATGGCATTAGCTAAAATCAATCTGAAATTGTGTGTGGGGAGCTCTAATATATCTTGGTGGAGTTGTGAACTGTGTTAGGAATATGCTCAGGTCAAATTATGTTGTTGGAGGTGTCGATGGAAATAATAAATAATCTATAATAAGAATAGAAAAGCGGCTTCCCTGGTGGTGCAGTGGTTAAGAATCTGCGTGCCAATGCAGGGGACACGGGTTTGATCCCTGGTCTGGGAAGATCCCACATGCCGCGGAGCAACTCAGCCCGTGCACCACAACTACTGAGCCTGCGCTCCAGAGCCTGCGAGCCACAACTACTGAGCCCATGTGCCACAACTACTGAAGCCCACATGCCTAGAGCCCGTGCTCCACAAGAGAAGCCACCACAGTGAGAAGCTGTGCACCACTATGAAGAGTGGCCTCTGCTCGCTGCAACTAGAGAAAGCCCATGTGTGGCAAGAAAGACCCAATGCAGCCAAAAATAAATAAATAAAATAAATAAATTTATTTAAAAAGTGAACCTCCATTTAAAAAAAAAGAAAGAAAAGAGTTTTACTCAATCCAAACTGAGGACTATAGCCTAGGAAACATCTCTCAGTAGCTCTGCGGGGACTACCCCAAAGAGGTAGTGGAGGAGCCCGGATATATGTGAATTGTTTTGGCTGGGAAATACATGTAGACAAGCATACATCTTGGTGAAAGATTACTGCTCATCACAAGGAACAGATATCTCAAGTTAATGGTTTTAGTGTTTTTCCATCTGTGGGGAGATGCAAGAATCTGGGGTCATTGAAACTCTTCCTTAGTACATATCTTTACTATCTAGGAGGCCATATATCCAAAGCACAAAATGCTTCATCCTTTATTCTTTAATAGTTTCTTTAATAGCTAGAGCAGATGTACAGTGTATGTTTGACAGGCCATAAGAGTATTTTAGTTAGCAAGAAGTTCAAGTTAAATCATGTATAAGCCAGAATGACTTCCCTATACCTCAGTATGTGAAACTTTCTTCCATTAGAGGATATGAAATAAGTTAGTACGTGTAACTTCTGTAAAGATTAGTGGTATTTGTATGTAATTATAGGAAAGGAGTGGTTGTGGAGATCATGGTGGAAAGCTGGAGGAGAGGAGTACAGGAAAGCACTGAGGAGTGAGTGGTTCTCTTACCAGGGGGGTCCAGGGGTTGACTGATAAGAGGCAGGTGCCTCCTGGGGAAAGCAGTGGTCTCCATTAATTTTCAGGATGGTGCAGATAGTAGTAACCTTTGCCAGATTTCCCTTTAGGCATGGGCGTGTAAGGGGTGTCCATTTTAGCAGAGAGCAAGGAATATACCAGGATCATGGACTAAGCAGACAGTGAGCCCAGAAACATGACACAATTCTTAAACGAAAAAAAAAGCAATAAATGTCCTGTGTCCGATCTGTGCTTTAGGAGAGGCAGTATATAGGGTCACTGAGGCAGAGGTTTTAGTGTCGGGATGAAGTTGTCTCCAGTGCAGGGGGTGAAGTCATTTCCAAAGGCAAGTCTTGGACAGGGGCAATGTCATTTGAGGCAGTGTCCTCTCCAGTGGTGACCTCTGTCAACCAAAAAATAATGCAGGAGGCTGCAAATAAGAAAAGAGTTTATTTGGTGTCTTAAGAATTGCAGTTCAGGGACTTCCCTGGTGGCACAGTGGTTAAGAATCTGCCTGCCAACGCAGGGGACACGGGTTCGAGCCCTGGTCTGGGAAGATCCCACATGCCGCGGAGCAGCTCAGCCCGTGCACCACAATTACTGAGCCTGCGCTCTAGAGCCCATGAGTCACAACTACTGAAGCCCGTGCGCCTAGAGCCTGTGCTCCGCAACAAGAGAAGCCCCCGACCGCAGTGAGAAGCCCGTGCACCACAACAAAGAGTAGCCCCTGCTTGCCACAACTAGAGAAAGCCCGCGTGCAGCAACAAAGACCCAATGCAGCTGAAAACAAACAAACAAAAACAAACAAAAAAAGCAGTTCAGGAAGCACAGATTTGGGTAACCCCAAAACAATGTTCTGGAGAATAGAAAGAGTCAGGGACTTGCAAACACAAAAAGCCATGAGGTTGTTAAAAGTTCCTGGTGAGAACTGTGATTGACTCTGACTTGAAATTTCTGAGTCAGGATATATTTGTCCTGTTGATATATTACTCAGCAGGAATCACTAGTTATTTTAGGGTAGGGGTCTGATAAATATCTTGAGTTTCTGGCAGATGTGCTGGTGACTTCATTAGGACAGTAAGTGGTCAAAAGGTCAGATTTCATCCAGACTGAGATGTGCATAAGTCACAGTGCCTTAATGGCCTCCCGCTTCCATTTTAGAGAGCAATACCAACTCCATTTTTATTTTCCTTTCACAACTCCTGGGCTATGGTGATGTTGTGTGGGATATGGGACTGGAGTATCCCTTCCAAGTGGATCCCCACCAGTTGTTATGTATCTTGACATTTGCCATGTTTAGTTGAAACAATGGCCACATTCAGTTGTAGGCTCTGGACCTGCAGATTGTAAACCAGTGAGAAAGCACCCAGACCAGTAGTAATAAGACTAATAGTCCATAGAATGGTGTGCAGCTGCACCTGACAGGGTTTTTTGTGTTTGTTTGTGAAGTCTAGGCTCAAATGGTTCCCATACCAGAGGAGTAACTGTCTGGCCCTTGGTTAATTTATGGTTGATGGGTCCCAGGAGAATGTGAGCCCTGGATCTGGCCTCCAGCCTTATGGAATGGGGGCAAGATTGAAAATTCATAAAGTTGGGTTAAGGCCAGGTAGGGTATTTATAAAGATGGGTTAAAGCCAAGTCTGGCTCTGGATTTGTTGGCTTGCATATCAAAAGCATGCTTCCAGGTGGACCCTTTGCTATCTCAAGAAGTGGCTGACCCCAAGGGTCAGTCTCTCCCCAGCTAGAAAGACTGATGTCAAAACATCATAATATACAGGAAATTATAATTATTTACAGTACGAAACCATTGTACAAAATCTGCTTAGTGAAGGAGTAATTATCATTATCCCCAGTGCTTCTCCTTTGAACAGCCAGATTTGGCCTTTTCTTAAACCTGGAAAGAATGAATGACACCTCGCAGTGGATTGCTGCAAACTCGAGGCTCTGATCTCACCAAATAAGCCCCTATTCCCAGTCCCCAGCATTATGGAAATTACTGACTCCATCCACTCAGCAACGGGTAAATATCCTGTTATCACAGATTTGACTCAGTGTTCTGTTCAGTGCCCATTTCAATGACTCTTAGATACACCTTTATCTGGTTACCCTCAGGGAACCTAAACGCCACTGCAACGACGGCACATAGCCTCTGCAGGCAAGACTTGAACTGCAGACACCTGCTCCAGGAGCAGAGGTGTGATGTTACATTAATGACGTTCTCCTCTGAGGACATTCGTTTCACAGTCATTCAGAACATAAAGATATTCGGAAAAGGGGCACATCCTTGCCTTCTTTCTGATGCTACCAGGAGAAAGCTTCTAGTCTCTCATCAACTATGATGTTAGCTGCAAGTTTCTTATGGATGTTTCTTTCTCCTCAAGAAGAGAAAGTCCCCTCTATCCTACCTTGCTCTTATAAATGGATGTTGGTTTTTAAAAATACTTTTTCATTTTCATTAACCGCCCCCTTCCATTTCTAAGATTAGTAATTTCTGTCTTCCCTCTTTTTTCTCAGTTAGCTTGACTAGATTTTTATCAATATTATTAACCTCAAAGAACCAGCTTTTGGTTTTATTAATTATGCTTTTTGATTTCCCTCAATTACACTGTTTTCTAATTTTTTGGTATATGAATTTTATTACTTTGGGTTTCATGATATTTTTAACCACTTTATATATATATATGTGTGTGTATATATATATATATATATAAAGTATATATATAAAGACGCCATCATGTTTATCTTTTATCAGCCAACATGTTTTGAGTTCTTTAGCAGATGGAGAGCACTGTTTTCCATAGATAAATCACCATTCTTTGGTTGTACACACCTACTCTAAGAAAAACTGCACAATAAATTGAACACAGTCATATTTCATTATATCTTATGCCAGTTACTATTTTCCATGAAAGAAAAACAGAACCAAATCTCAATTATGCTGTATTTTCTCCCCTCAACAGAGACTATTCTCCTGTGGATCCAGACCCATCTCTCTGTGATTAGGTCACACAGTTATTAAATGCATGTCATTCTGGGCATTTTACCCATAGCTTTACATGGACCTTCTACCTGAATCCTTACACCACCACAATGAAATGGAATTATTATTATTAAAATTAGGTAAACGATGAAACGGAGGCATGTAGAAAGGTAAAGCAACATATAAATACACAGAACACATATTCTTTGAAAAATTTATCTGAAAATGTTGTTTGGTGATTATAAGAAGGAAGAATAGGCAGGTACAGTAGTAACATATTGTAGATTAAAAAACTAAGGTTGATTGTGCATTCAGGATAAGAAATCCCACATTTCCTAGCTCTTTGTACATACCATGAAATATTTAATTTACCCCTCTAAACCACTTGAATATTTATAAACAGTGAAACCTACCTTATGTGACTGTTGTGAGAATAAATCAGAACACAGAGTATGAAGTATTTAATATGGTTCATTGAATCAAAAATACTTATTTTAGTTATATTGTTACTATTTCATTTATCCATTCATCCAACAAACATTATTGAGGTGCTACCATGTTGGAGATACTGCACACATGCTGGGGCCATAGGTGTGAATATCCCAATCACTGTTATCACAGCTTCAAAGCCTTGCTTCTCAAAGAGTGGTTCATGGGTCATCAGTATTACCATCACCATCACTTGGAAACTTGATAAATACAGAATATCAAGCCACATTCCAGACCCACTAAATCAGAATCTGCATTTTAACAAGGCACTAGTGTTCAGCGTAAACATTAAACTTTGAGAAGCACTGCTTTACAAGATGGGCAAATAGTGATACAAAGCAGGGCTGTCAGTTCTATGATATTTGAAATGTGTTTCTCTAAGAGGTGAGACAGAAAGTCACTGATGTATATCATAGCTGCCAGTCCTCAGATATACTTAAGCATAGGGAGATACTAGAGTATCTAAAAGGAATTCCTTAATCAGAGAGAGATGGTCACAAAGGCTTGCCAGGTGATGATTTTCCTAGTGTACCTTGAGGAGTATACGTGAAAATCAAGCAAAGGGACCAGGAATGGAGTAGGTTTAAGAATGGAGGAGGTTCATGGGGGGAGGCAGTTGATGTGATAGATGTCAAATATAAAGGCATATTATTTATCCATATTCACTATATATGGATATATATATTCAATACTATATATGGATATACTAAGTATATATAGATATGTATATATCCAGAGTAATGAGTATATGTGTATTAATATATATATACATATAATCTATATAATGTACATACTATATAGTATACTAACAAGTATATATATGGGTATATATATTTTTACACAGGTTAACTAATAGATACACACACATGGATACACATATACAAAATATCTAAGTATTCATATTGTAGTTTGGAATTTAAAATTCATGGTGGTGTTTGTGTCTAATACTAAGAAAATGATTGTGGTATTTATACACATCCTTTATTATTTATAATTAAGATTCCTTAAGATAATAATACAATAGGGACTTCCCTGGTGGCGCAGTGGTTAAGAATCCGCCTGCAAATGCAGGGGATACGGGTTCGAGCCCTGGTCCAGGAAGATCCCACATGCCATGGAGCAACCAAGCCTGTGTGCCACAGGTACTGAGCCTGCACTCCACAAACCACAACTACTGAAGCCCGCGCACCTAGAGGCCGTGCTCCACAACAAGAGAAGCCACCACAATGAGAAGCCCGCAAACTGCAACGAAGACCCAACACAGCCATAAATAATAAAAAAAAAATGCAATATATCTTATTAAAGGAAGACTAACAAATGATATGACTGTCATTTAAATTAATGTTCCTGCTCCTGATGAGTAAACCAGAGAACATATTGATTCTTTGGATTGTCTCCATTTTCAAAGAAGTTATAAACCTCTTAGGTAATCTTAATTTTGTCTCTAATTGAAATTTGGATCATACCACATAGGATTCTTCATAAATTATATTGGGATCTAAAAAGAACTGTATATTCCTTCTGTAATTAATGAACTCACAAGTGAACAATGTGAATAAATTTGAAAAATTGAGAAATATTGTTGGCATTCACTTGATATACAAAATAGAAGGGTTAATAAATATTTGAGAAAGAAAGCACTTTATTCAAATGTTGTTATTATCTCTATATTTACCCTTACTCTATTCTAATTCTTGACATGTAATGGAAAGTCTTACATAGGTTAACTAAGAGGATGAATCAAAAGACTATTCTACTTAAAACAGGTGTAAAAATTTGAAATTAAGTTAGGATATATTGTAATAGATGTATAAATTGGCAAGTTGCTTCTGTTTTAAATGATCTCTGTTGGTTTCCCACAATTACATTTTCCAATTTTTGTTATTTTTCCTGCATTTACTTAGATTTAATTCATTTTCTTTTTGTAGTTTCCTTAGGTAGACACTTACATTTTTTTTTATAAATTTATTCATTTATTTATTTTTGGCTGTGTTGGGTCTTAGTTGCTGAGCGTGGGCTTTCTCTAGTTGTGGGGAGTGGGGGCTACTCTTTGTTGTGGTGCACAGGCTTCTCATTGCGGTGGCTTCTCTCATTGCGGAGCATGGGCTCTACGTGCGTGGGCTCAGTAGTTGTGGCTCACGGGCTCTAGAGCGCTGGCTCAGTAGTTGCACATGGGCTTAGTTGCTTCACGGCATGTGGGATCTTCCTGGACCAGGGCTCGAACCCGTGTCCCCTGCACTGTCAGGTGGATTCTTAACCACTGTGCCACCAGGGAAATCCAACCTTGTATTTTTAAAATTTATTTTATTCAGGTATAGTTGATGTACAATGTGTTAATTTCTGCTGTACAGCAGTTAGTTATACATATATATATATATATATATATATATACACATTCTTTTTCATATTATTTTCTATTATGGTTTATCACAGAATATTGAATATAGTTCCCTGTGCTATACAGTAGGACTTCGTTGTTTATCCATTCTATATATAGTAGTTTGCATCTGCTAATCCCAAACTCCCAATCCATCCCTCCTCTACTCCCACTTCCCGCTTGGCAACCACAAGTCTGTTCTCTATGTCTGTGAGTTTGTTTCTGTTTCATAGATAAGTTTGTGTCATATTTTAGATTCCACATATAAGTGATATCATATGGTATTTGTCTTTCTCTTTCTGACTTACTTCACTTAGTATGATAATCTCTAGGTACATCCATGTAGCTGCACATGGCATTATTTCATTCTTTTTTAATGCCTGAGTGTATTCCACTGTGTATATGTACCACATCTTCTTTATCTATTCATCTGTCGTTGGACATTTAGGTTGTTTCCATGTCTTGGCTATTGTGAATAGTGCTGCTATGAACATAGGGGTACATGTATCTTTTTGAATTAGAGTTTTATCTGGTTATATGCCCAGGATTAGGATTGCTTGGTCATATAGCAACTCTATTTTTAGTTTTGGGGTTTTTTTTTGGCAGTGCCGCACGGCATGCGTGATCCTAGTGACACAACCAGGGATCGAACCCTCGCCCCTCACAGTGGAAGCGCGGAGTCCCAACCACTGGGCTACCAGGGAAGTCCCTATTTTTAGTTTTTTGAGGAACCTCCATACTATTTTCCATAGTGACTGCACCACTTTACATTCCCACCAACAGTGTAGGAGGGTCCCCTTTTCTCTACACCCTCTCCAGCATTTGTTATTTGTAGACTTTTTAATGATGGCCATTCTGACTGGTGTGAGGTGGTACCTCACTGTAGATTTGATTTGCATTTCTCTAATAATTTAGACGCTTACATTATTGATTATAGATCTTTTCTACAGTATGCATTCAGTGGTATAAATTTCCTTCTAGGTACTGAATTTGCTGTATCCCACAAAATTTGATAAGTTGTATTTTCATTTTTATTTAATTCAAAATAATGTTTAATTGTTCTCAAGACTTCTTTGATTCATGTGTTATTTAGAAGTGTGTTGTTTAATCTCCAAGTATTTGGGGGTTTTCCACTATCTTTCCGCGATTGATTTCTAGATTAATGCCAGTGTGGTCTGAGCATATTTTGTATGATTTCTTTTTTTTTTCTTTCAAATCTATTAAGGTGCATTTTATGTCCCAGAATGTGGTCTGTCTTGGTGAATGTTCCATGTGAACTTGAGAAGAATGTGTATTCTGCTGTTGTTGCCTGAAGTATTCCATAGATTACAATTAAGTCCAGTTGTTTCATCGTGCTGTTCAGTTCAACTTTGTCCTTCCTGATTTTCTGCTTGCTGGAATTTATGATTCATGATAAGGGGGTGTTGAAGTCTACCGCTATAGTAGTGGATTCATTTCTCCTTGCAGGTCTATCGGTTTTTTAAAAAAATAATTGATTTATTTATTTTGGCTGCACCAGATCTTAGTTGTGGCATGTGGGATCTTTGTTGAGGCATGCAGGATCTTTTGGTTGCAGGATGCAGGATCTTGTGGTTGTGGCACACAGACTTCTTAGCTGCGGCATTTGGGCTATTAGTTGCGGCATGAGGGCTTTTAGTTGTGGCATGTGGGATCTTAGTTCCCCAGCCAGGGATCGAACCTGGGCCCCCTGCATTGAGAGTGCAGAGTCTTACCCAGTGGACCACCAGGGAAGTCCCTCTGTCCGTTTTTGCCTTGTATATTTTGCCCCTCTGTTGTTACACACATACACGTGAAGGATTGCTATGTCTTCTTGGAGACGTGGCCCCTATATAATTATGTACTGCCCTTCCTCATTCCTGTGAGTTTTCATTGCTCTGCAGTCTGCTTTGTCTGAAATTAATATAGCCATGCCAGTTTTCTTTTGTTTGGTGTTGGCATGGTATATGTTTCTCCATCCTTTTACTTTTATCTATCTCTGTGTTTATATTCAAAGTGTGCTTCTTGTAGACAACATATAATTAGGTCTTATTTTATTATCTACTATGACAGTTTGTGTCTTTCCATGTGGTATTTAGACCACTGATGCTTAAAATGATTGATACAGTTGGATTAATATCTACCATATTTTTTACTATTTTCTTACTATTTCTTTATTTACTTTGGCTCCGCCAGGTCTTAGTTGCAGCATGAGGGATCTTTAGTTGTGGCATGTGAACTCTTAGTTGCAGCATGCATGTGGGATCTAGTTCCCTGACCAGGGATCGAACCCAGGCCCCCTGCATTGGGAGTGTGGAGTCTTAGCCAGTGGACCACCAGGGAAGTCCCCACTTTAAAAGTTTTATCCTGCTTGGTATTCTCTGAGCTTCCTGAATCTGTGCCTTTGGTGTCTATCATTAATTATGGGAAGATCTCATTAATTAACTGAGATCTTCAGTTATTTCTCCTGTTCCTTTCTGTCTTCTCCTTCAGATATTTCCATTATGTTTATGTTACACCTTTTGTTAATTGTTCCAGAGTCTGTTCTTTTTGATCTTTATTTTCCCTTTGCATTTCATATTAGAAGATTCTATTGGCATTTCTTCAAGCTCACTGATTGTTTCCTCAGACATTTCCAGTCTACTGATGAACCCCTCAAAGGCACTCTTCATTTCTGTTACAGTGTTTTCTATTTATTGCATTCCCCTGTGATTCTTAGGGTTTTCACCTCTGTTTACATTACCAATCTGTTCTTTTTTTTAAAAAAACATTTTTATTGGAGTATAATTGCTTTACAATGGTGTTTTAGTTTCTGCTTTATAACAAAGTGAATCAGTTATACATATACATATGTTTCCATATCTCTTCCCTCTTGTGTCTCCCTCCCTCCCACCCTCCCTATCCCATCCGTCTAGGTGGTCACAAACCACCGAGCTGATCTCCCTGTGCTATGCAGCTGCTTCCCACTAGCTATTTATTTTACGTTTGGTAGTGTATATATGTCCATGCCACTTCTCACTTTGTCACAGCTTACCCTTCCCCCTCCCCATATCCTCAAGTCCATTCTCTAGTAGGTCTGTGTCTTTATTGCCATCTTACCCCTAGGTTCTTCATGACCTTTTTTTTCCCCTTAGATTCCACATATCTGTGTTAGCATATGGTATTTGTTTTTCTCTTTCTGACTTACTTCACTCTGTATGAAAGAATCTAGGTCCATCCACCTCACTACAAATAACTCAATTTCATTTCCTTTTATGGCTGAGTAATATTCCATTGCATATATGTGCCACATCTTCTTTATCCATTCATCTCTTGCTGGACACTTAGGTTGCTTCCATGTCCTGGCTATTGTAAATAGAGCTGCAGTGAACGTTTTGGTACATGACTCTTTTTGAATTACGGTTTTCTCAGGGTATATGTCCAGCAGTGGGATTGCTGGGTCTTATGGTAGTTCTATTTTTAGTTTTTTAAGGAACCTCCATACTGTTCTCCATAGTGGCTGTATCAATTTACATTCCCACCAGCAGTGCAAAGAGTGTTCTCTTTTCTCCACACCCTCTCCAGCATTTATTGTTTGTAGATATTTTGATGATGGCCATTCTGACTGGTGTGAGATGATATCTCATTGTAGTTTTGATTTGCATTTCTCTAATGATTAATGATGTTGAGCATTCTTTCATGTGTTTGTTGGCAATCTGTATATCTTCTTTGGAGAAATGTCTATTTAGGTCTTCTGCCCATTTTTGGATTGGGTTGTTTGCTTTTTGTTATTGAGCTACATGAGCTGCTTGTAAATTTTGGAGATTAATCCTTTGTCAGTTGCTTCATTTGCAAATATTTTCTCCCATTCTGAGGGTTGTCTTTTAGTCTTGTTTATGGTTTGCTTTGCTGTGCAAAAGCTTTAAAGTTTCATTAGGTCCCATTTGTTTATTTTTGTTTTTATTTCCATTTCTCTAGGAGGTGGGTCAAAAAGGATCTTGCTGTGATTAATGTCATAGAATGTTCTGCCTATGTTTTCCACTAAGAGTTTGATAGTGTCTGGCCTTACATTTAGGTCTTTAATCCATTTTGAGTTTATTTTTGTATATGGTGTTAGGGAGTGTTCTAATCTCATACTTTTACATGTACCTGTCCAGTTTTCCCAGCACCACTTATTGAAGAGGCTGTCTTTTCTCCACTGTATATTTTTGCCTCCTTTATCAAAGATAAGGTGACCATATGTGCGTGGGTTTATCTCTGGGTTTCTATCCTGTTCCATTGATCTATATTTCTGTTTTTGTGCCAGTACCATACCGTCTTGATTACTGTAGCTTTGTAGTATAGACTGAAGTCAGAGAGCCTGATTCCTCCAGCTCCATTTTTCGTTCTCAAGATTGCTTTGTCTATTCGGGGTCTTTTGTGTTTCCATACAAATTGTGAAATTATTTGCTCTAGCTCTGTGAAAAATGCTAGTGGTAGTTTGATAGGGATTGCATTGAATCTGTAGATTGCTTTGGGTAGTAGAGTCATTTTCACAATGTTGATTCTTCCAATCCAAGAACATGGTATATCTCTACATCTATTTGTATCATCTTTAATTTCTTTCATCAGTGTCTTATAATTTTCTGCATACAGCTCTTTTGTCTCCTTAGGTAGGTTTATTCCTAGATATTTTATTCTTTTTGTTGTAGTGGTAAATGGGAGCGTTTTCTTAATTTCACTTTCAGATTTTTCATCATTAGTGTATAGGAATGCCAGAGATTTCTGTGCATTAATTTTGTATCCTGCTACTCTACCAAATTCATTGATTAACTCTAGTAGTTTTCTGGTAGCATCTTTAGGATTCTCTATATGTAGTATCATGTCATCTGCAAACAGTGACAGCTTTACTTCTTCTTTTCCAATTTGTATTCCTTTTATTTCTTTTTCTTCTCTGATTGCTGTGGCTAAAACTTGCAAAACTATGTTGAATAATAGTGGTGAGAGTGGGCAACCTTGTCTTGTTCCTGATCTTAGTGGATATGGTTTCAGTTTTTCACCATTGAGGACGATGTTGGCTGTGTGTTTGTCATATATGGCCTTTATTATGTTGAGGAAAGTTCCCTCTATGCCTACTTTCTGCAGGGTTTTTATCATAAATGGGTTTTGACTTTTGTCGAAAGCTTTCTCTGCATCTATTGAGATGATCATATGGTTTTTCTCTTTCAATTTGTTAATATGGTGTATCACGTTGATTGATATGCGTATATTGAAGAATCCTTGCATTCCTGGAATGAACCCCAATTGATCATGTTGTATGATCCTTTTAATGTACTGTTGGATTCTGTTTGCTAGTATTTTGTTGAGGATTTTTGCATCTGTGTTCATCAGTGATATTGACCTGCAGTTTTCTTTGTGACATCTTTGTCTGGTTTTGGTATCAGGGTGATGGTGGCCTCATAGAATGAGTTTGGAAGTGTTCCTCCCTCTGCTATATTTTGGAAGAGTTTGAGAAGGATAGGTGTTATCTCTTCTCCAAATGTTTGATAGAATTTGCCTGTGAAGCCATCTGGTCCTGGGCTTTTGTTTGTTGGAAGATTTTTAATCACAGTTTCAATTTCAGTCGTTGTGATTGGTCTGTTCATATTTTCTATTTCTTCCTGGTTCAGTCTCAGCAGGTTGTGCATTTCTAAGAATTTGTCCATTTCTTACAGGTTGTCCATTTTATTGGCGTAGAGTTGCTTGTAGTAATCTCTCATGATCCTTTGTATTTCTGCAGTGTCAGTTGTTACTTCTCGTTTTTCATTTCTAATTCTATTGATTTGAGTCTTCTCCCTTTTTTTCTTGATGAGT
Organism: Grampus griseus; assembly: GCF_964374135.1. Classification (NCBI taxonomy): domain Eukaryota; kingdom Metazoa; phylum Chordata; class Mammalia; order Artiodactyla; family Delphinidae; genus Grampus; species Grampus griseus. Next base: position 162,887,839 of record NC_139019.1, on the reverse strand, counting down.
CTGGCTAATGGTTTATCAATTTTGTTTATCCTTTCAAAGAACCAGCTTTTAGTTTTATTGATCTTTGCTATCGTTTCCTTCATTTCTTTTTCATTTATTTCTGATCTGATCATTATGATTTCTTTCCTTCTGCTAACTTTGGGTTTTTTTTTGTTCTTCTTTCTCTAATTGCTTTAGGTGCAAGGTTAGGTTGTTTATTCGAGATGTTTCCTGTTTCTTAAGGTAGGATTGTATTGCTATAAACTTCCCTCTTAGAACTGCTGTTGCTGCATCCCATAGGTTTTCGGCTGTCGTGTCTCCATTGTCATTTGTTTCTAGGTATTTTTTGATTTCCTCTTTGATTTCTTCAGTGATCACTTGGTTATTAAGTAGTGTATTGTTTAGCTTCCATGTGTTTGTATTTTTTACAGATCTTTTCCTGTAATTTATATCTACTCTCATAGCGTTGTGGTTGGAAAAGATACTTTATACGATTTCCATTTTCTTAAATTTACCAAGGCTTGATTTGTGACCCAACATATGATCTATCCTGGAGAATGTTCCATGAGCACTTGAGAAAAATGTGTATTCTGTTGGTTTTGGATGGCATGTCCTATAAACATCAATTAAGTTCATCTTGTTTAATGTATCATTTAAAGCTTGTTTTCTTATTTATTTTCATTTTGGGTGATCTGTCCATTGGTGAAAGTGGGGTGTTAAAGTCCCCTACTATGATTGTGTTACTGTCAGTTTCCCCTTTTGTGGCTGTTAGTATTTGCCTTATGTATTGAGGTGCTCCTATGTTGGGTGCATAAATATTTACAATTGTTATATCTTCTTCTTGGATCAATCCCTTGATCATTATGTAATGTCCTTCTTTGTCTCTTCTAATAGTCTTTATTTTAAAGTCTATTTTGTCTGATATGAGAATTGCTACTCCAGCTTTCTTTTGATTTCCATTTGCATGGAATATCTTTTTCCATCCCCTCACTTTCAGGCTGTATGTGTCCCTAGGTCTGAAGTGGGTCTCTTTTAGACAGCATTTATATGGATCTTGTTTATGTATCCATTCAGCCAGTCTGTGTCTTTTGGTGGGAGCATTTAATCCATTTACATTTAAGGTAATTATCGATATGTATGTTCCTATTCCCATTTTCTTAATTGTTTTGGGTTTGTTATTGTAGGTCTTTTCCTTCTCTTCTATTTCTTGCCTAGAGAATTCCTTTAGCATTTGTTGTAAAGCTGGTTTGGTGGTGCTGAACTCTCTCAGCTTTTGCTTGTCTGTAAAGGTTTTAATTTCTCCATCAGATCTGAATGTGATCCTTGCTGGGTAGAGTAATCTTGGCTGTAGGTTTTTCTCCATCACCTTAAGTATGTCCTGCCAGTCCTTTCTGGCTTGCAGAGTTTCTGCTGGAAGATCAGCTGTTAACCTTATGGGGATTCCCTTGTGTGTTATTTGTTGTTTTTCCCTTGCTGCTTTTAATATGTTTTCTTTGTATTTAATTTTTGATAGTTTGATTAATATGTGTCTTGGCGAGTTTATCCTTGGATTTATCTTGTATGGGACTCTATGTGCTTCCTGGACTTGAACTATTTACTTTCCCATATTAGGGAAGTTTTCAACTATAATCTCTTCAAATATTTTCAGTCCCTTTCTTTTTCTCTTCTTCTGGGACCCCTATAATTCGAATGTTGGTGCGTTTAATGTTGTCCCAGAGGTCTCTGGGACTGTCCTCAGTTCTTTTTATTCTTTTTTCTTTATTCTGCTCTGCAGTAGTTATTTCCACTATTTTATCTTCCAGGTCACTTATCCGTTCTTCTGCCTCAGTTATTCTGCTATTGATACATTGTAGAGTATTTTTAATTTCATTTATTGCGTTGTTCTTCATTGCTTGTTTCCTCTTTAGTTCTTCTAGGTCCTTGTTAAATGTTTCTTGCATTTTCTCTATTCTATTTCCAAGATTTTGGATCATCTTTACTATCATTATTCTGAATTCTTTTTCAGGTAGATTGCCTATTTCCTCTTCATTTGTTAGGTCTGGTGGGTTTTTTTTTTTATCTTGCTCCTTCATCTGCGGTGTGTTTTTCTGTCTTCTTATTTTGCTTATTTTACTGTGTTTGGGGTCTCCTTTTTGCAGGCTGCAGGTTCGTAGTTCCTTTTGTTTTTGGTGTTTGTCCCCAGTGGCTAAGGTTGGTCAGTGGGTTTTGTAGGCTTCCTGGTGGAGGGGAGTAGTGCCTTGTTTCTGGTGGATGAGGCTGGATCTTGTGTTTCTGGTGGGCAGGTCCACGTCTGGTGGTGTGTTTTGGGGTGTCTGTGGCCTTATTATGATTTTAGGCAGCCTCTCTGCTAATGGAGGGGGCTGTATTCCTGTCTTGCTAGTTGTTTGGCATAGGGTGTCCAGCACTGTAGCTTGCTGGTCATTGAGTGAAGCTGGTTGTTGGTGTTGAGATAGAGATCTCTGGGAGATTTTTGCCATTTGATATTACGTGGAGCTGGGAGGTCTCTTGTGGACCGGTGTCCTGAAGTTGGCTCTCCCACCTCAGAGGCACAGCCCTGACTTCTGGCTGGAGCACCTAGAGCCTTTCATCCACATGGCTCAGAATAAAAGGGAGAAAAAATAGAAAGAAAGAGGACAAAATAAAATAAAAGATAAAATAAAGTTATTAAAGTAAAAAATAATTATTAAGAAAAAATTTTAAAAAGTAAAAAAAAGACGGACAACGCTAGGAAAATTGGTGAAAGCAAAAGCTATACAGAGAAAATCTCACAGAGAAGCATACACATACACACTCACAAAAAGAAGAAAAGGGGAAAAAATAATATATCTTGCTCCCAAAGGCCACCTCCTCAATTTGGGATGATTCGTTGTCTATTCAGGTATTCCACAGATGCAGGGTGCATCAAGTTGATTGTGGAGATTTAATCCGCTGCTTCTGAGGCTGCTGGGTGGGATTTCCCTTTCTCTTCTTTGTTCACACAGCTCCCGGGGTTCAGCTTTGGATTTGGCCCCACCTCTGCGTGTAGGTCACCTGAGGGTGTCTGTTCTTCGCTCAGACTGGACGGGGTTAAAGGAGCAGCTGGTTTGGCGGCTCTGGCTCACTCAGGACAGGGGGGAGGGAGGGGTACAGATGCAGGGCGAGCCTGCGGCGGCAGAGACCAGCATGATGGTGCACCAGCCTGAGGCGCACCGTGCGTTCTCCTAGGGAAGTTGTCCCTGGATCACGGGACCCTGGCAGTGGCGGGCTGCACAGGCTCCCAGGAGGGGAGGTGTGGATAGTGACCTGTGCTCGCACACAGGCTTCTTGGTGGCTGCAGCAGCAGCCTTAGCGTCTCATGCCCGTCTCTGGGGTCCGCGCTTTTAGCCACAGCTCGCGCCCCTCTCTGGAGCTCCTTTAAGCAACGCTCTTAATCCCCTCTCCTTGCGCACCAGGAAACATAGAGAAAAGAAAAAGTCTCTTGCCTCTTCAGCAGGTCCAGACTTTTTCCCGGACTCCCTCCCAGCTAGCTGTGGCGCACTAGCCCCCTTCAGGCTGTGTACACGCTGCCAACCCCAGTCCTCTCCCTGGGATCTGACCGAAGTCTGAGCCTCAGCTTCCAGCCCCTGCCCGCCCCGGCGGGTGAGCAGACAAGCCTCTCGGGCTGGTGAGTGCTGGCCGGCACCGATCCTCTGTGCGGGAATCTCTTCACTTTGCCCTCCGCACCCCTGTTGCTGTTCTGTCCTCCGTGGCTCCGAAGCTTCCCCCCTCTGCCACCCGCAGTCTCCGCCCGCGAAGGAGCTTCTAGTGTATGGAAACCTTTCCTCCTTCAGAGCTCCCTCCCACTGGTGCAGGTCCCATCCCTATTCTTTTGTCTCTGTTTTTTCTTTTTTCTTTTGCCCTACCCAGGTACGTGGGGGAGTTTCTGGCCTTTTGGGAGGTCTGAGGTCTTTTGCCAGCGTTCAGTGGGTGTTCTATAGGAGCAGTTCCACGTGTAGATGTATTTCTGATGTATCTGTGGGGAGGAAGGTGATCTCCACGTCTCACTCTTCCGCCATCTTCTCAAATCCCCTACCCATCTGTTCTTGTATGACATCCACTCTTTCCATTAGAGACTATATATAGCATGTTAATCACGGTCTGATAATTCCAACATCTTTGCTAAATCTGAATCTGGTTCTTTGCTTGCCCCGTCTCTTCAAACTTTGTTTTTTACGTCTTTTGGTAGACGTTTAAATTTGTTGTTGGAAGCTGCACCTGATATACTACGTGAAAGGAACTGAGTTAAATAGGACTTTATGTAAGCTTTTACATTTCTCCTAGAGTTTCAGCTATGTTTACCATTTGCTGTAGGTGTCAGAGGCTGAAATATCCTCTTCAGTCAGCACCGTTACAATAAACCAGAGCCCTGTGGGAGTGACCGTATTGGTCTAAATGTCTGGTATAGGAGGGCTTCTGCTAATAAGGTGCCAGTAAGGCTGATCACAACAAAGTAGTGGGTACTAAAGGCTGGGGGTTGAGTCTAATGCCTCCAAAAGGAGGAAGAACTGTTTAGAAGACCATGCATTAATTTTGCAATGTTAACATGGTCTGTCTAAGCAAGGCTTTCTGGCATTCTGTGAGAGCTGTAGCCTGAGGTTGTCAGGGAGGTAAAAGTTCCACCATATGCTTTTTTAAAAGAGCCCAGTGTTGCATATTTTAAGAAATTAATTGAACACAACAAAATGGTCAGAACACTGAAGGCAATAAGGAGTATCTTGGTGGGTTCTTGCCTTTTGGCTTCAGAAGTGGCGTCTGGTGACATAGATGAGTAATATGCCTGTACAAGCATCTATCATGGTCAGAGCATAATGAGTAGCTCCTGAAGAGGGGTGAAGGGTCCTGTAAAGTCTATTTGCCATCAGCTGTAGGAGCCCCACCCTTAGTCTTGGAAGTTAAACCGATCAATTTTATTGCCAGTGGAATTTTAAAATGTGGAATAAGCTACATTTGTAAGTTAGCCAAGGCAGAGGGTGTCCTGGCATTCTATCTAGACCTTTAGGGCAGAGGCCTGTCAATGTTTTTTATATTTTATGGGCCTCCTGGGCCAAGGTTATAGCATCAGGTCCGAGGTGTAGGCATGTGTCTCAGAAACTCAGGTCAGTTTATTGGCTTGAGTATTGAAATGGGCCTTTGAAGCGTGAGGTTTATTACGTGCATGGATGTGTCTGACCTTGACTTATATTTGGGTAATTGTGAGGCAAGATATTATGAGTTCTTTATCCCTAAAGGGTTGACTTTGGATAAGAAGGTCTTGGTGGTGGTTGAACCAGACAGCTAGACCATTGGCAATGGCCTAAAAATTTGCAAAAAAGGGTGCAGATGCACCTGACTGTTGGCCAGGACATCCTCTAGTGCTAGAATGATTTCCAGGAGTTTGATTAATTGTGCTGATGCTTGGGTCCCTTCTTTGAATGGGGATGGTGGTTTGTTTTTTTTTTTTAGGGATAGAAAGCAGCAGCTCTCCAGTGGACTCCTGATTGTGCTTGAAGCAACCGTCCATAAAACATACAAACCCTCCTGGTCACTCAGGTGATCTCAGAAGGCTTCTCAAGGGGCCATTGGGTCTAGAAAAAGGGAGACCTTCTCAGAGCCATTGCATCAAACTGAGGACAAGGGAAACACTTTCTCCTGTTGGTGGAATATGCCAGAAAGCCATGTTTCACTCTCTCTGCAAGTATTGTTATCTTTTCAATGAAGTGGTCTCTGTGGTGAAGCAAGCCTGAAGGGTGCTGCCTCATGACTCAAGGCAAAATGGGTAGCCAGCTGTACGTGGTCTTCAGCTCAGGGCCTGTGAGAGCCTCCAACTCCAGAAGGTCGAGTGGGTGGCAGTGGCTGTTCTAATTGGTGCAGCACTAGGGGGAGGAGCAGAGTTTCTTGCAGCCGAGTGCCCTGAGCAGTCTGTGGCCAGCATGGTATTTAGGCTCTGGGAGGTGTGACAGGCAGGCTTTGGATGTGGGGAGGGAAATACTCATAGAGTGCCCGTTGTCCCAACGGATTTTAGAACTGTCGCCCCACCCAAAGTTGATTTCACTAGTAACTTGTTAGTGGAGCTGCTAATTGTGACAGTGGGGGCTGTTGATGCTGAGAGACATGTGCCCCATGACATGATTTCTTTTTTTTAACATCTTTATTGGAGTATAATTGCTTTACAATGGTGTGTTAATTTCGGCTTTATAACAAAGTGAATCAGTTATACATATACATCTGTTCCCATATCTCTTCCCTCTTGCGTCTCCCTCCCTCCCACTCTCCCTATCCCACCCCTGTAGGTGGTCACAAACCACCTAGCTGATCTCCCTGTGCTATGTGGCTGCTTCCCACTAGCTATCTATTTTACATTTGGTAGTGCCATTCTCTCACTTTGTCCCAGCTTACCTTTCCCCCTCCCCATATACTCAAGTCCATTCTCTAGTAGGTCTGTGTCTTTATTCCCATCTTACCCCTACGTTCTTCATGACCTTTTTTTATTTTTTCTTAGATTCCATATATATGTGTTAGCATACGGTATTTGTCTTTCTCTTTCTGACTTACTTCACTCTGTATGACTCTAGGTCCATCCACCTCACTACAAATAACTCAATTTCGTTTCTTTTAATGGCTGAGTAATATTCCATTGTATATATGTGCCACATCTTCTTTATCCATTCATCCGATGGTGGACACTTTGGTTGCTCCATCTCCTGGATATTGTAAATAGAGCTGCAATGGACATTTTGGTACATGACTCTTTTTGAATTATGGTTTTCTCAGGGTATATGCCCAGTAGTGGGATTGCTAGGTCATATGGTAGTTCTATTTGTAGTTTTTTAAGGAACCTCCATACTGTTCTCCATAGTAGCTGTACCAATTCACATACCCACCAGCAGTGCAAGAGTGTTCCCTTTTCTCCATACCCTCTCCAGCATTTATTGTTTCTAGATTTTTTGATGATGGCCATTCTGACCGGTGTGAGATGATATCATATTGTAGTTTTGATTTGCATTTCTCTAATGATGTTGAGCATTCTTTCATGTGCTTGTTGGCAATCTGTATATCTTCTTTGGAGAAATGTCTTTTTAGGTCTTCTGCCCAGTTTTGGATTGGGTTGTTTTTTTGTTATTGAGCTGCATGAGCTGCTTGTAAATTTAGATTAATCCTTTGTCAGTTGCTTCCTTTGCAAATATTTTCTCCCATTCTGAGGGTTGTCTTTTGGTCTTGTTTGTGGTTTGCTTTGCTGTGCAAAAGCTTTTAAGTTTCATGAGGTCCCATTTATTTTTGTTTTTATTTCCATTTCTCTAGGAGGCGGGTCAAAAAGGATCTTGCTGTGATTAATGTCATAGAGTGTTCTGCCTATGTTTTCCTCTAAGAGTTTGATAGTTTCTGGCCTTATATTTAGGTCTTTAATCCATTTTGAGTTTATTTTTGTGTATGGTGTTAGGGAGTGTTCTAATCTCATACTTTTACATGTACCTGTCCAGTTTTCCCAGCACCACTTATTGAAGAGGCTGTCTTTTCTCCACTGTACATTCCTGCTTCCTTTATCAAAGATAAGGTGACCATATGTGCGTGGGTTTGTCTCTGGGCTTTCTATCCTGTTCCATTGATCTATATTTCTGTTTTTGTGCCAGTACCATACTGTCTTGATTACTGTAGCTTTATAGTATAGTCTGAACTCAGGGAGCCTGATTCCTCCAGCTCCGTTTTTCATTCTCAAGATTGCTTTGTCTATTCGGGGTCTTTTGTGTTTCCATACAAATTGTGAAATTTTTTGTTCTAGTTCTGTGAAAAATGCCATTGGTAGTTTGATAGGGATTGCATTGAATCTGTAGATTGCTTTGGGTAGTAGAGTCATTTTCACAATGTTGATTCTTCCAATCCAAGAACATGGTATATGTCTCCATCTATTGTATCATCTTTAGTTTCCTTCATCAGTGTCTTATAATTTTCTGCATACAGCTCTTTTGTCTCCTTAGGTAGGTTTATTGCTAGATATTTTATTCTTGGTAAATGGTAAATTTTATTCAATGGTAAATGGGAGTGTTTTCTTAATTTCACTTTCAGATTTTTCATCATTAGTGTATAGCAATGCCAGGGATTTCTGTGCATTAATTTTGTATCCTGCTACTTTACCAAATTCATTGATCAGCTCTAGTAGTTTTCTGGTAGCATCTTTAGGATTCTCTATGTATTGTATTATGTCATCTGCAAACAGTGAATGCTTTACTTCTTTTCTGATTTTGATTCCTTTTATTTCCTTTTCTTCTCTGATTGCTGTGGCTAAAACTTCCAAAACTATGTTGAATAAGAGTGGTGAGAGTGGGCAACCTTGTCTTGTTCCTGATCTTAGTGGAAATGGTTTCAGTTTTTCACCATTGAGGACGATGTTGGCTGTGGGTTTGTCATATATGGCCTTTATCATGTTGAGGAAAGTTCCCTCTATGCCTACTTTCTGCAGAGTTTTTATCATAAATGGGTTTTGACTTTTGTTGAAAGCTTTCTCTGCATCTATTGAGATGATCATATGGTTTTTCTCTTTCAATTTGTTAATATGGTGTGTCACATTGATTGATTTGCATATATTGAAGAATCCTTGCATTCCTGGAGTAAACCCCAGTTGATCATGTTGTATGATCCTTTTAATGTGCTGTTGGATTCTGTTTGCTAGTATTTTGTTGAGGATTTTTGCATCTATGTTCATCAGTGATATTGGCCTGTAGTTTTCTTTCTTTGTGACATCTTTGTCTGATTTTGGTATCAGGGTGATGGTGGCCCCGTAGAATGAGTTTGGAAGTGTTCCTCCCTCTGCTGTATTTTGGAAGAGTTTGAGAAGGATAGGTGTTATCTCTTCTCCAGACGTTTGATAGAATTTGCCTGTGAAGCCATCTGGTCCTGGGCTTTTGTTTGTTGGAAGATTTTTAATCACAGGTTCAATTTCAGTGGTTGTGATTGGTCTGTTCCTATATTCTGTTTCTTCCTGATTCAGTCTCTGCAGGTTGTGCATTTCTAAGAATTTGTCCATTTTTTCCAGGTTGTCCATTTTATTGGCGTAGAGTTGCTTGTAGTAATCTCTCATGATCCTTTTGTATTTCTGCAGTGTCAGTTGTTACTTCTTTTTCATTTCTAATTCTATTGATTTGAGTCTTCTCCCTTTTTTTCTTGATGAGTCTGGCTAATGGTTTATCAATTTTGTTTATCTTCTCAAAGAACCACGTTTTAGTTTAATTGATCTTTGCTATCGTTTCTTTTTCATTTATTTCTGATCTTTATGATTTCTTTCCTTCTGCTAACTTTGGGGTTTTTTTGTTCTTCTTTCTCTAATTGCTTTAGGTGCAAGGTTAGGTTGTTGATTCGAGATGTTTCCTGTTTCTTAAGGTAGGATTGTATTGCTATAAACTTCCCTCTTAGAACTGCTTTTGCTGCATCCCATAGGTTTTGGGTCATCTTGTCTCCATTGTCATTTGTTTCTAGGTATTTTTTGATTTCCTCTTTGATTTCTTCAGTGATCACTTGGTTATTAAGTAGTGTATTGTTTAGCCTCCATGTGTTTGTATTTTTTACAGATCTTTTCCTGTAACTGATATCTAGTCCTATAGCGTTGTGGTCGGAAAAGATAATTGATATGATTTCAGTTTTATTAAATTTACCAAGGCTTGATTTGTGACCCAAGATATGATCTATCCTGGAGAATGTTCCATGAGCACTTGAGAAAAATGTGTATTCTGTTGGTTTTGGATGGCATGTCCTATAAACATCAATCAAGTCCATCTTGTTTAATGTATCATTTAAAGCCTGTGTTTCCTTATTTATTTTCATTTTGGATGATCTGTCCATTGGTGAAAGTGGGGTGTTAAAGTCCCCTAATATGAATGTGTTACTGTCAATTTCCCCTTTTATGGCTGTATTTGCTTTATGTATTGAGGTGCTCCTATGTTGGGTGCATAAATATTTACAATTGTTATATCTTCTTCTTGGATCAATCCCTTGATCATTATGTAGTGTTCTTCTTTGTCTCTTCTAATAGTCTTTATTTTAAAGTCTATTTTGTCTGATATGAGAATTGCTACTCCAGCTTTCTCTTGATTTCCATTTGCATGGAATATCTTTTTCCATCCCCTCACTTTCAGTGTGTATGTGTCCGTAGGTCTGAAGTGGGTCTCTTGTAGACAGCATATATATGGGTGTTGTTTTTGTATCCATTCAGCCATTCTGTGTCTTCTTGTGGGAACATTTAATCCATTTACATTTTTTACAAGGTAATTATCGATATGTATGTTCCTATTCCCATTTTCCTTAATTGTTTTGGGTTTGTTATTGTAGGTCTTTTCCTTCTCTTGTGTTTCTTGCCTAGAGAAGTTCCTTTAGCAGTTGTTGTAAAGCTGGTTTGGTGGTGCTGAACCTCTCAGCTTTTGCTTGTCTGTAAAGGTTTTAATTTCTCCATCAGATCTGAGTGAGATCCTTGCTGGGTAGAGTAATCTTGGTTGTAGGTTTTTCTCCTTCATCACTTTAAATATGTCCTGCCAGTCCCTTCTGGCTTGCAGAGTTTCTGCTGGAAGATCAGCTGTTAACCTTATGGGGATTCCCTTGTGTGTTATTTGTTGTTTTTCCCTTGCTGCTTTTAATATGTTTTCTTTGTATTTAATTTTTGATAGTTTGGTTAATATGTGTCTTGGCATGTTTCTCCTTGGATTTATCCTGTATGGGACTCTCTGTGCTTCCTGGACTTGATGAACTATTTCCTTTCCCATATTAGGAAAGTTTTCAACTATAATCTCTTCAAATATTTTCTCAGTCCCTTTCTTTTTCTCTTCTTCTTCTGGGACCCCTATAATTCGAATGTTGGTGCGTTTAATGTTGTCCCGGAGGTCTGAGACTCTCCTCAGTTCTTTTCATTCTTTTTTCTTTATTCTGCTCTGCAGTAATTTCCACTGTTTTATCTTCCATGTCACTTATCCGTTCTTCTGCCTCAGTTATTCTGCTATTGATCCTTTCTAGAGTTTTTTTTTGTGTGTGTTATGCGGGCCTCTCACTGTTGTGGCCTCTCCTGCTGCAGATCACAGGCTCTGGACGCGCAGGCCCAGCGGCCATGGCCCATGGACCCAGCCGCTCTGGAGCACGTGGAATCTTCCCGGACCGGCGCACGAACCCGTGTCCCCTGCATTGGCAGGCGGACTCCCAACCACTGCGCCACCACTGCGCCCTTCTAGAGTATTTTTAATTTCATTTATTGTGTTGTTCATTGTTGATTGTTTCCTCTTTAGTTCTTCTAGGTCCTTGTTAAATGTTTCTTGCATTTTGTCTATTCTATTTCCAAGATTTTGGATCATCTTTACTATCATTATTCTGAATTCTTTTTCAGGTAGACTGCATATTTCCTCTTCATTTGTTAGGTCTGGTGGTTTTTTTTTTATCTTGCTCCTTTATCTGCTTTCTGTTTTTCTGTCTTCTTATTTTGCTTATTTTACTGTGTTTGGTGTCTCCTTTTTGCAGGCTGCAGGTTCTTAGTTCCTGTTGTTTTTGGTGTCTGCCCCTAGTGGCTAAGTTTGGTTCAGTAGGTTGTGTAGGCTTTCTGGTGGAGGGGAGTAGTGCCTTTTTTCTGGTGGATGAGGCTGGATCTTGTGTTTCTGGTGGGCAGGTCCACATCTGGTGGTGTGTTTTGGGGTGTCTGTGGCCTTATTATGATTTTAGGCAGCCTCTCTGCTAATGGGTTGGGTTGTTTTCCTGTCTTGCTAGTTGTTTGGCAAAGGGTGTCCAGCACTGTATCTTGCTGGTCGTTGAGTGGAGCTGGGTTTGGTGTTGAGATGGAGATCTCTGGGAGATTTTTGCCGTTTGAAATTATGTGGAGCTGGGAGGTCTCCTGTGGACCAGTGTCCTGAAGTTGGCTCTCCCACGTCAGAGGCACAGCAGTGACTCCTGGCTGCAGCACCAAGAGCCTTTCATCCACACGGCAAAGCACCTGAAGGATACCAAGAAATAGGTGAAGCTCAGAGGGTCCCTGCTTGTACATATCACTGGTTTGGGGTAGACTCCAGGTGTCCTCTGGTGGGTGTCTCTCATATCCTGTAGACTGCAAAGTAGGGAGTCAACCACAGGGGGAGCATCCAGAAAAGCAAGGCTCTGTGGTATAAGAAAAAAACGCCCTGGACGAGCGCCCCTCCTCAGACACTGGGGCGCAGACCGGGAGCACTTGTCTCCGGCAGGCACTTGTGGTGCTTTCTCCATTGGCCCAGAAGAAAAAAAATCTCTTGACCTCAGGGAAGAATGGCCACTGAGCATGGGGGCGGGTTGTGCCCCATGACATGATTTCTGTCACTGCTTGTTCCGCCCTGTCAGCTCACAGCCACCTGGCGTTGCTGCAGAGAAATTTTCGAGTGGGACAGACCTGGATTTCTATAGATGCTTCCCACCCAGCAGACACAGTAGGTTTCAGGTGGGACTCAGAACTAGAAATACCCTCAAGATGGCCCTGGAAGACATGATACCGATGCCCAGGAAACAGTATGTCCCCAGGCAGAGCCCACTTGGGGAGAACTGTGGGGTAAACCTTTGTTTTAGACCCCTGCCTTCCCAGAGATCTGCCTGAAGAATCTGACTTAAAGTCAAAGGCAGATCCTGGGAGCCCTTTCACTTCTCTCCAGTTGTGTGTGTAGGCAGTGGGCAGGTGCAGCCCTAGAGGACATTTCCTAATAAAGATGGGATTGCAAGAAAGGCTTGTTGGGCACTAAGTCCTTCCTCTCCAGGTCTTCAATTCTTCATACTATTGTTAAGCATATTTATAAGTTTTCACAAATTTATACTAATACTACTTCCAAAAGATGGAGAATACTCTATTACCCCCAAAGAACACCCCTATGGTGCCCATTTGTACTAACTCTGTCCACCTTTAATCACTGATCTATTTTAGGTCCCTATATGTTTGCCTCTGCCTTTTCCAGAATGCAATATCAATAGAACACCATGTCGTCATGTGAGCCCTGTTTGTAAACTTTGATTCCATTTGTAAAAGTGCACAATTGTGCACTGTTCTCCTGGGCATAACAATTTTGACAGTGCCTAGTAGGGGTGGTGGCACACATTAGGCCTTTAAGCTGAGATTCCATTATTATGAGCTCTGAGTTTGGTAAGACCCTGTTCTCCCTGTGTCTGACTTTCATTTGTAACACAGGAGGCCAAAAAAGACTCTGTGCTTCCACTTCAGGCAGCACAGGTTGGATGTGTGGTCGGGGAACCAAGATCTCACATGCTGCAAGGTGTGGCCAAAAAAAAAAAAAAAAAAAGATGGGAGGAATACTTGGGGAAGGGGCAGAGCAACTGAGAAATAATTATGAAATTACATCTATACCATGCAGAGAAGACATAAGTTAGTACTGAAAACATGGAGGAAGTTTAGACTTCTTTTGCTCTTTAATGAAACACAAAGCTGGTAATCCGTCCCCCTCCCTTTTTTTAAAAAATAAATTTATTTTTTAAATTTTTATTTATTTTTGGTTGCATTGGGTCTTCGTTGCTGCATGTGGGCTTTTTCTCTAGTTGTGGTGAGCAGGAGCTACTCTTCGTTGCAGTGAGCGGGCTTCTCATTGCGGTGGCTTCTCTTGTTGCGGAGCATGGGCTCTAGAGCACAGGCTCAGTAGTTGTGGCACACGGGCTTAGTTGCTCTGTGGCATGTGGGATCTTCCCTGACCAGGGCTTGAACCCATGTCCCCTGAGTTGGCAGGTGGATTCTTAACCACTGCACCACCAGGGAAGCCCTCCCTCCCTTTTCATAACATGTGCTGGAGGTCTAAAACTATGGGAATAACACCTATGAACAGCAAAATGGGCTTTGTAACTCTGTGGACCATTGAAACAAAAAGCTTCCAGTTCTCTTCTTATAAAAGGCATTAAAAACTTTCCATTTTGAGGATGTCAGACGTACCTCCTTTCCCACTAACTTGGGATATTACTGAAGAGGATAGCCGTCTGTCTGCAGCTCACTTCACTTATTCCTTGGATGACTGCCCCCTAAACATCCGTAGCTCTTTTTAGTGTTTCATGTTGGACTTGCAGAGATATCACTCACAGGAAAACCCATGACTGGCTACAAGTGTGCAGATGACCAGAACCCTTCCTCAAACTTGGAGGACCAGAAAGGCTTCATGGTGTCACTCCTTCTGTGTAGCAGCAAAATTATAATGGAAATATAAAAGGCAGTTTATTTTTTTACAATTTTTGGCCGTGCCCAATGTCATGTGGGATCTTAGTTCCCTGACCAGGGATCGAACCTGCATCCCCTGCATTGGAAGCTCAGAGTCTTAACCACTGGACTGCCAGGGAAGTCCCTAAAAGGCAATTTAAATCTTTTCAAATGATGTTAAATACAAACATAAACACCAAAACTACTCATGGCCCAAAGTAATGGGAATGGGGAGTCTCAAGTCTTGGATAATCCATGTCCAAACTCATGATTACTATTACATGCAATAAAACTTTCAACTGTGGCGAAGATGAAGATGAACCATGTCTACATCTTTATGGGGAAACCATTATGGTTGATCCCAGGAATGCAGGGATGTCTGTATTGCTCCCCACTTCTTATATCTGCACCCAAGCAGTTCCTCAAATAGTGTTTAAGATGCAAGATGGTGTAAATAAAAAGTGATCAGTGATGACATCCTCACTCATGAGGCCCTGACCTGCCACAGACACACAATTCCAGTCTCCCTATTACGTCATAGCATTGTTTACTTTCCTCAAAGCTCTTATTTCCATCTTATAAACCCAGATTGTGCTATTTGTTAGTCACCTCTTCCCACAAAAATATAAGAGCCAGGACTTGAAGAACTTGTTTCACACCTATATATCCAGAGTGTGTAGTGCCCTATTTATGCTAAATTGTGTATGATTTGAGTCTACAGTGCCTAGTAGAAGAGGGATGCTGAAAAATTAGCATCAAGAGTAGCTTCTGAGCAAGAAAGCCTTGCTTGGAATAGTAACCCTGTCTTTGTCCCTTGCCAGGTTTGTGTTCTTGACAATTTACCTAAACTCATAAAGCCTCAGTTGACTGGAAAAGGAGGTAATACCTAACACAAGTCCAAATCCTGTAAGACCTTTTGGACAGTCTCTTACTGATATGACCCATTATCATTTATGGTTTGTGTTCATCCTTATTATGATGATTCGTTATGCCCCTCTAGTTGTTGTTGTTGTTTTTACATTGCTTTTTCTGATCCATTTTTCAAAAAAAATTTTTATTGGAGTATAGTTATGTACAATGTTGTGTTAGTTTTAGGTGTACAACAAAGTGAGTGAATTATACATACATTTACTCTTTAGATTCTTTTCCCATATAGGCCATTACAGAGTATTGAGTAGAGTTCCCTGTGCTATACAGTAGGTTCTCATTAGTTATCTATTTTATATACAGTAGTGTGTATATGTCAACCCCAGTCACCCAATTTATCCCTCCCCCACGCCCCTCTATTTGAATACAAGTGTGAACCTGGCAGTTTTTGGCAAGAAGGCAGTAACAAAACCATGATTTAAGCTTTTAATTAAGAACAAATGAGAAATCCGTTTCATGACAAAAATTCTAACTATGAAAAAAAAATTTGCCTGAGGAAGAATATACATGGTAATACTGAATCAAAGTGTATAATGATTACCTTGAAAAAAACCACAAACTTGATCTAAAAATCTACAATTGCAATGGGATGTTTCAATATATCCTATTAGGAAATAGAAAAGATAATATTTGTTAGTATACAAGATTTTTTGAAAGAGAAGCATTTGACCAAAAAAAACCATTGTTTTCAATCACATACAATCAGTCATAACTGAAAATGTACTGAGAAATTAAGTTCAATTGTGAGTGATTGGAAATATCCATAATCTATCCGATAAGAGGAAGGTGCTAATTCTCACATGGAAGGATTGGGCCACAGAAGTCACTGCACAGTGCAGTAGAGGAACTCACTACAGGACCACATGCTTTCTTCTGACTGCACCACTGTAGCTGCTATAGTGGAATCAAGAACACACAGTCACTAGCAATATCAACAGAACAATGTGTTTACTACACAAATTAGACCTTATACAAATACAATATAGAGAAGAGGTGAGTCAGTGCTTCACAAAACGTTCTCAATCACAGCAGTCTAAATTTGTTGCCTGGTGGACACATGAGGACTTGCAGGAAAATCCAAACTGTGAGGGATCTTTGCTGTGGAACTTGTGGAGGTATCTGTGGAAACCAACAGGTCTGAGAAAATGGAAGTCATGTAGCTGGTGGTAATGAGCCTACTTTGGACTGGCAGGGCAAAGAATCAGGAAAATGGTTTAGAACCAGGTATATGTGAAACTCCTGTGTGGCTCAAGAACTAAGGCCTTCTTCACTTTGCCTTCCAAGTGTCATGCAAGGGAGGCTAGTGGTGAATTCTAACATGGAACCATGAAAAGAACAGGTTCTAGAAAATGTAGGTCACAACATATTACCCATGTTAACAACACATTCCAGGAGAGCATCTCCAATTCTACATTTTAGTGTCCTGTAACAGGTAGGTCTCTTTTCTTTTTGCAAATATAAAGACTTACTGGTCCATTAACATACAAGGTTATTACAAAAATGAATCAGAACTTAAATGTTAATAACACTTTAAAAAGTAGCTAGAAATGTGATGTTTATATTTAATCTCACAGACTTGCAATGTGAGAGCAGTAACCACATCAGTTATGATCACTGTTGTATTTACAGCACAGGCACATAGTAGGTGCTCAATATGAATGAAGGGATGGTAATACCACTAGTTGACTTCAGTGATATAATTATTCTAATTGAATTATGGGTAAAGAGACACTAACTGGTGATATCAGAATAATGTAGGAGAATTTTTAATGCATTGGTGGGGGAAAAATGTTGCTTCAGTGCAAAGATATTGTAGCTACGAATTTAAAATAATTGCACTTGTAAACAATGTAAGGTTGCTTTAAGTATGCAGTTGATGTCAACATGGGTGTCTTAAAGTCTCTTCCCCAAATCACAGTCAGATGGAATGACAAAGAGTAAAGAGAAAATGACAAAGAGAAAAGATGTAAATACTAAGTCAAATGAGATTATACTCTGTGTTAAACTTCACATAATTACAAATTTATGCCAACTATTTATTAGCAAGGAAAAAATGGAAGAAGGCTCTTCTGACAAGAGAAAAGTTTTTCTAATAAAAGAGGCATATTTACAATGGGTAAGAAATATCCAGTACCTGCCACATGAAGCCAATAGGAAAATCCCAACAACTACCAGAGTGTCATTAGTCCATGCCCCCTTTACTTACAGAACAACAAAAATTATATATTTTTGGCACATTATATAATATTGGCACATTACAATTATATTCCAGTTCACTCATGGATCCAACAGATTTCAAAATGGAAAGACAAAAATTCTATAAGCTAATTTAAGGAAAAATACTACCTACTAAGCTTATATACTATTGCTTAAAGAGTACTTACAGAATTGTTTCAACTCAGTGTCGTGTTCATTTGCAAAATTAACAAGTAGAATCCATAATTAGAGACTGAGTTTCAGAATAAGCCACTGATAAAGATATATTTTTAACTTTTAAAACGTTTCATGTTATGAATTTTTTGGAGCATTATATATGAATTAATCTACATCAGGCTTTCCCATATTATTTACATGTTATAGCATTTCTCTCCAGTAGAGTTTTCATATGACTTTGAATGTATTGGGTTGGCCAGAAAGTTCATTCTTCTGTAAGATGTTACGGAAAATCCCGAATGAACTTTTTGGCCAGCCCAGTATTTGTTAAAATAGGAAACTCTTGTATTTATCACTTATATCCAGTGTGCATTCTCATGACATGTTTATGTAAGGATGTGGGCCAATTAAAGGCTTTCCCACAATGCTTACATTCAAGAAGTTTCTCTCCAGTGTGAATTCTTTCATGGCTTCTGTATGAACTGGGTCGACTAAAGGCTTTCCCACAGTCTTTACACTTATACGGTTTCTCACCAGTGTGCATTCTCATGTGACCTCGAAAGGTTGTGCGGTAAATGAAGGCTTTCCCACATTCCTTGCATTCATAGGGCTTCTCTCCAGTATGAGTTCTTTCATGTACTTGAACATAACTGGAACAACTGAAGGCTTTACCACATATTTTACATTCATAGGGTTTCTCTCCTGTGTGAGTTCTTTCATGTATTCGAAATGAACTAGGACAATTAAATGCTTTCCCACATTCCTTACATTTATAAGGTCCATCTCCAGTGTGCGTCATCATGTGTCTTCGAAAGCTTGTGAGAGAAACAAATGCTTTCCCACATTTCTCACATTTATAGGGTTTCTCTCCAGTGTGAGTTCTTTCATGTATTTGCAAACCTAAAGGAGAACTGAAGGTTTTCCCACATTGCTTACATTCGTAGGGTTTCTCTGCAGTGTGAGTCCGTTCATGTCTTCGAAATGAAGTGGGACAACTGAGGGCTTTACCACACTGCTTACATATATAGGGTTTTTCACCAGTGTGAGTTCTCACATGGACTTGAAAAGTGGTGAGCCAGTGGAAGGCTTTTCCACATTCCTTACATTGATAAGGTTTCTCTCCAGTGTGAGTTCTTTCATGTGTTCGAAAGGAACTGGAACAACTGAAGGCTCTACCACACTGCTTACATTCATAGGGTTTTTCTCCAGTGTGAGATCTTTCATGTATTCTATATGAACTGGGACAATTGAATGCTTTTCCACATTCTTTACATTTATAAGGTCCAACTCCAGTATGTGTTATCATGTGTCTTTGAAAGCTTCCAAGAGAAATGAAGGCTTTCCCACATTCCTTACAGTCATAAGGTTTCTCTCCTGTATGAGTTCTCTCATGTTTTCGAAGAGAACTGGGACAACTGAAGGCTTTACTACACTTTTTACATTCATAGGGTTTTTCTCCAGTATGAGTCCTTTCATGACTTCGAAAGGAACTTGGACAACTGAGGGCTTTACCACATTGCTTACATTCATACGGTTTCTCCCCTGTGTGAGTTCTTTCATGTGTTTGAAAGGTTTGATGATATCGAAAGGCTTTCCCACATTGTTTACATTGATAGGGTTTTTCTCCAGTGTGAGTCCGTTCATGTTTTCGAACAGATTGGCGATATCTAAATGATTTCCCACATTCCTTACATTTATAGGATTTCTCTATACTATGATTACTTTCATGTTTCTGAAAAGGCTGGAGATAACTGAAGGCTTTTCCACATACCTTACATTTATAAGGCTTCTTTCCACATTCCTGATACCTGGATGGTTTGGGTGCAGTGTGAGATCTAACGTGCCTATTAAAGGATGAACGACTCATGAGGACTTTTCCACACACACTGCACTCCCATGGTTTTACTGCAGTAGAATTCTTGTTCAGATTAAAATTTGGAATAAGGCTGATATTTTCGCCACACTGACTACCTTCTTCACTTTCACAGCATCTCCGTAATGTATGGCTTCTGTTAAAAAAAAATTAGAAGCACACTGTTAATGATTTCTTTGTTAATGATTTTACAGTAAATATTAGTATTACATTTTTATCATTTATCGGGAAAGTATTAGGTTTTTCTGCACCATGTAAGTTTGAAAGTGAATATACTGAATGCTCTACAAGAAAGCTCAACCATTGCTATTATCATAGTGATATTCCTATATGCAGTCTCTGAATATGTTTTAAAGTAAACTATTTGGGAAACAATGAACATCCATGACACAGTTAAGAAAACATTTTTTTGGTAAAAATTTTCTGAGAATAAATAAATTTGAAGCTGGGCCCTTTTGTGTCTACTTGTTTCTAAATTTCATGACATAAGAAGATTCTCTTGTGGGACACTGCTTTAAACTGTGAGTGCAACTCACCTCAGATTTCTTCCCTGGTTTTTGTACTGATCTTCAGTGTTATGGTCTTCCCATTTTTCCCCTGAAATGCCAACCAAAAAGATCAATAAATTATAGGAAAATTATTATTTCACAGGTCTATGATGACCTCAAACTATGATTTACTTACCAAAGTATTCCCTTTCCCCATTCCACATCTTAGAACAACACTGATGGGCAGGAAACACTTGTTCTCTAATTGATTAAGTGAAGGAATGTCATCATCCTTACCTATTGAGGCCAGGTTCCTCAAGGTTTCCCGCATCACATCTCTGTAGAGTTTCTTCTGTGAAGGCCCCAGCAGAGCCCACTCCTCCAAGGTAAAGTTCACAGCCACATCCTCAAAGGCCACTGGGTCCTAAAACATCACAAATATGTGTACAGGAAGATGGGTGAGATGGACAGTAGTGGGAATCTGTAGTCCATTCACAAGAAGTTCACATATGATGCTGTTATTGAAATATTTATTCTGTGACTTGATCATCAAAATCCTTATTCTCTATATGACCACTTCCTCACATTCAACAGCATCATGTACACATGGAAATCATTTTTACTATGATCACTTAAGTCTTATCATTCTCTAACAGTAGGATCCAGAGCACGCTGGAGAAATGTGAACTCCAAATGAAAGAAGTATTTCCAGATCATCAACTCCTCGTAAGAAAAATCCACCTCCTTTAATACCCACCATATCTATCACATAGCACTCCATGAAACACAGGATCACATTTGCATGAGGTGTTTTTTTTTTTTATAACTTAATTTTGGGCTGTGTCAGGTCTTCATTGCTGCGTGCGGGCTTTCTCTAGTTGCGGCAAGTGGGGGCTACTCTTTGTTGTGGTGTGTGGGCTTCTCGTTGCGGTGGTTTCTCCTGTTGCAGAGCACGAGGCTCTAGGTGTGCGGGCTTGAGTAGTTGTGGCGCATGGGTTTAGCTGCTCTGTGGCATGTGGGATCTTCCTGGACCGGGGCTTGAACGCATGTCCCCTGCATTGGCAGGTGGATTCTTAACGACTGTGCCACCAGGGAAGCCCCTTGCATGAGGTTTTAATGGAAAAAAACACAGTGAACTGGAAGCTTTTTCTTCCATTCCCATCACCAAACGTGACAAGGACAGGAGACCTGTGGAAATCCAGCTTATCACTAGGCCCAGCTGGCCATATTGTCCTAAAGTACTCCAGGCTATCAGAAGTAGTCAGATGCAACTGGCTGAATAAAAATAATCTTGTGGAAAAGTATTAAGTTTAACTTGCCTGTAAAAATATTTGACAGATACTCAGTTACTCCTTT
This sequence comes from Grampus griseus, assembly GCF_964374135.1. Classification (NCBI taxonomy): domain Eukaryota; kingdom Metazoa; phylum Chordata; class Mammalia; order Artiodactyla; family Delphinidae; genus Grampus; species Grampus griseus. The sequence continues at coordinate 162,866,676 of NC_139019.1, read as the reverse complement.
TTATCTCTGTCCTATTTCATGAAGCTAGGAAGCTATTCTGAAGTTAGTACTCAGGCATGAGAAAGAAGGCATGACAACTTAGACCTCCACAAAACCCCTATATTCAGAGTGGCTTCTCACCATCTTTACCACATATATGTGCATATACTGAGAAGATAAATGCCAGAAGAGCATTTTCCGGCAAAACCATAACAGTGTACCCTGGACCTTGCTGACCTTGGGGAACTGAATAAGAATTGCAGTTTGCACCAGAGTCCACTGAAGACCACAATGGTTTGATGGTGAACGTGCCCATCATTATAAAACACAAAGGGTCCAGCAGTGCTTTCCTCTAAAAAACATAAAACTTATCTTCTCCAATTATAGGAGGCAGTGATTCTCAACCAGCCACTTGAGAGGCTGCCTTTCCACTTCTCTCATTTCCATGCCTCCATGTGGTGCACAGGGACATGACAGCGCAACGTCTGGGCATAGGAACCACATAACTTCCCTAAATGCTGGTCTCTGTAAAAGATCACTAACCTACTGATGTCCACGTGCAGGGGACAGAGAAAAGGTTCCCACACAGTAATTACAATGGTAGAATTTATCTATTCAGTTAAGGAACAGGAAAAGAAATCCCCAGTTCTTGAGAAGTTTTTCTCACAGGAATCGATGGTCTTAAAATGGAAATATTTATTTGTGTAGCATTTCTCTAATTTTTCCAATGTGCTCTGGACCCTACCATTAGAGAACAGTAAGATTTTAAGCGATCATAGTAAAAATGTATGATTTCCACATGTTCATGATGCTGTTAAATTTGTGAGGAAGTAACCACTTCCTGCTTGAGCTGCTTGCATCAGCTCTAATTACACTTTCTATGGTGTATCTGTAGCGCTTGCTCCTAACAAACAATGTCCTACTGTGAAGTGTGCAGAAGAGAGTTACTAACAAGTCTGAGATCGCTGATTCTTAGGAATGCCTGCTCACCATGTTTGTCCTTTGTTGGTCTCTGGGAACTGGGATTTATGAGTGACCCCACCAACCTGATAAGAGTGGCTCAGTGTGTCTAAACTGTTTATGGTACATTATAAACGCTTTTCATTATGAGCGTCTGAACTTTCATTATGCTTAGGCAGAGTTCCTATGTGATCTGCTCCCCAAAATCACTCTGGGTATTGAGGCTCTAATGAGCTTCTCTGGAAGACAATTATTTTATATGTGTTGTCACAACCCGCTGCTTGTAGGCTTGAGCCCTTCCTATGTGATTACACTAGGAAAGACCATCTGGAAGTTTGCATCTGGCTCCCTCCAGAACAAATTTAATTCGGTACTAAAGAAGAATGAACGAGATATTTAATGATCCTCATGGGAAAAATTTAAAATTTTTGTTGGGTAACATTAAAGGAGAATGAGATAAATGAAAATACAAAAGATGTTTTTAGAAATAACCCAAACATCACTAAGATGTTACCTCTCATCTCTAACGAAATGTTATCTAACTGGGAAAAACATTGTATTCCCCTGTATTCCATGGGCAATAGCCAATTCATTATAGATTGAAACGTGAAAGAAAAAACTGGGACACTTCTAGAAATCACAAGTAAATGCTTCATTGATCCAAAAATAGAACTTTCTCATTTAAGAGGAATAAGCCCTAGAAGCAAGAAGAACTACAATCCTGCAGCCTGTGGAACAAAAACCATATTCACAGAAAGACAAGATGAAAAGGCAGAGAGCTATGTACCAGATGAAAGAACAAGATAAAGCCCCAGAAAAACAACTAAATGAAATGGAGATAGGCTATCTTCCAGAAAAAGAATTCAGAATGATAGTGAAGACAATCCAGGACCTCCGAAAAAGAATGGAGGCAAAGATGGAGAAGATGCAAGAAATGTTTAACAAAGATCTAGAAAAATTAAAGAACAGACTAACAGAGATGAACAATACAATAACTGAAATGAAAAATACACTAGAAGGAATCAATAGCAGAATACCCGAGGCAGAAGAATGGGTAAGTGACCTGGAAGACAGAATGGTGGAATTCACTGCTGCAGAACAGAATAAAGAAAAAAGAATGAAAAGAAATGAAGACAGCCTAAGAGACCTCTGGCACAACATTCAACTCAACAACATTCGCATTATAGGGATCCCAGAAGGAGAAGAGAGAGAGAAAGGACCTGAGAAAATATTTGAAGAGATTATAGTCAAAAACTTCCCTAACATGGGAAAGGAAATAGCCACCCAAGCCCAGGAAGCACAGAGTCCCATTCAAATTGGCAAAAATTAAAGACAAAGAAAAATTATTGAAAGCAGCAAGGGAAAAACGACAAAAAACATACAAGGGAACTCCCATAAAGTTAACAGCTGATTTCTCAGCAGAAACTCTACAAGCCAGAAGGGAGTGGCATGACATATTTAATGAAAGGGCAGAACCTACAACCAAGATTACCCAGCAAGGATCTCACTCACATTTGATGGAGAAATCAAAAGCTTTAGAGACAAGTAAAAGCTAAGAGAACTTAGCACCACCAAACCAGCTGTACAACAGATGCTAAAGGAACTTAAGTGGGAAACACAAGAGAAGCAAAGGACCTACAATAACAAACCCAAAACAATTAAGAAAATGGTAATAGGAAATACATATCGATAATTACCATAAACGTGAATGGATTAAATGCTCCAACCAAAAGACACAGGCTTGCTGAATGGATACAAAAACATGACCCATATATAGGCTGTCTACAAGAGACCCACTTCAGACCTAGGGACACATACAGACTGAAAATGAGGGGATGGAAAAAGATATTCCATGCAAATGGAAATCAAAAGAAAGCTGGAGTAGCAATACTCATATCAGATAAAATAGACTTTAAAGAATGTTACGAAAGACAACGAAGGACACTACATAATGATCAAGGGATCAATCCCAAAAGAAGACGTAACAATTATATATTCACCCAACATAGGAGCACCTCAATACATAAGGCAACTGCTAACAGCTCTAGAAGAGGAAATTGACAGTAACACAGTAATAGTGGGGGACTTTAACACCTCACTTACACCAATGGACAGATCATCCAAACAGAAAATTAGTAAGGAAACACAAGCTTTAAATGGCACAATAGACCAGATAGATTTAATTGATATTTATAGAACATTCCATCCAAAAACAGTAGATTACACTTTCTTCTCAAGTGCGCACAGAACATTCTCCAGGATAGATCACATCTTAGGTCCACAAATAAAGCCTCAGTAAATTTAAGAAAATTGAAATCATATCAAGCATCTTTTCTGACCACAACACTATGAGATTAGAAATCAATTACAGAGAAAAAAATGTAAAAAACACAAACACATGGAGGCTAAACGTTATTAAATAACCAAGAGATCACTAAAGAAATCAAAGAGAAAATCAAAAAAATACCTAGAGACAAATGACAATGAAAACACGATGACCCAAAACCTATGGGATGCAGCAAAAGCAATTCTAAGAGGGAAGTTTATAGCTATACAAGCCTACCTCAAGAAACAAGAAAAATCTCAAATAAACAATCTAACCTTACACCTAAAGGAATTAGAGAAAGAAGAACAAACAAAATCCAAAGTTAGTAGAAGGAAAGAAATCATAAAGATCACAGCAGAAATCAATGAAATAGAAACAAAGAAAACAATAGCAAAGATCAATAAAACTAAAACCTGGTTCTTTGAGAAGATCAACAAAAGTGATAAACCATCAGCCAGACTCATCAAGGAAAAGAGGGAGGGATTCCCTGGTGGTGCAGTGGTTAAGAATCCACCTGCCAATGCATGGGACATGGGTTCGAGCCCTGGTCTGGGAAGATCCCACATGCTGCGGAGCAGCTGGGCCCATGTGCCACAATTACTGAGGCCCAGGCGCCTAGAGCCCATGCTCCATAACAAGAGAAGCCACTGCAATGAGACGCTCATGCACCGCCATGAAGAGTAGCCCCTGCTCGCTGCAGCTAGAGAAAGCCCAACGCAGCAACGAAGACCCAAAGCAGCCAAAAATAAATAAATAAAATAAATTTTTTTTAAAAAAGAGGGAGAGGACTCAAATCAATAAAATTAGAAAGGAAAAAAGTTAAAACAAGCACTGCAGAAATACAAACCTTCCTAAGAGACTACTACAAGCAACTCTATGCCTATAAAACGGACAACCTGGAAGAAATGGACAAATTCTTAGAAAGGTATAACCTTCCAAGACTGAACCAGGAAGAAACAAAGTATGAACAGACCAATCACAAGTAATGAAATTGAAACTGTGATTAAAAATCTTCCAACAGGGCTTCCCTGGTGGCACAGTGGTTGAGAGTCCGCCTGCTGATGCAGGAGACACGGGTTCATGCCCTGGTCCAGGAGGATCCCACATGCCGTGGAGCGGCTGGGCCCGTGAGCCATGGCCGCTGAGCCTGCGCGTCCGGAGCCTGTGTTCTGCGATGGGAGAGGCCACAACAGTGAGAGGCCCCCGTACCACAAAAAAAAAAAAAAAAATATCTTCCAACAAAAGTCCAGGATCAGATGGCTTCACAGGTGAATTCTATCAAACATTTAGAGAAGGGCTAATACCCATCCTTCTCAAACTCTTCCAAAAAATTGCAGAGGAAGGAAAACTCCCAAACTCATTCTATGAGGCCACCATCACACTGATACCAAAACCAGACAAAGATACTATAAAAAAAGAAAATTACAGACCAATATCACTGATGAATATAGATGTAAAAATCCTCAACAAAATGCTAGCAAACAGAATCCAACACATTAAAAAGGATCATACACCATGAATCAAGTGAGATTTATCCCAGAGATGCAAGGATTCTTCAGTATACGCAAGTCAATCAATATGATACACCACATTAACAAATTGAAGAATAAAAACTATATGATCATCTCAATAGATGCAGAAAAAGCTTCTGACAAAATTCAACATCAATTTATGATAAAAACTGTCTAGAAAGTGGGCAACATAATAAAGGCCATATATGACAAACCCAAAGCAAACATCATTTTTTTTTTTTTTTGCGGTACACTGGCCTTTCACTGTTGTGGCCTCTCCCATTGCGGAGCACAGGCTGTGGACGCGCAGGCTCAGCAGCCATGGCTCACGGGCCTAGCCGCTCCGCGGCATGTGGGATCTTCCCAGACCGGGTCACGAACCTGTGTCCCCTGCATCGGCAGGCGGACTCTCAACCACTGTGCCACCAGGGAAGCCCAACAAACATCATTCTTAATGGTGAAAAAGTAAAAGCATTTCCTCTAAGATCAGGAACAAGACAAGGATGTCCACTCTCACCACTATTATTAAACATAGTTTTGGAAGTCCTAGCCATGGCAATCAGAGAATAAAAGGAATACAAATTGGAAAAGAAAAAGTAAAACTGACATTGTTTGCAGATGACATGATACTATACATAGAGAATCCTAAAGATGCCACCAGAAAACTACTAATCAATAAATGTGGTAAAGCTGCAGGATACAAAATTAATGCACAGAAATCTCTTGCATTCCCATACCCTAGTGATGAAAAATCTGAAAGAGAAATTAAGGAAACACTCCCATTTACCATTGCAACAAAAAAAAAATACCTAGAAATAAACCTCCCTAAGGCGACAAAAGACCTGTATGCAGAAAACTATAAGACACTGATGAAAGAAATTAAAGATGATACAAACAGATGGAGAGATATACCATGTTCTTGGATTGGAAGAATCAACATTGTGAAAATGACTATACTACCCAAAGCAATCTACAGATTCTGTGCAATCCCTATCAAATTACCAATGACATTTTTCACAGAACTAGAACAAAAAAAATTCACAATTTGTATGGAAACACAAAAGACCCCGAACAGCCAAAGCAATCTTGAGAAAGAAAAACGAAGCTGGAGGAATCAGGCTGACTTCAGACTGTACTACAAAGCTACAGTAATCAAGACAGTATGGTACTGGCACAAAAATAGAAACACAGATCAATGGAACAGGGTAGAAAGCCCAGTGATAAAGCCCATGCACCTATGGTCAACTAATCTATGACAAAGGAAACAAGGATATACAGTGGAGAAAAGACAGCCTCTTCAATAAGTGGTGCTGGGAAAACTGGACAGGTACATGTAAAAGAATGAAATTAGAACACTCCCTAACACCATACACAATAGTAAACTCAAAATGAATTAGAGACCTAAATATAAGACCGGACACTACAAAACTCTTAGAGGAAAACATAGGAAGAACACTCTTTGACATAAATCACAGCAAGACCTTTTTTGATTCACCTCCTAGAGTAATGGAAATAAAAACAAAAATAAACAAATGGGACCTAATGAAACTTAAAAGCTTTTGCACAGCAAAGCAAACCATAAACAAGACCAAAAGACAACCCTCAGAATGGGAGAAAATATTTGCAAACAAATCATCTGACAAAGGATTAATCTCCAAAATATATAAACAGCTCATGCAGCTCAATGTTAAAAAAACTAACCACCCAATCCAAAAATGGGCAGAAGACCTAAATAGACATTTCTCCAAAGACATACAGATGGGCAAGAAGCACATGAAAAGCTGCTCAACATCACTAATTATTAGAGAAATGCAAATCAAAACTACAATGAGGTGTCACCTCACACCAGTTAGAATGGGCATCATAAGAAAATCTACAAACAACAAATGCTGGAGAGGGTGTGGAGAAAAGGGAACCCTCTTGCCCTGTTGGTGGGAATGTAAATTGACACAGCCACTATGGAGAACAATATGGAGGTTCCTTCAAGAACTAAAAATAGAATTACCATATGACCCAGCAATCCCACTACTGGGCATATACCCTGAGAAAACCATAATTCAAAAAGACACATGCACCTCAATGTTCACTGCAGCACTATTTACAATAGCCAGGTCATGGAAGCAACCTAAATGCCCATCGACAGACGAATGGATAAAGAAGATGTGGTACATATATATAATGGAATATTACTCAGCCATAAAGAGGAATGAAATTGGGTCATTTGTAGAGACGTGGATGCATCTAGAGACTATCATACAGAGTGAAGTAAGTCAGAAAGAGAAAAACAAATATCGTATATTAACACGTATATGTGGAACCTAGAAAATGGTACACACGAACTGGTTTGCTTAGCAGAAATTGAGACACAGAAGTAGAGAAAAAACGTATGGGCACCAAGGGGGGAAAGCGGTAAGGGATGGGGGTTGTGGTGTGATGAACTGGGAGACTAGGATTGACATATATACACTGATATGTATAAAATGGATGACTAACAACAAACAAAAATTAATTAAAACAACCCCCCCCCCAAAACAAAAAAAGAAGAAGCTCTAAAGCAAGAGCCTGACCAATTCAAACATATTAAAACTAAGGGAGTTATAAGACAAACAACAGGTGGAAAAAAATACATGCAATGTTAAAGGGTTAGTGTGCGAAGTAAGATGAACGGACACAATAGTTAAGGGGGAAAAAAAAAGGGAAAATAACCAAAACATGTTTAACAGAAGATGCGAGATCATGTATGAGAAAATACCTGTCTGATTGGTAATAGGAAGTAATGAAACAACATGTCAAGCAGATTACATTTCACACTGATTAGGACAAAAATTTAGTCAATTTAGTAATCCCTAGTGTTGATGACCATAGGTGACAAATACGTAAATTATGCACGAATGGAGGAAGCATCAACTGATGCACTCCACTGCCATTTCCTGTACATTCGAACTCGCTATCTACAGCTTAGCGATTTTTCTCTAATGTCCAGAGGATTTATGTTCTTGGAGACTAATGCAAGAATACAGAAAATGTATTTTTAAGGAGATTAAAAATTAAACTGGAGAGAATTCCCTGGAGGTCCAGTGGTTAGGACTCCGTGATTTCACTGCCAAGGGCCCAGGTTCAATCCCTAGTTGGGGAAGTAAGATCCCATAAGTTGTGTGGCACGACCAAAAAAAATTTTTTTAACTGGAAAAAGCCGAACCCTATAACCACTGCAATGGATGAGTACCTTGACTGGCCTGTAGACCCTAGATGTGTATGAAACATACTTCTGCAAAGAACCAACCAAAAAACATTTTGACCGTAATTTCATTAATACTCATTTACTGAAAGGTCAAAACAGACAAAACTAAAACAACACTGTGTAGTGAAAAGAATAGATGGTAAAGGTATGAATAACTAAACAATCAACAGAGATCATCTATGGGGCAGCACAGAGATGAGCAAGGGAGCAAGAACATTATGAGACTCTAAAAACTGCCTGAAGGCCCAGTTATGAATCTTGATGGTTACAAAGATGTTTATATTGTTATTATTACTAGATCTTCCAATAAAACATTTTGTATGGGCTTCCCTGGTGGCGCAGTGGTTAAGAATCCGCCTGCCAATGCAGGGGACACGGGTTTGAGCCCTGGTCCGGGAAGATCCCACATGCTGCGAAACAACTAAGCCCATGAGCCACAACTACTGAGCCTGCGCTCTAGAGCCCGAAAACCACAACTACTGAGCCTGCACTCTAGAGCCTGCGTGCCACAACTGCTGAAGCCCAGGCGCCTAGAGCCCTTGCTCTGCAACAAGAGAAACCACCGCAATGAGAAGCCCGTGCACCACAATGAAGAGTAGCCCCTGCTTGCCGCAACCAGAGAAAGCCCGCACACAGCAACGAAGACCCAACATAGCCAAAAATAAAAAATAAATAAAATTTATATAAAAAAACACTTTGTACATTCTTTTTTGAATATATGTGATGACAAAATAAATAAGGAATTAATGAAGTTTGGAGAAGAACATAATTTTACTATGTTTGCCCTGTGATGTGGCAACCTGAGTTTTAATTCACAGATTCTGGTAGCAAAAAGTGGTAGCAAACACATATATATGGAATTTAAGAAAAAAAAAAATGTCATGAAGAACCTAGGGGTAAGGCAGGAATAAAGACGCAGACCTCCTAGAAAACGGACTTGAGGTTATGGGGAGGGGGAAGGGTGAGCTGTGACAGGGCGAGAGAGAGTCATGGACATATACACACTAACAAACGTAGTAAGGTAGATAGCTAGTGGGAAGCAGCCGCATGGCACAGGGATATTGGCTCGGTGCTTTGTGACAGCCTGGAGGGGTGGGATAGGGAGGGTGGGAGGGAGGGAGACGCAAGAGGGAAGAGATATGGGAACATATGTATATGTATAACTGATTCACTTTGTTATAAAGCAGAAACTAACACACCATTGTAAAGCAATTATACCCCAATAAAGATGTTAAAAAAAAAAAAACTGGTAGCAAGACAAGTGTCTATTTTGTAAGAACTGGTTACATAATCTCACCCTCATATTCACTTTTTTTTTTTTTTTTTTTTTGCGGTACGTGGGCCTCTCACTGTTGTGGCCTCTCCCGTTGCGGAGCACAGGCTCCGGACGCGCAGGCTCAGCGGCCATGGCTCACGGGCCTAGCTGCTCCGCGGCATGTGGGATCTTCCTGGACCGGGGCACGAACCCACGTCCCCTGCATCGGCAGGCGGACTCTCAACCACTGCGCCACCAGGGAAGCCCTCATATTCACTTTTTAAAAATAAAGGGTGAAGGGACTTACCTGGTGGTCCAGTAGTAAAGAATCCGCTTTCCAATGCAGGGTATGCAGGTTCGATCCCTGGTCAGGAAAGTAAGATCCCACACGCCGCGGGGCAACTAAACCTGCATGCCACAACTACACAGCCCACGCGCTCTGGAGCCCACATGCCACAACTACAGAGAAGCCCACACACCTAAACGAAAATCCCTGCACACCACAATGAAAGATCCCGCATGCCACAACTAAGACCTGACGCAGCCAAAAATAATAAATAAATTTAAAAAAAAGGGTAACATGAACTGGTATAAAAAGATGTGGAAGATTTTTCAATAGAATAATTTTTTTTAATTAATTTATTTTTTGGCTGCGTCGGGTCTTCGTTGCCATGCGCAGGCTTTCTCTAGTTGTGACGACAGGGGCTACTCTTTGTTGTGGTGTGCAGGCTTCTTTCTCACTGTGGTGGCTTCTCTTGTTGCAGAGCATGGGCTGTAGGTGCACGGGCTTCAGTAGTTGTGGCTCGCAGGCTCAATAGTTGTGGTGCACAGACTTAGTTGCTCCGCGGCATGTGGGATCTTCCCAGACCAGGGCTCGAACCCGTGTCCTCTGCATTGGCAGGTGGATTCTTAACCACTGCGCCACCAGGAAGTCCCTCAATAGAATAATTAAGCAGTGTGTTGCAATATACAGATCATGTTCCCTTTTCTTGTGGACCCCATCTGAGATTTGGCTCAGATGTGTAGGCTGACGACAGCACACAATGCCAAGAGGGTATGAAGTTTTTTACTTCTATAATGCAAGTGTCTGGGGAGGGCAGGGCGGGCCTCTCAAGCAGGTGGGAAATGCCTTCGGAGAGCAAGGTAAGGAGCCTGGCTTGGGTTTTTTCATTGAGATTAGGGGGTGAGCTAGGATGACAGTTTGCACACATGAGCAGGGACTTCCATGGACTTATTACTCTCTTACCAGCATCAAAGGAAGGAACACTCAGGCTTTCTTAGCACTTTGTACAGATGTGGGGTACAAAGAGGAATAAGGAGGGATGAAAGTATAAAGCTGTCAGCAGACAAAAATAAAAACTGAGGTCAGAGACTTCCGGTTCCTGATCTGGCATGTTAAGGAGCTTAGAAGCTGGCATTAGCACCCTCATAGGGAAAAAACAACGAACTAAAAGTTAACAATAGACCCATCAGAGAATTTAGGTCATCGGGAAACTGCTGTCTCCAAAATCAGCGAGACAAAAAAGTAGCCATGTCCAGAATACTCTGTTCTTAACAAGAACTGTCCTCAAAATAATCTATTTTGTAACAGTGCAACTGATCTGGGGCGTGCGTGTGTGTGTGTGGTGGAAACACCCACTTGAGTCTCCTCTAGCCTCCCTGCTCTCCAAAGGTGGGGGTAGAGGACAGAAGCACTTGTGACAGTGGTTTCCCCTCCTTACGTCAAATATGTGGTGTCTTTTTAACACCACTGCTCCAACTCTGTCATCAAATATGTGTCTACCAGTTTGAGTCAATATGAATGCTACCTGGAGTTAGTGTCGGACCTCACAGATTAATAAACACTCACTCCCACAAGACTGCCCCCACTTCAGCTGCTGGCCACAAACAGGGTGCCTGGGCTACTGACATTTCTACCCAGCCTCCTACAAAGTCATAGATTCCCTTGACATTCCCTCAGGTTTGGTAATTTGCTAGAACAATTCTGAGAACTCAGGAAGACACTTGGCTTTACTATTACTGGTTTATGATAAAGGATACAACTCAGGAACAGCCAAATGGAAGAGATGCATAGGGAAAAATATGGGAGCAGAGAGTAAGGGGCTGGGGTCAAAGGAAACAAAAGCAAAAGAAACAAATGGGACCTAATTAAACTTAAAAGGTTTTGCATATCTAAAGAAACCATTGACAGGCCTGGAGATTATCATACTAAGTGCAGTCAGACAGAGAAAGACAAATATCATAATATTGCTTATATGGGGAATCTAAAAAGACGTGATACAAATGAACTTATTTACAAAAGAGAAATAGGCTCACAGACTTAGAAAAAAAACTTATGGTTACTAAAGGGGACAGGTGGTGGGAGGAAGGAATAAATTGGGAGTTTGGGATTGACAGATACACACTACTATATTTAAAATAGATAACCAACAAGGACCTACTGCATAGCACAGGGGATTCTGCTCAATATTCTGTAACAACCCAAATGGGAAAAGAATTTGAAAAAGAATAGATACATGTATACATATAACTGAATCACTATGCTGCACATCTGAAACTAACACAACATTGTTAATCAACTATACAGTACTCCAATATAAAATAAAAAAATTAAAAATTCTGTAAAAAAAACTTGGTTAATACTACATTTAAAGTATTTTGTATGTCAATAAAATACCAATAAAAAGAAAAAATTTAAATACAGGAGAAAGTATGGAAAGGTATGTGTACCAATGAACTTTTTGTGGTTAAAAAATAAGTAAATAAGCCATCGACAAAATGAGAAGACAGCACATTGAATGGGAGAAAATATCTGCAAATGATATGACTGATAAGGGGTTAATATCCAGAAGATATAAACAGCTCATATACCTCAGTATCAAAAAAAACCTGATTAAAAAATGGATAGAAGACCTGAGTAGACATTTTTCCAAAGAAGACATACAGATGGTCAAGTAGCATATGAAAAGATGCTCAACATCACTGCATCAGAGAAATGCAAGTCAAAACATCGAGGTATCACCTCACACCTGTCTGAACACCTACCATCAAAAAGACCACAAATAACAAATGTTGGTGAGGATGTGGAGAAAAGGGAACCCTTGTACACTGTTGCTAAGAATGTAAATTAGTGCCAACTAATATGGAAAACAGTACTGAGATTTCTCAAAAACCTGAAAATAGAACTACCATATGATCCAGCAATTCCACTCCTGGGTATATATCTGAAGAAGATGAACACTATTTCAAACAGATACACACACCCCAATGTTCACAGCAGCATTATTTACAATAGCCAAGATATGGAGGCAACCTAAGTGTCCATTGACAGATGAATGGATAAAGAAGATGTGGTGCATACATACAATGGAATACTTCTTGACCAGAAAAAAGAATGTAATTTTGCCATTTGCAACAACATGGATAGATGAAGGGTATTATGCTCAGTAAAATAAGTCAACAGAGAAAGACAAATACTGTATGATTTCACTTATATGGGGAATCTAAAAGAAACAAATGAATATAACAAAACAAAAACAGACTCACAGATAGAACAAACTAGCAGTTACAAATGGGGAGAGCGAAGTGGGGAGGGGAAAGACGGGTGGGAGATTAAGGGGTACAAACTACTATGTATAAAATAAATAAGCTACAAGCGTATATTGTATAGCACAAGGAATATAGCCAATATTTTGTAATAACTTTATATGGAGTATAATCTATAAAAATTTTGAATTATTAGGTTGTATACCTGAAACTGATATAATATTGTAAATCAACTATACCTATAAAAAGGTCAATGGTCTAAAAATACAACAACTGAAGCCACATACTGTCATAGTGGATTTAAAAAAATTATATGTTGTCTGAAATAAAGCCGCATTCACAATAAAGACAGATGGATTAAGACTAAGGGATGGAAAAAGATGTTATCATGTTAACATTAAAAGTAGAATATCCATATTACTTTCTGACAAAGCACAGAGATAAAGAGGGGCAATGCATGAAGATAAAGGGGTCAAGTCTCCAAGAAGACAAAGTAATCCTTAGTGCTTACGTGCACAGCAACAACACAGTGGCAAAATACACCAGGGAAAAATGGATAGAATTACAAGGAGAAACAGACAACTCCACTATTATAGTTGGACTTCAACACCCCTCTAATAAATGATTACGAGAACCAGCAGGAAGAAATTCAGAAAAGCCACAGAGCTGAATTGAACAGTGCCCTCAAACAACCGGATATAACTGAAAACTGTGTATTATTTCATCAAACAATAGCAGAATACACATCCTTCTCAAGTTAACATGGGAAATTCATAAGGATAGAACACATTCTGGGGGAATTCCCTGGTGGTCCAGTGATTAGGACTGGGTGCTTTCACTGCCGTGGGGCCGGGTTTGATCCCTGGTTGGGGAACTAAGATCCTGCATGCTGTGTGGCGTGGCCAAAACAAACAACACATTCTGGGACATAAAACACATATTAACTAATCTTAAGGGAAATCATACAAAATATACTCTCAGAACACAAAGGCGTTAACCTGGAAATCAATGATAGATATTTAAAAACATTCAAATACTTCAAGATTAAACAACACACTTTTAAATAACCCATGGATCAAAGAAAAAGTTTCAACAGCAATTAAAAATTACCTTGATTAAATAAAAATGAATGTACAATTTACTGAAACTTGTGGAATGCAGCAAAAATAGGGTGGGCGTAGAGGGAAGTTTATGGCATTGAAGGCATACACTTGAAGAAAGAGATCTGTAATTAATGATCCTAAGCGTTTAGCCTTAAAAAGTAGAAAAAAGAAGAGGAAATTAAGCCCAAAGTAAGCACAGGAAGAGATGTAACAATGTGAGAAGAAATCAATGAAAGTACAAGAAATCATTGAGAAAAATCAACAAAACATCTGTTTTTTGAAGAAATGAAATTCAGAAATGTCTATATAAGCTGAGAAAAAAAGAGAAAAGACATGGGAATTTCCTGGTGGTCCAGTGGTTAAGACTCTGTGCTTTCACTGCTGAGGGTTTGGGTTCAATCCCTGGTTGGGGAACTAAGATACTACAAGCCACACAGCACGGCCAAAAAAAAAAAAAAAAAGAAAGAAGAAAATCCAAATTATTAATATGAGGAATGAAACAGATGAAAATGTAAAAGCATTTGAAAAAATCCAAAATCCATTTATGATAGCACACTAGGAAGAGAGGAACTTCTTCTTCTTGAGAAAGACCATCTACAAAAAACCTGCAGTTAACATCACACTTAATGGTGAGAAGCTAGATGCTTCCCTGGTAAGATCAGGAGGCAATGATGTCCCCTCTCTCACAAGTCCTAGTCAACACTGTACTGGAAGCTTACAGAATAAAAGGACATGTAAGGTATACAGAATGGGAAGTAAGAAATAAAACTGTCTTTTGTCATGTAGGACATGATTATGGAGAAAAAGAATCAACAACAACAAAGAAAACCCCTGAACTAATAAGAGAGTACAGTAAGACTGAAGGTTAGTTAACATACAAAGTCAATGATTTCCTATAGATCCAAACAAATCTAGTCAATTCATCTTTGACAAAGGATCAAAGGCAATTTAATGAAGAAACGACAGTCTTTTCAACAAATAGTGCCAGGAAAACTAGATATCCACATTGAAAAAAAGAACGTCTAGACACAGATCCTACACCTTTTGCAAAAATTAACCCCAAATGGACCACAGATCTTATGTAAAAGGCAAAACTACAGAACTCCTAGAAGATAACACAGGAGAAAGTGAACCTATCTATGAAACAGAAACAGAATCATGGACATAGAGAACAGACTGGCGGCTGCCAAGGGGGAGGGGGTGGGGGAGGGATGGAGTGGGAGGCTGGGGTTAGCAGATGGAAGCTTTTATACATAGAATAGATGAACAACAAGGTCCTATTGTACAGCACGGAGAAACTATATTCAATATCCTATGATAAACTATAATGGAAAAGAGTATTAAAAATGTATATATGTGTACAGCTGAACCACTTTGCTGTATAGCAGAAACTGACACAACACTGTAAATCAACTATACTTCAAGTTTTTAAAATATTGAGAAAAAAGGTAACATAGGAGAAAATCTATATGACCTTGGGTTTGGTGATGAGTTTTTTGATTCAACACACCAAAAGTAGGACTGAAGAAAGAAAAAAATTAGTAAATTGACTTCATTAAAATGACAGTTTGCTCTATGAAAGACAGGGTTAAGAGACTGAAAATAAGCCACAGACTGGGAGAAAATCTCTGCAAACCACTTATCTGATAAAGGACTGCTATTTGAAATATCCAAAGAACTCAAAACTCAACGATAAGAAGACAGGCAACACTATTAAAAATGGACAAAATAAGACACATGGATGGTAAATAAGCATAAGAAAAGACACTCCACATCATATGTCATTAGGATTGCAAATAAAAGAAGAATGAGATTATTACTAGATACTTATCAGAATACTAAAATTCAAAAAACTGAGAACACCAAAGGACAGAGACAATGTACAGCAACAGGAACCCTGTTCCATTCTCAATGCTGGTGGGAATGGAAAACGGTATGTCTACTTTGGAAAACAGGCAGTTTCTTAAAATACTAAACCTATTCTTAACCATACAATCCAACAATCAGGCTCCTTTGTATTTTGCCACATTAGCTGAAAACTTATGTTCATAAAAAAAAACCTGTGCATGAATTTTTATAAAAGCTTTACTCGTGATTGCCAAGACTTAGAGGTAAACAAGATATCCTTCAACAGGTGAATGGAAAAATCATCACTGGAACATCAATACAATGAAATATTTTTCAGTGTTAAAAGAACACGAGGTATCAAACCAAAAAGACATGGAGAAACCTTAAATCATATTGCTAAGTGAAAGCAGCCAATATGACAAGGCTACACACTGTATTATTCCAACCATAGTTCTGGAAAGGAAAAAACTATGAGTAAGACCTTCAGCTGCCAGGGATTTCGGGTGGGAGGGAGGAATGAATGAATAGGTGGAGCACAGGGGCCTTTTAGAGCATGAAAGTAGAATACATGATACAGATATGATGGACACAACTCATTTTATGTTGCCAAAGCCCAGACTGTCTAACATAAGAGTCAACGCTAGTGTAAATTGCAGACTTTAATGCATCAGTATTGGTTCATCAAATGTAACAAATGTACCACAGTAATACTAGATATAAAAAATAGGGCAGGGACCTCCCTGGGTGTCCAGTGGTTAGGACTCCCTGCTTCCACTGCAGGGGGCGTGGGTCCAATCCCTGGTGGGGGAACTAAGATCCCGCATGCCCTGTGGCATGGCCCCCCAAAAAAATACAGGGCAAACTATATGAAGGCAGAGGGGTTAAGTGGGAACTCTGTACTCTGTAATCAAGTTTTCTATAAACCTAAAACTGCTATAAAGATAAAGTGTTATTAGAAAAAAAAAAAGATGAAGTCAGATGCCTTAATATCCATCTCAGATGACTGATGGCTGAAAGAGGTCATCTTTCAATCAACTGATCTGAAGTTATTTCAATGAGCCATTTTGGTGCTTTTATGAGGCCTAGACTCTGAGACTTACAAGAGAGGGTTAAACTACACTGAATGCTGTGTTCCACAGTGCAGCACTGGATATTCTGAGAAGTGAAATGAGTGCCTTGGTTACTATTAGCAGCGCCTGGAACTCTGACATGGACAGACGAGTGTTACCTTAATTTTTGTGTGTGTGTGCCTCCTCAGCATGTGGGATCTTAGTTTGCTGACCAGGGACTGAACCGGTGCCCTCTGCAGTGGAAGCACAGAGTCTTAACCACTGGACCACCAGGGAAATCCCTACCTTGATTTATATCGTGGGTATCTGTTAGGCAAGAGAGTCTCAGAATTCTTTTACCACAAAGGGGCAACTCTTAGACAACCATCCAGGGGTCTATAAACACATGCTGATGGAGCCAGTTGCTGGTCAGTGCTAAGATGACAGCCTGATGTTTCGTCAGTTGTGCACCCTTGAGTCCCATCCTTCGTCAGAATGTCCCAAATAAGGGATGAAAAGCAGCAACTCTGCCTGAGCTGGATCATGTATGAATGTGGAGATGTTGTTTCTAATGCCTAAAACTCCCACTGCTTTTCACTCAGAGAATCCTAAGGAGCTCCCCAAGGAGCCTAGGGGTCTGGGAAGGGGGTGACCTTCAGAAAGGGACTGAAGAGAGGGTAGGCCACCCCTCCTGCAGGTAGGTTATGGCAGGGGGCCCAGGTTTAGCTGTATCTTGCCTGAAGGGGGTCTCCATAGCTGAGCTGAGCTCTTGGGGTGCTGTTCACAGGTCCCAAATTACAATGGGAATCTGGGTGAAGGGTCACATGCTCAGGGCTATCTGTGTTTAGCACAGCTCTGTCAGAAGGGATAACTGCAGCTCGAATGGCATATAGCGTGGAGCCTAGGGCAGTTACTGATGGCAACTCCAGGGGCAGGAGACGAGGTCACTGAAGCCTCTACTGTGAATCAGTGTCTGATGGCACTAAGGGAAGTAAGTGCCTGTCATCTGGCAGTTTGACCTGAGTCCAGAGCCTTTTTGTTTTTTGTAGGGGGAATATTCAAGGTGGGCCGATGTACAAGTAATAGTATAAATGGGCTCAAGTAAAATTCATAAACAAGGAATAAGATGCCTCCAGAACACCAGAAGAATCTAGACAAGGTTGTGGGTGCTGAGAGGGACAACAGTTATTTCTTCACTGTGTCAGGGAGAGCGGGCCCCAGGTTACCAAATAATTGTTAGGAATTTAAGCTAGGTGGCAGGAACCTCACATCGTATACCAGCAATGGCCTGTCTACTGCTTAGGAGCTCTTTTTGTCAATATTTTTATGTTCTGATGTCCTCAGAAAGAGGATGTCATTGGTGTAATGTCACACCTGTGCTTCTGGACCAAGGTGGCTACAGTTGAGAGCCTGCCTGCAGAGACTGTGCATGGTCACAGTGGTGTTGAGGTTCCCTGAGGGTAACTAGGTAAAGGTGTACCATGCCCCTTCGAGGTGAAGGCCAACTGCAGCTGAGAAGCTGCTGAAATAGACACTGAACAGAATAGACTTAGCCAAATCTGTGGGAGCAGGATATTTACGTTGCTGAGTGGGTGAAGCCAGTAATTTCCATTATGTTGGGGGCTGGGAATTGGGGCTTATTTGGTGAAATCACAGCCTCAAGGTTGCTGTAATCCAGTGTGAGGTGTCATTCATTTTTTCCAGGGTTGAGAAGAAACCAAATAAGGCTATTAAAAGGAAAAGCACAGGGGGTTAATCACCTCCTCACTAAACAGATTTATACAATGTTTTTCAATCTTTCAAAACCCTGTTAAATTTACACTGGGCCATATTTAACTAGGGGGTAAGGTCAGTGGTGTCTCACTTATCAATATAATTTGAAAGTGGCAAAGACTAAATTAAAATTTCATTTATAATTCACTGGATCAGACCTTCCTTGCTGGGGGTGGCTATTTTAGGACAGTGGGTGATAAGACCACAGGGAATTTAGGTAAGATAACACTTCTCAAAGTTAAGGCGAAATACACCTATTAGTCTTCTATATGATATCTAGTAACTCCCCTAAATTTATCAGGGGTACCTTGCTTAAATTTAGTGGGATCCCAGGTATAACTGTAATTTGAGCCCTAGTATTTATTATTTGCATGAAAGTTTGAGAATTAGTGCAGCCCAACAGATGGCAAAATTACTTCATAAACTATGTTGTTGAGGCACCAAAGCAAGTAGTGCCCTTTCATCTTTTTCATTGTGTAAATTCTGTATATTTTGGATTTCCAATTGGGTCAAATTGTGGACCTTTGTTTCATTATTTTTTTCATTTGTCCTCTCCCTCTTGTCCCCCCCCCCCCCCCGCTTTTGCTTTTTTTAGTCACTGGTTATATTGAATACTTCGGGGGAGGGGGTATCCTCTGGTATTTATAAACTCTACTTCTGGAGAGCCTCACACATCAGTGCTATCAGGGTCACAGGCCTCCTCTATGATATCTGGCTGCTTTATAAAGTATAAGGAACTTGGGCTTAAATCAGGTTTGAAGGAATCCCTTGGTTGTGCCACATGGGTGCCATGGTGTTGTCCCCTGTAACCCTGAAGGTCAGGATCTCTGTTGCAATAAAGGCAGCAGCAGAACTCAAGGGTCCTGGG
The DNA here is from genome assembly GCF_964374135.1 of Grampus griseus. Lineage (NCBI taxonomy): Eukaryota > Metazoa > Chordata > Mammalia > Artiodactyla > Delphinidae > Grampus > Grampus griseus. The sequence continues at coordinate 162,847,217 of NC_139019.1, read as the reverse complement.
GAATTCTCTGGAATTACGAGTGGGGACTCAGCCACCATCTAATGACTGCCTTTCCCCCTCTCTTTTCTCTCCAGTAACTGCTCTGTCAGGAACTACCACCCAACTAGCCCAGCTCTTGCACAGGCTACTGTCTCTCTTTCCCACCTGTGCCTTACATGTTGGGTCCAACCCAGGCGCTAGCACAGCTTCACTGTAACATGCAGATAAATCCCAGTAAACACACTGGCCCAAGACTAATTTAAGGAGAGCTCCAATCCCATACTGCTGCTCCCAAATGCCTAGGAGTTCTTAAAACTGACAATTCTGCTCGGCTGAACACAGAACTGAGTCCTGGTATGGTCAACAATGCAACACAGGGCAGCACAGCTCACAGCTCCAGCTCCCCAGCACCCAGCAGCCCACAGCGCCGGCCGCCATCAGACAGCAGAGCAGGTGAGCTGAGTCAGAGCTGGAGAAGACAGACAGGTGGTGATCATGTGTGGCCATGCCGCTCACAGTGCCAGCTGCTATGGTCACCTGCAGAGGTGTGGCTGAGGCTGTCACCGGTGTAGTACACACCCACCAAGAGGATAAGAAAAGGGTGACGACTCATGGAAGAGAGGTCTGGGGGAGAGCAGGCCTGGCCTCTCATGTAGCTCTGAAATGGCTTCACAAACCAAGAAAAGGAGCCTGGTCCCGGTGTTCACTCACTGTGGGTGGAGGGTGGGACCGAGGCAAAAATTCTTGCCCAAGGGCAGAAGCTTGTGTGGCTGGAACACCCTGCCACCTCTAGAAGAGAGGCCACCCAGACTTCTCATCAGCTTGTCCAGGTCAGGGCACAAGGGGAAGAGGGAGGTGTTAAAAAGAAACAGTAGGCCCCAGATGGAGTCATTTGTGCTAAGCCCATGTCACCAAACCAAGACTTAATACCTAACCTAACTGCAAATACGACCTCCCCTAGGAATGTCATCTTAACCAATCTGGAATTTTCTGGTCAACACCAACGAGGTAATCTGCCACATAGGTTTTTCCTTTTTTAAAAAAATATGTATTTATTTGGCTGCGCTGGGTCTTAGTTGCAGCACGCCAGATCTTCGTTGCAGCATGTGAACTCTTAGTTGTGGCATGTGGGATCTAGTTCCCCGACCAGGGATTGAGCCCAGGGCCACTGCATTGGGAGCACTGAGTCTTAACCACTGGACCACCAAGGAAGTCCCCGCATAGGTTTTTTTCTGTCCCTCAAAGAAAGATGAGATAATCCACTCTTTCCTTACCTCTTCCCCCTTCTGCCCATCTAAGCCTTCCATCTGGACACCTCTCTACTTGCTAGATGCGATGCTGTCCAATTCACCACCAATCACTTAATAAAGCCAATAAGACCTTTAACATTTATTTAGTTGAATTCTTGTTATTTTAACAGATTGGTGAGGCTATAACTGTGAGCAAACATCAAAAAATGCGGAGTCTGGGGACTTCCCTGGCAGTCCAGAGGTTAAGACTTCACGCTTCCACTGCAGGGGGGCACAGGTTCAATCCCTGTCGGGGAGCTAAGATCCCACAAGCCGTGTGGTGTGGCCAAAAAACAAAAAGAAAGATATGCATTTGCAATTGCTTCCTTTTTTTTTTTTTCTTTTTTTTTTTTTGCGGTACGCGGGCCTCTCCCGTTGCCGAGCACAGGCTCCGGACGCACAGGCCCAGCGGCCATGGCTCACCGGCCCAGACGCTCCGCGGCATGTGGGATCCTCCCAGACCGGGGCACGAACCCGTGTCCCCTGCATCGGCAGGCGGACTCTCAACCACTGCCCCACCAGGGAAGCCCACAATTGCTTCCTTTTTGATAAAGAAAACACCAAATCAAGATGCTCAAGAAATGATCAATACTGGTTATTGGGGGTGGCTGAACCAAGAGCACTTGAGGGGCCAGGGTGTTCTGGAGTGAGTCTACTTTAGATCTTTTTTTTTTTTTTGCGGTACGCGGGCCTCTCACTGTTGTGGCCTCTCCCGTTGCGGAGCACAGGCTCAGCGGCCACGGCTCACGGGCCCAGCCGCTCCGCGGCATGTGGGATCTTCCCGGACCGGGGCACGAACCCGTGTCCCCTGCATCGGCAGGCAGACTCTCAACCACTGTGCCACCAGGGAAGCCCTAGACCTTCTTATCTTAACAGCCTTTTCCTAACCTTCGCATGATTATTTAAGATTAACTGAGTAATCTGCATAAACCATATTTTTCTATTTAACAGCCTTTACTTTTAATTAACTTGCTTTTAATTTTTAATTTTAACTTATTTTTTACTTTTCTATGGAGGAAACCATGCTAAGATTTACTCCTTTAAACATTTAACACTTATAAAAAGCATAAAAAGTGAAAAGTTTCATATCTCCTTCTAACTAAAATTACAAGAGAGGCATCATAGTTTCTCCTTATATCTCACTCTGGGGGTTATTTCAGAAATAAGTAATGTGTAATGCACTAGGAATTTGGGTCTAATCCATTAAATATACTAGGATTTTCAATGACTTAGGTAAGTTTTGAATAGTTTTCCTCATTATCAATTAAAGGAATTCATTTGCTTCAGTAATATTGCAGCACTTAAAATTTCAAAGCTCTCTAAGGACATGCACATACAAAAACTGACTTACAAATGTAAAAACCATCTGAGAACTCAAATACACCCATCTCATATCTTGAGGATCTCTTGCCTAAAAGGAACAAATACTCTGTTTGGTTCCAAAATTCTTGGCCTTACTCCCACTATGTCTCTCAATCAACATACATTTAAAGCCTGAGACCTATAAATATTATACACTCACACAGTAAATTATATCACAAACCATTAAGGGAAACTAGAGTTAAGAGCCGCAATATTCGATATATAAACATATACAAGGAAAGAAAGGCAAATATTTCAATCAGTGAGATAAGCAGGCTGTTTCCCTACAGTTCAGAAGGAAACCCAGATTTCCAAGCTTGAGGTCCAGACTCCCCCTGTGGGGATACAACCCCTAGAGTGTGTCAGTCCCTGGTGATGGAGGGTAAGGACACCTGAGCAGCCATAGAAATAAACTCTGGAGGCTCCAACATAATGCAAATGCTCCCTTCTCAGGCTTCAATTCTTACAAGTGAGAAAACTCTTGGCCAGATTCAATTTAAAGTTCTAACTGAAATGTACTCCAAAACTCATAAACTCTTGTCCAGGACACAGAACACATGACCTTCACAGACTTTCTCAATGTACTCATATTACTCTGAGTGCACCTACACTGCAAAAGCGACTCAAACCTGTATCTCAAAACAGGCACCAAGAAAATCACAGTTATAGCTTCAGAAAGGGCATCACTCCCCACCCCCCACCCACCATCACAGGTGCATCCCCAGCTTTCCAGGGATCTGTATCTTCTCTTCCTATAAAGACTCCTTCCACAGTGGGTGCAAGCAGGTAGGACACTTACAGGGGGAGGCTCCCCAGCAAGAACAACTGGTCCTCTGAGTACTTCCCTTTGCAGGCTTAAGGGGGCCTTAGCTTAGAAATACTGACCACAGGTCTCGGTTCCCCACTGTTGTTGCCTTGGACACCACTGATATTTTAAATGACACAAACCCAGTGTTTGAATAATCCAGCACAACCATTCTAAACCAGGATTTATATGTAAAGGAAGGAAGAAAATTGTAAGGCATTTTTCTAGTTCAAGAACAAAACACACAAATGTCTATTCCTTTCTGAAAATAAATGTCAGTTAATTATTATTTCCATGGCAAGAAACTGTTTGGAAATAATCATAATTGAAGAAAAGAAAAAAACAGATCTCGAATGTTACATGCAGTCACTCATGGGACCAAAAAAAAGAAAAATTTTAACTAATGGAATGGTATAACAGAATATTTTGTTTTATTTTTTCTGAAATTCACCTCTTTCTTCCCCTTCGGAAATATTTTATACTCTCTTTCAAGATCTATTGATTAAATACATTTACAGTTACCAAAAACCGAGACTTAAAGTGAATAAAGTCACAAACTCAGGGAGGGGCAAGGCTGACCTGGAACTATGATAAAAAGATTACCCAGGAGTCTCCAAAGAGGAACCTCCACCCAAAGGGCTCAAACAGGATGTCTGTGCCCAGCAAAGGTCCTGGGGGGTAAGCGCAAGACTTATACAATGTAGTTCCAGGTGGTTAGTCTCTGATTTCTTCTCATGGAGAATACACACAGACAAAAAAATGAATCTTTAAAAAGAGCCATTCATGGCTCTGTGGAGAAATGATACAATTAAAATACTGCGTAGTCTGAAATGCACCGTGGAAGACAAATAGTTAATGATGAAGCTATGCACTGGAGAGGGGAAGATGGCGTTTGGGAACGTGGGGAAAGATCTGGAAATCTAGGCATTTACTGCCTGCCCTGGGAAGATCTAGGGTACAAGAACAGGGTCGTGGATTTGTGACCATGTTTCTCAAAATTTGGGAAAGTGAGGGGGAAATGAGTCCCCCCACCCCGGGGAGAAAGGAGGGACTGGGGACCCCAAAGACCACAGCTCCTCCAACGCAGGAACCCCGGATACTGAGTCACGATTGTCCCCTGATCACCCTCCCCGTGGACACCACACAATCTGGAGTAGACCTGGCCACTGCAGTGAGCAGAGAGGCCGCCCTGGGTCCCGACTGCCGGCCGAGCCCCAACGCTGCCTGCCGCGCCGGCTGTGGACTCGGGTCCGCAGGTCCGGAGTTGACCGCGGGGAGGCCCGGGTCCCACAACGGCCAGTTCCAACTGGTCCCTCCGCCCCCGTCTCCCAACACCAGGCTCCCCAACTCACCATTTTTCGGTTTCTCGGCTTCCCTGTCGTCCACCCCACAACTGCCGCGGCAAGTGCAGGTCTCAGCGACAGAGGATGCCGCGGAGCCACCAGAGCCCTTTAAGGGCATCGAGCGGGGACGTGCTGCACAGCGGGAGCAAATGAGAATGAGCAAGCAGTCCACGCCACCCACGCACGTCACTGGAGCGTCGCCCGCTGGCGCCCACACGTACGTAACCAGCGACTCCCCTGATTGGACAGTTCGCAAGGCCCTGCCTCCCGTGCCTGAGTGACAGGAGGCCGGAGTTCTCGTCTTTGCGCCGACCTTGTCCTGGCAGGGGCCCAGAACTGTCCCCCCCACGGACACTGCACTGAACCATAAGGCCGCGAGGCCCTCACGGAACTGTGACACTTCTTCACAGACACGGAGACTTAAAAGTGACCTCACCATATGAAATGAGTCTGGCTCCACTTTTATCTTTGACGATTTCCTGTGAGAGACGCCCATCCATCCCTACCTACCCCCACTCATTTGGTACTTTAAAAGCCCGCCGGCCTCAGGGGCACTTGGCTCTGGTGGGAGGATGAACCCCGCAGTCCTAGACCAGCCCTGAAACCTCAAACACTAGCATGTGTGAAACACTGAGAAAGAGAAACCACCGGAAAACCTTTTCAGTGTAATTCCTTGTTTGTTGAAAGGTCAAAGGAGGCAAAACTGAAAGACCACTGCTGAGTGAAAAATGACAGATAGCGAAGGTATGAAGGATAAACAAAGAATCACAACCACCGTCATGTATGGGGCAGGACCGAGATGAGTGAGGGATGGGAACGTCAGGACACTCTCACCACTGCCCACAGGCCATTTATGAATCTTCATGAAGATTCCAAAGGTGTTTCAATTATCAATAAATCTTGCCACAAAATATTTTGTATATTCTTTTCTGAATATATTTGCTGATAAAAATTTCAAGCAGTAATTAAGTTTGGAAACAAACATAATTTTTGTATGTTAGTTTGTCCTATAATGTGGCAATCTGAGTTTTCACTCACGGTTTTGGCAGAAAAATCAGCAAGAAGCCAACTGTCCGTTGGGAAAGAATGGGTTCCATAAACGCATCATCATATGTAGTTTTTAAAAACAAAAGGTATTGCTATGAAAAGGTCTGGAGGATTTATCAATAGAGCAAATAAGTGCAGTGTATTGCAATATATATACCATGTTACCTTTTCTATAACCTTCGGAGACAGGTGGACCCTCGACACCGCCCCCCCTCCAACTGCAAGCGTTGGTTGAGTAGTGGAGACTAACACACACCTACCAAGAATATATGAAAGGGTTAGTTACTTCTGAAACTGAGGTCTCTGGGGAGAGCAGGGCGGGCCTCTCAAGCCGGTGGGAAATGGATTGAGAACAAGGAAGGGAGCCTGGCCTGGGTTTTTTAAACTGAGGTCAGGGGCTGGGCTAAGGTGGAGGTTCACACACAGCCTTTCTTATCACCCTGTACAGATGTGGGGCACAAAGGGAAGAAGGAGGGGTAAGACTCTAAAGTTGTCAACTGTCAAATAATGGAAAAGACATATACTGGTCTCTGCCCCTGGTTACTGGCACCCAGCTCCTAAAAGCTTGTAAATTCCTAAAGGATAAGAGCACTAGGAACAACTCTTGTTGCGCTGAAGCGACTCTGGGTGGGCTCCTGGATAGCTGCTGGGTGGGGCCTGGTCACCAGAAAGAGCAAGCCATGATAAGGAGCTTGGAATTTTCAGCCCAACACCCTCATCCTCCAGAGAGGGAATAGGGCCTGGAAATGAAGTTAATAATCAATCATGCCTACGTGAGGAAACCTCCGTAAAATCCCAAGGGTATCCCAAGGGTATGGGGTTCAGAGAGCTTCCAGGTTGGTGAGCACATCCATATGGGGGAGGGTGATGCACCCCAACTTCACACGGACCCTCCCAGACCTCACCCTTTGTATCACTTCATCTGGCTCTTCACTTGTATCCTTTATCATATCATTTAATAAACTGGGAAATGTAAATTAAGTGTTTCTCTGAGTTCTGTGAGCCGCTCTAGCAAACAGAACCCAAGGAGGGGGTTGTGGGAACCCCTGATTTGTAGCCAAGTTAGACAGAAGTTGTGAGTAACCTGGGGACCTACTCCTTGTGATTGGCATCTGAAGTTGGGGGGCAGGAGTGGCTGCCTTGTGGGACTTAGCCCTTAACCTGTGTAATCTGAAGCTGTCTCCAGGCAGACAGTGATAGGATTCAGTTAAGTTGTAGGACACCCCACTGGTGTCACAGAGAATTTACTTATTGTGGGGGGAGGCCCTCACATATTTGGTGACCAAAAGTGTCAAGAGTGAAGTGTTCTGGGTAAAAGTAAAGGAGAAACACAGGCAGGAAGAACTGGATTTTCTCTATTCAGGAAAAATACTGAGTTTTCCCAACATATCAGCAGTCAAACATTAAAAGATGGAGCCAGAGACCTCTGATCTGGCAGATAAGGAGCTTAAAAGGTAACAGTCCCATCCTCAACAAACTTTTTGTAAAAAGCAAACTGAAAAAATCAATGACTCTTCTTATATCTATCAAAGAACTGAGGTCACAGGGCAAAGTGCTATCTCCAAAACTGCAGAGAGACTGAAAAATAGCCATTTTGAAATATGCCCACAAAATTCCACTCTTCTTAACAAGTCCTGTCCTCAAAAGAATCTGCTTCATTAGAGGCTAACCAACTGGGATTCTACCAGTGCCTAAATGACATGAGGGGTGGGAAATAGGCAACTGGAGTCCCCTCTAGCCTTTCTGCCTGACCTCTCAGCAAATACTTGGTATGTTTTCCAAAACTATGCCAACTCTCCAGCACCAACTGGGTGTCCTGCAATTCAATTCAAGTCTAACACAAACTAATCCGAGTTAACATCAGACTCCACAGTTTACAGGTTCAATCCTGTAAGACTGCCCCCATGTCAGATGCCAGCTGCAAACAGGGCAGTGGGCAGGTTACACACATTTCTGCATGGCCCGCTACAAATTCAGAGGTTCCCTGGACAATACCTCATCTTTGTTAATTGGCTAGAAGAGCTATCAGAAAAGCACTACTTATTATTACCAGTTTACTGTAAAAGATACAAGTCAGGAATAGCCAAATGTGAAGGGTGCACAGGGCAAAGTGGTGGTCGGGGGGTAGGGAGCTTCCATGCCCTCTCCTGGAATGACAGCCTCCCAGCATGGTGATGTGTTCACCAACTCAGATTTCTCTGAATCCCGAGGTTTCGGGGTTTCCATGGAGTTCCCTCATGTCGACCACTGGTGAATAACTCAATCTCCAGTCCCTCTTTCCTCCCCAGAGGCTGGGAACTGGGCTGAACATTCTAAGCCTCTAATCAAAGCTTGGTCTTCCTGGTGACCGACCCATACCCTGAAGCCATCTTGGGGGCCTGGAAGCAGTTGCCTCATTACAACATAAGATGCTCTCATCACTCAGAAAGTCCAAGGGCCTTAGGAGATCTTTGATAAGATCTGTGGACAAAGACCAAACATTTTTATCATACCACAGAAGGTCACAGCCCAAGGACACACACTCATTAAAATACTGAGACCAAATCATGGGACGCTAGAACATTTCCTCTCCACCCACAACATGCCACTACACCAAGCAGACGCCTGTTTCATCACAGTGGGAAACACAGAAAGAACAGTATGTTTCAGAACTTACTTACACGTCTCTACAGTACCCCAGAGGTGACATGGGAGACAAAAGCAAGGACACCTGAGGGTACTTCACCCCGGACAGCTACAACAAATAGTCGATACAGCCTAAGGCTAGTCAGATAAACAAAAAGCCTCACATTAAGGTCTATTTACCTCAGTTCCTTTTCACACTACATCACGTCCAGTATTCAACAAAAAATTCGAAGGCACAAGAAAAGACTTAAAAAACACACCTTCCGGAGACAGTGTAAGCAGCTCTTCGCAGGAAACTGCCCTCAGCAGGAAGTCCCTTTCCTTGTCACTGTAGCAAAGTTGTAATGTAACTAATTTTTAAACCAGGCACCCCCATGCTCTACTCATCTCCCGCCCAAGCACACCTTTCAAATCCTTTCATCACACAACACCTTGCCTAGCCTGTTGGTTCAAAGAAGTAGAAATGAGTAAGTAGAATAAGTAATCAACAGATGACCAGATCTCTTCCCTAGCTTCCCTTTCGGTAATCTCGTGAACAAACTGTGTGATTAACATCTGGAGGAAGATCACAAGTCGATGAACCTGCATGCAGTGGGGGGCAGTGATGACTGTGACCCCCTATTTCAATGATTGAGATTACTTCCCTCTTTCCCTTTAAAACTTTCATGGCCGAGCAGGCCCTTGGGAGGTGGTTTTTTGGGTCCACCATCTTCCTGGATTGCCGGCACTCTGATTAATCAAAGACAACTTTCCTTTCTATCAACATTTGTGAATTTGATTTTGTAAGCTGCGAGCAGCGGGCCCTGATTCGATAACAATAGGACAAGGAAAAGAAACTAATTCAGATGTAGCGGGTATGCTGGAATTATCAGACCAGAAATTTGAAGCAACCATGATGAATATGCTAAGGACTCGAACAGAAATAGTGGATGAGGGACTTCCCTGGTGGTCTGGTGGTTAAGACTCCACGCTTCCAATGCAGGGGGTGCAGGTTCGATCCCTGGCCGGGGAGCTAAGATCCCACATGCTGCAGGGCATGGCCAAAATAATAAAAAAAAAAAAACCAAAGAAATAGTGGGTGGCGTGCAAGTACAGATAGGTCACGTACGCGAATATGGAAACACTTGAGAAAGAACCAAAAGGGAAATACAAGAAATAAAAACCAAAAGCACAGAAATGAATTATTCCTTTGGCAGGATGGGGGTGAGGGCACATCAACACAATGGAAACATGTGAGGAAAGAATCACTGAGTTTGAGGAAATGTCAAGAGAACCTTCCAAAACTAAAATGCAAAGAGATGAAAGAACAAAAAAGGGAACAGAAATCCATGAACTTTGAGACAATTATAAAAAGTGTAACATACACATGATGGGAATACATGAAAGAGAAGAAAGAAGGGAACAGAATAAGTGAAGCTTATGGGGACTGAGATTTTCCCAAAATTAATGACAGTCACCAAACCACAGATCCAGAAAGCTCAGAGAAATGAGATTAAAAACTGAAAAATGCACATCTAGAAATACCATATTCAAACTTGAGAAAAATCAAAGACAAAGAGAACATCTTAAAAGAAGGTAGAGTGAGAAAATATTAGGTATAGAAAAACGAGGATAAGAATGAAATCAAACTTCTTTAAGAAACCATGTAAGCAGGAAGAGAGTTTCGTGAAATAAAGTGCTGAAAGAAAAACCACCCAACTAGAATTCTGTGTCAAGCAAAATTATCCTTCCAAAGTGAGAGAGAAATCAAGACTTTCTGAGACAAACAAAGATCAAGGGAATTTGTTATCAGCACACCTGCTTTGCAAAAACTGTTAAAAGAAATTTGTCAGGGACTTTCCTGGGGGTCCAGTGGTTAAGAACTCCATGCTCCCAATGCAGGGGGCCCGGGGTTCGATCCCTGGTCTGGGAACTAGATCCCACATGCTGCAACTAAGAACTTGCATGCTGCAACTAAAGATCCTGCATGCCACAATGAAGATCCCACATGCCGCAACTAAGACCCAGTGCAGCCAAATAAATAAATAAACATTAAAAAAAAATTTGTCAGGAAGAAGGTAATGATGAAGAAAGGAAGAGTGTTAGAGAAGGAATAAATGAAGGTAAAATAAAATGATTTATTTCTGTTATTTTTATGTATTCTGACAGAAAACACTGTTCAAAATCATAACAGCAACTATATAATTATAGCTTATAGCAAGTAATTATAGCTTACGGTTAAATGAAATGAATGATAGCAATGGTACAAGGGCAGGGAGGAGGAATTGGAATACTCCGTTATGAGAAAACTGTACATCCACTGAAGTGATGGTATACTGTTACTTCAGACAGGACAAGGTTAGTTGTAAATGTATATTGCAAACTCATGGGCAACTACTGAAAAATGTATAATAGTAAGCTAAAAGAGGAGAAAAAAATGGAACCACATAAAATGCTCAATAAAAGGTAGAGAAAGAAGAAAGGTGGAAGAGAATGAAGAAACAAAGAACAAAGGTAACAAACAGAAAAGAGTAGAAATATGGTAGATATTGATCCACTCTATCAATAATCACCTTAAACATCAATGGTCTAAATACAAGAAATGAAAGACAGAAATTGTCAAGTGAATAACAAAATAACAATTATATGTTGTCTGCAAGAATCAGTTTAGATATAAAGACACAGATAAATTAAAAGTAAGGACCTTCTTTAAGATCCTCTCTGGTCGTCCAGTGGGTAAGACTCTGTGCTCCCGGTGCAGGGGACCTGGGTTCGATCCCTAGTCAGGGAACTAGATCCCGCATCCCATGCTGCAGTGAAGAAGCCCATGTGGCGCAGCTAAGAGCCCGCATGCTGCAACTAAAGATCAAGCATGCCACAGCTAAGATCCGGTGCAGCCAAAAAAAAAAAAAAAAAAAAAAAGTAAAGGGTGGAGAAGGATATACCATGCCAACACTAAACAAAAGAGAACTGGCATAGCCACATATATATTTCTTTTAATTTTACTGAAGTATATAGTCGATTTAGAGTGCTGTGTTTAATTTCTGCTGTACAGCAAAATGACTCAGTTATACATATATATTCTTTTTCATATTCTTTTCCATTATGGTTTATTACAGGATTTTGAATATAGTTTCCTATGCTATACAGTAGGACCTTGTTGTTTATCTATCCTATATATAATAGTTTGCATCTGCTAATCCCAAACTCCCAATCCTTCCTTCCCACTGACCCCCCTGGCAACCAGTCTGTTCTCTGTATCTGTGAGTCTGTTTTTGTTTAGTATGTTCATTTGTGTCATATTTTAGATTCCACATATAAGTGAGATCATATGGTATTTGTCTTTCTCTTTCTGACGTACTTCGCTTAGTATGATAATCTCTAGGTCCATCCATGTTGCTGCAAATGACATGGCATAGCTATATTAATTTCAGACAAAGCAGACTTCAGAGCAAGGAAAACTCACACTGATAACGAGGAACATTACATAATGTTCAGTGTCGGGAATTCCCTGGTGGTCCAGTGGTTAGGACTCGGCACTTCCACTGCTGTGGCCCTGGGTTCAATCCCTGGTCAGGGAACTAAGATCCCACAAGCTGCTTGCTGTGCCCACCCCCACCCCGTGAAAAAAAACCAAAACAAAAAGCCCAAAGTGTCAATTTTCCAAGAGGACATAGC